>NC_082664.1:40027575-40330606 GCF_025265405.1 Mesoplodon densirostris
TCTTTCTGTTTCTCTTTTCCGTCCTTTTCCTCAAGTTTGATTGGGGGTTAAAATCAACTCAGTTAGTTCTTACTCTTGGCAGAAAATATCTAAAACACAAGACATATGGGAAAGTGAAATGAAGAAAGGAATTGCAATCTTATATTAGTTGATGGTGACCTATGTTTTGTGACTGAATGTGTTATTAGTAGAAACAGTTTATGGAAACAAATTCAAATAAATTTTAGACTAGTAGAGTATTTACTTTAGCAGATGAACAAAATTTTATTCTAATAAATCATCTCAGTGTGGTGATAATATGTATGAAATATAAAGTTTTGTAGAATAATAATGTATAAATAATGTTCATACCAGAAGGATGAATATATATTTTCTATTTCAACAAAATTTTCCTCATCAGATGTCTTGATATAATTTTGATTAAGTTGGTGAAGTAGAATCAGTTCATGACAGAGCTTTGATGTTATTAAAAGATAGTTTACAGATTTACAGCTACTTACCTAGGGTATTATATGATTCTAGTATTTTGATGTTATCCAAACTTTAAAAATAAAATACAGACCTAAAGTAAATATTCTTCAAAGTTCTTCAAATTTACTAAACTCTCAAAAAAATATGATTGGAGACATACTACTTTAGGAGGTTCTATTTCCTGTCAGTCATCAAGTCTGAATCTTGGTTTTAGGGATTTTTTTCTTTTTGGTAGGGTTAGAAACAATATTTTGAGAGATGTTCTGAAATGTCCCAAACAAAATCATTTTTAATGGGAAAAATTAAAGTATGCCATACAGCACTTTTATGAAGAACAGAGATACATAGTGAAATCAAATGAACATGAATAACAAGTCACAAAACCAGTGGTAATTATTGTTGTGGAAATTGAGGTCAAAGAAAGTAGTCTTGATGTGCTGTAAGAAATGGACATTTGTCAAACATTTTTCTTTACTCATAGAATTTTTAAAACTCCAGTCATATGTTCTCACCACACACACAATAAAAGAAAACACTAGCTATGTGAGATGATGGACATGTTAATTATAGCTTGATTGTATACTTATATCAAACCATCAAGTTGTACACTTTATATACTTTTTTTTTTGTTTTTTTTTTGCGGTACGTGGGCCTTTCATTGCTGTGGCCTCTCCCGCTGCGGAGCACAGGCTCCGGATGCACAGGCTCAGTGGCCATGGCTCATGGGCCCAGCCGCTCTGCGGCATGCGGAATCCTCCCAGACCAGGGCACGAACCTGCGTCCCCTGCATCGGCAGGCGGACTCCCAACCACTGCGCCACCAGGGAAGCCCTAAATATATACAATTTTTATTTGTCAGTTATACCTCAACAAGGCTGAAAAAAAAAATCCTTAGTGTGTTCCACTAAATACCCTAGCTTAATAATGTATGATATAACTCCTTTTCATTATTGAAGAATGACTAAAAAGAGTAATTTAAATAGTCTCATTTTATATAATACAGAAGTTTTAATATTGTAAAGGCTTGGTCTTGAAAGATACTTGATCAAATGAAAGCTGTGACAATACTGTCACATATATCAGTGTGTTAGACATTACTTTAGTATTTGGTTGTTTATGGATACTGTTACTAATACAGAGAAATATTTGTGTACATTCTAGATAGTAGTTTTGTGATATGTTAAGTTTTCACATGGGAAAAGATAGGAAAAGTAAATAAAAAGTGAAATAGTTTATAAAGGAAGAGTGGTTGAAAAGCTGCTTGAAATTTTATTGAAATGGATTTCTCTCTTTCTTGGGTATGGTCCCATTAGAGAAACATAAGTACAAAGTCCTATTGATTTCACAAGTTATATGATTTGAGATCTGAGCTTAGGTGCACAATCAGCAGTTTCTAGAGGTAATGACATGTAACTGGGAAGTTGTGGAAGTGTTGGTATATGGACTAATCTTGAGGATATGGGTTATACCTTACACATGCACATAGCACTAAGTACTAGTTGAATAAATGTTTTTTTGCTATTGCCTCCTAAACTAACCAAGTCTAGAATTGATATTTTTTCTAAAACACTACTGATTAAATCTATTAAGTAAGCTTGTGTCAGTAATTGTATAGTTTAAAATATTTAGGTAACTAATGTGTATATCTGAAAATGGAAATCACATTGTACAGGGAAAATCAGATGGGACTTATGAGAGCATCAGAGGTGAATGTGTATGTGATCTCACACTCATCTCTTATTCCAACTTGATGTACAGCTGAAATATTTCCTATCATTTTTGTTGTAATCTCCAAGGGCTTAAAAGATAAATTTTTATACAGGAAATAACTGTTTATAAATTTGTTGATCCTAATTATTGTTTCAAAGATGATTTTGCAGTTAGGAGTTATTGATGGTACGTTTTATCCTTGGGAATTGATCCGTACCAGTTTATGTATCTTCTGAGTGAGTTCTGCCTTGAGAAGCAGCTTGCAGTCCTGTGCACTATCCAGAGGAAGAGGCAGAATAGATTTTGGCTTTTTAGAGACTGCATGGCCAGCCTCAGATCACCAAGTTTAACTGAAAATCAAGCAACTCACTTAGATTGAGGGCAAATTTCATCTTTATCCTGATCTTTTCTGTAAGCCTTGTCTGTCTGCTGGCATACTTTTGATTTGGGACAAATTATAGCACAGTGAGTTTATTTTCACATATTTATGGCATTGAGAGGATAGAGGAAGTTTTCAATGAAGGCTAAATAATCCCAGAATAAACTCCCCTAAAAATAACTCCCATCCTTTTGCTTGATGTTCATACTCTTTCTAGTTAATCATTCACTAATTCAACGTATATTGTTGAGTGCCCACTATGTGCTAGGCTCTGATCTAAGCACTGGGGATGCACATTGAGCACAACGATAAAAATAACATTTCTCTCTCTTTTTTTTTTTTTCTTTCTGTGAGGGGCAGTGTGCACACTGGTAGGCACCATAGGTTCTGGAGGCTTGCATTAAAGTCCTGGCTCTGATGCTTACTAGCTCTGTGACTTACTTATCTATACCCAGTTTTCTCCTTTGCAAAATGCAAGTAATAAAAGTGCCTAGCTTATGGTGTTGGAGTGAGGATTAAATGAGGAAATACATGCAAAGTGCTGAGAACAGTGTCTGGCACATAACAAGCACCATATCAGTTATCAGTGTGGTTAGTTATTGTTATTAGTTAGACGTTTAAAACTTTGAATGCACCATCTGTAGCTGATGCCTTTAATTCTTGGTCACCATTTCCTTTTGCACCTCTTTTCAATGGATTTCTATCTAAACCGTAATGTTGAAACTTCTAGAAGTTGACAGGTGAGCATTCTTCTTGTGAATCCAAAAACCTTTTATTTGTCCATATTTTTCTGGCTCTGTAGGATTTAAGACTCTGCTCCCCTACCCTCTCCACACTAGTTCATCTTTTGGCTTTCGTGACTTTTCACTTTCTCCTGCCCTTTTCCCTTCCTTTTTCTATACCCTTTCTATTCCTTTTCTATCCCCTTTCCCCTCCCCTCTCCTCCTCTTTCCTCTCCTGAAGGATGGTTGTCATTCAGGTTTAACCTTCAGCTGTCTTTCTTCCATCTTTACCCTCCTTTTCAGAGCAAGTTTGTCCTCAGTCATAATTTATAAATGTATCCTATCTGTTCTCCAGTCCTGTATTTCCAGTGGCCTATAGAATTTCTCTTGTACACCTCACAAGTTATCTAAAACTCGGTGTGCCCAGAGAATTGAATTTATCATTGGTTTTGGCTTCAAATAGACTTACTTTTTTGGTATTTCCCCATTTCTGTCAAAGGTGTCTTTAATATTTTAATCTTTTAGTCTAGAAATATTAGGGTCATTTTTGGCTTCCCACTCAGTGTAATATTAGTCTTACTTGCTAATCAGATTACTGATCCCTAGGGGTAAGAATTTTGCCAAGTAGTTTTTTCTTACCCTTTATAAGCGCTGTGTGCCGAGTGAGTGAATTCCTGCCCGTTCACTCTACTGACTCAGGGCATGAAACATGTCCATTACCGATATCATATACAGCCAATGTGTATAAGTATGATGGACCAAAGGAGGAGTAACAGGTTGAAAGAAGAGTTGCCTCACTCCTGGGCCCAGAAACAAAAGATCTCCTCTGAGAGTGAGGAATGAAAAGTGTGATATATTCTCCTTGTTCATTCCCAAGCAGCCTCTTTTTCTACTAGAGCAACCATCGTCAAGGTAACTGGTCATCTTTCTGGAACTCTGTGGGGCAGAGAACAGTGCTCTCAACAGAGCAAAGGCATTTCCATCTTGTCTTGACACAGACTTCTGTCCTGACTCTAGCCATTACTCTTGGTGACATCCTAGGGCTCTACAGGATTATAGTAACTACCTTGTGGGTTTGCTGGGAAGATTCAGCAAACCCACAAATGTAGCGGATCTTGCACTGTGCCTCATTATAACAAAGGCTTAATAAATATTCACCTGTTCCTATTTTCTCTGAGGTAGGGGAGATTTACTTTTCTTTTTTTTTTTAACCTGAAGAAAGCAAAGTATTAAATAGTTAAGGCTTTCCTAAGTCTTAAACTGGTGGATCTGAGATTAAAGGCATTTGGATTCACTTTACCAAGGGCTTACTTATTTGGAGAAAAAAACCAAAACCAAAACAAACAAATAAACACCACTCTTTCCCCCAACAAAAAAAACTACTACTTACAGTCAAAGAAACATCAGTTCTTTTTACCTCAGTAATTGGCAGTGCTTGGAGAAGCTGAAGAAGAAGGCAGAAATTCAGCCTCTTTTTGTAACTGGCTCAGTGAAATCTGGCCAAAGGAGAGAAATGAATTGAATTTGTGGTCTGTATCTTTCCCTTGAACAATTAGCTCCTAATTCATAGATAGTAGAAATTAAAAAAAAATAGGACAACGCTTTAGAAAATTAATCAGATTGTAAATGCATTCAGAAAAGCCTCACTTCTATTTTTTCTACCAGGTGTGGAGCTTAGACTAGTCTTTAATTGAAATTCTCCATTAGTTATCTTGCTATTAGTATTTGATTGCCTTAAAAAGTTAACTTCAAAGAAAATAGAATCCCTTTAAAACAGCTGCAGTTCATTTGCCAAAACAATGTTTGCTTATTTGCAAGATTGAAAAATGATGCTTAAACATTACAAATGTAATACTTTATTCCCCCTGACAAACATAGCTTGACTGATTTAGCTTTTATCCAAGATTATATAACTAGTGAATGTTTTAAGTCCTTAGGTATTTTAAGAAATATCATTGTAATGAAATTAAGTAAAAATTTGTTCTTATCTACAGCAGGGTAAAGGTTTTCTGTTGTACTATGAGACTATGAATCTCATAGGCCATTATTGCAGTTATCTTTTACTTTTAATGATTCTGACAAGTATACTTTTTAGAAACACATCTTTCATGAACAAAACACCAGTGATTAAAAGTAGAAACTTTGAACTGTTGTACATTTGTGTGTGTGTGTGTAGAAATATTTTCTATAACAAAATTGCTATTATTCCTACCATTAGAATTTCAGGAATTTAAGTTAAAGTATCTCATGAATTCTGAACCACTTTGGCTAGATGGAAAAATGATGAATTTAATGCCATCAAAGAAACACAGAAACTTAAAAATGTACCTTTGATCTTGAGGGAGATGAAAAGTGAAGGCATATTTTTATCTTTGATGACAGCTGAAAAAGTTTGAATAAATTAACAGATATTTTTTGCATATTTCCAACTTCCACAGTGATGGTCTCCTTAATGTCGCCAATTATCATTATATAATAATTAGTCTCATTGTGGAATGAGACAGGTACAAAGTGTATGTGTCTACACACACACACACACACACAGGCACACACACACATTTCCTTGATATAGAGCTGTAGGATAAAAGTGTATTTGTAAGGACATGAAACATACCAGTTTTATATTCTGTTATTGACATAGTAGAAGTGGGTAATGAACCTACCAGAAATCAACATTGTGGATGTGGGCATGACATATACATTATTTATGCTTTTGTTTAGCCATCTATGCCAGGATTTTATTTAACCCAAATAAAATGTGCTATATGTGCTTCAAGGATAGTTCTGCTGTTACTGTTCTCTGAAACTTAAATATATCTATAGATATCACTCACCCACTTAAGACAAGTTTAAAAAGTAATATATGCTCCATGACTTAAATTCAGAAGTTTCCAGAGTTCAGGAAAATCTGTGTCAGAACACCTAATTTTAATTTTTTTTTACAGAATTGTCAGTTCTTTGAAGAAAAATACCTAGCACAATTCATATCTATATTCTTGACAATGTCTAGCATTGCTCTAGTAATTATTTATTGGCCGTATGACTTTAAATAGGAATAAGAATTTTTATATTTGATCATTCAACAAACTTTTGTGGATATACAGTGATGAACCAACAGACATCGTCCCTGCCCTCATGGAACTTGGAGCCTGGTGGGGAGATAGGCATTCAACAAGCCCAGACAAAATATAAATTACAGACTGTGGTAAGCACTTTGAAGGAAAAAGGGAGGGTGCTGTGATCAAGTGTAACAGAAACTAATTTTGATTGGGAGATGGTGTCAGGGAAGACATTTCTAAGGACGTAGTTTTGCATTGAGGCCTAAAGTAAGAGGTAACTAGATGATGAGTGGGCAGAAGAATATTTCAGGCAGAGAGAAAACATGTGAACCATCCTAAGGAGGAAAGAGAAAATGAGTGGCTAAGTTTGTGAAGCTTAAAAGCCAGCGTAGTTGGATTGCAGTGGGCAAAAAAAAGAGGAAGGTGGGAAACAAGGGTGGAGAGACAGAGGCTTGACTATTCCGGGTAAGGCTTCTGCATTGTATTCCAAGTGCAGTGGACAGATCTCCTGGCCACAGGGGTCACTTGCTGTATAACAGCAAGTTGGGTTGGAGGGAGGAACGGTGACAGTAGGGGACCAGCCAGGAGACTGTTGCAATTGTCCAGGCAAGAGATGATGGTGGGTTGGCCTGGGAAGTAGCAGTAGAGAAGGAGAGAAGTGGATGCCTCTGCTGGTAGAATTATTAGGGTTTAGTGTTGAGTTGGATGGCATGAATGAAGAGGTGTGAAGGATGACTTTCAGGGTTTTGGCTCAAGCATCGGGCATAGAGAGAGGTAAGGATGGAGATGAAGAAAACTGAGATGGAGAAAACTGGGAGATTGCCAGGTTTGTAGTGAAGCTCTAGAGATCACCTGCATTATCACTTTGTTATCTAGCTCCCTTTTCATTCCCTTGAAGTAAATAAGAATGCAGCCAAAGAGAGCTTCTTAGTTCAGTGAGACTGTGTACAGAGGTGATTTCTTTTCTTTTCTTTTCTTTTCTTTTTTTTTTTTTTTTTTGCTGCAAAAAGCTTTACTGTTTCCATTTGGTCCAAGGCTTGGGAGAGGGCTCCAGTGTGGTTAACAAGCTGCCTACTGGCTGCAGAGAGGGGCTTCAGGCAGAAGCCCGGACACCAGAGGGGCTCCTCAAAGCCCACTGGGCTCTGGAGGCTCCTAGTTGTGCTTGAGGGTGAGCCTTTCGAAGAGATACTCGCCAGCCCAGCCTGGGGACCAGCCAGCCTGCGGAGGTTGGTCAGGTGGTCACCATCTTCTTGATGAGTTTCACCTCCTCATCTAGGAAGTGGCTCTCCAGGAAGTTGCAGAGGTGGGGGTCTGCGCGGGCACAAGCCAGGGCATGCAGATCCAGAAGGGCCTGGTTCAGGTTCTTCTCCATGTTAATGGCGGCTTCCATAGCGTCCTGAGTTTTACCCCACTCATCTTGAGATGGCTTCTGCACGTCCTGGAAGAGGGCGCGGCCGCCGCGTTGGTTTTGCATTTTCAAGAGACGCTCGGCGCTCTCTTGCTTCTCTTCGGCCAATTCGCGGAAAAAGTGGCCCACGCCCTCCAGAACCACATTGTCGCGGTGGAAATAGAAGCCCAGAGAGAGGTAGGTGTAGGAGGCCCGCAGATGCATGTTGACCAGGCGGTTGATGGCGGCCTCCACCTCGGTGGAATAATTCTGACGAATCTGGGAGCTCATGGTTGGTCGGTAATAAGGAGTTCGGCTCAAAAAATGGTGTTGGCTGGTCCCGGTGACCGAGGACAGCTGAGTGGCTGACTCCGAAGGTTGGAGGGGGGATAGATGAGTGGCTGACTCCGAAGGTTGGAGGGTGGTTGGAGGCTGGAAGAAAGGGCGACCCTGGGTCTGTTCCGTCCAAACACTGTTGAAGCAAGAGACAGACCTGGGGAACCGCCGAGCGCAATCTACAGAGGTGATTTCTGTATTCTCCTGACAGAGGTTCAGAAGAGTATCACAGGCCAGATAATTAGCTTGGTTGGTCTGGTTGTTCTTGTGGGTTAGAAGTATGTAACTTCAGATTTTAACAGGAGGCTAGTTCAGATGAGAAACAAAGTAAATTTTTTTTTGTATGTATGTATATATGTTTCCGAAGTAGGTTTTTTAAATTGAGGTATAGTCGATTAACAACATTATATCAGTTTTAGGTGTACAACATAGTGATTCCAAATTTTTATAGATTATACTCCACTTACAGTTATTATAAAATATTGGCAATATTCCCTGTGCTATACAATATATCCTTGTAGCTTATTTATTGTATACACAGTAGTTTGTAGCTCTTAATCTCCTACCCCTCTCCCCACTGGTAACCACTTAGTTTGTTCTCCCTATCCAAAATAAAATTTTGAATAAAACCAAGATTCCCAAACCAAATCTAACTTTAT
This sequence comes from Mesoplodon densirostris, assembly GCF_025265405.1. Taxonomy (NCBI): domain Eukaryota; kingdom Metazoa; phylum Chordata; class Mammalia; order Artiodactyla; family Ziphiidae; genus Mesoplodon; species Mesoplodon densirostris. Next base: position 40,036,298 of record NC_082664.1, read on the forward strand.
AATGAATATTTGACAATCAGCATTGTTGAAATACCCTCTTCAGTACTTTTTACAAAACATTAGTGATTGTTGCATGAGCTTCATTGTGTTGCTTTTAAGCTCCAAATTTCCATCCTTGGCCACTGATTTTTGGAATGTGAATTCTTTAGCTCTTTGAATCAGAGAATTGCGGAGGGTGGGGTAATACCTGGAACTGTGAGCACCTGCACTCAAGTCCTTCCCTCATGGAGGCCCTGGGGTTCTGCGAGAGTGGCTGGAAATAGCCCTTAGCTCAATTTACCGGTTTCTGCCTATACTTCACCTCTGCTGCAGGAGGTCTATGCCAGGGTTTTAGGGCTTTCAGAATAAGGGTGATGATTTCTGGGTGGTGTGCTTCTCCAAGGTTAGGACTAAATGAATATAATGTGAGGGGAAATCTGGTTGACTTTTCTCAGAATCAGCACTAGACCTTGGAAAAAGAATAAATTAGTGAATGTGTTTTATTCAGTGTGTTTGGTTTCTTTTTGTGAAGTCCTTTCCTTTCTCACCTCCATGTCTTGGTTCTTCCTCAGTACTCTAGAATTTTTTTGTGCCTTAGCACTTCTTAAAAAATCTGAAAACTTCTCTGTGCTTGTGCTTTGAAACTTCTCTCTAGGGTAATTTGCATAAAAAAGATGAGAGGAAGAGAGAGGTTTAACTCCCCCAAAAGGTGTTCCACACTTGTTAATGTCCATGGAATTTCTGGATCAGAGAATGGGGTAGTTTTCATAAAAACAAATGAAACGAAAACCTAAATAACCATCTAGTCATGCCAGATACAGGTAGTGTTGGAGCAGCTCAGAGGAAAAGATGCTTTTCCTGGAATTGCTATAGAAAGGAAGAATACATGCTTTTATATTGTTTTCATTGACTGAATATAGCCTTTCTTCTTCCAGAAACTTCTGCCAGCAGAATTATTGACCTCATGGTTTATATGTGATCTCCTTTAGGAATGGAATTAATATGTAGTGGTATTAAATTTTAGTTACTTTCCTTGGTGTCTGAAGAAATAGCACTGTAAAGAGGAAGTGCTTCCTTTATATTAAATGAAAACAAAAGTTTAAACAGCAGTTCAGAAATACAGTGATGAAATAGAAGGTCTTAGACGGCGAGACCTAATTCTGTCTTTCCCCCCCACTAGATGCCCTTTTCCTATGTTTGCTGAGTCCTCTAACTTCCCTGGCCTGCTTTCCCATCCTTAAAAGGAAGAAAAGGATGCACAAGATGAGTGTAGTCATGAGCTTGGGGAATCACCTGATGATCTCGCTAAAATGCAGATTCTGATTCATCAGGTCTGGAGTGGGTCCCAGCTTCTGCATTGTTAATAAATTCCCAGGTGATACTGGTCTACACTTTGAGAGGCAAGGTATGAGAGCAAAATTTCCCAAACCTGGTTGAGAATGAGACTGACCTCTGAGGCTGTATTTTTGTGTTTCAATCCTAGGGAGTCAATTCAGTGTGTCTGCATTAGAATTTAGCAATCTGTAGATTCTATTGCAGCTGCCAGGATTTAGGCGTTATTGCAGTAGATCAGGGCTTCTCCACCCTGGCTGCATATTAGACCACATGAGAAGATTTAAATAACTTATGCCTGGCTCTCACTCCAGACCAATTAAAACCAACTCTTTGGGGCCTAGAATGAGTAACTCCTGTGGCCCCCTCCAATTCTCCTCAACCTCCATCCCAATCGAATGAATAGTCAAAATTGAGAAACACTCATAAGGATCCTAGTGGGCATTTTGAATTAGGGGCTTGTGATTTAGTTTTTGACCTTCTAACACTTGAGGAAAAAGTGCTTGTTTTATTTCATGTCCATCTCTGAGAGGATACTCGATGGTCTTGAAAGAATATAATAAGATGTTTTAAAGCCTCAAGCTCTTGCACAGATCCGATTGAGAATTTGTCCATTTGTAGGATTATTGCTTCTGAAATGTTTTACTGGACTATTACCACTTGGTAGGGATAATTACCCAATTCTTAGAGCACTCATACAGGAACATCTGTGTATTTAAAACATTTGGACATGATTGTTTAGAAACATCATCAAGGACTGAAACAGTCTGAATCCCAAGGAAGGTTTAATTTTTCAGAATTCATGGCTGTTGCTGTGCTAAGAGCTGTGAGGACAAATCAGAACTGGTTTCTCTAAACTTGGTTGATGAATGTCAGTGTATTTGTGCTGCTATTACAAAATACCATAAATTGGGTGGCTTATAACCAACAGAAATTTATTTCTTACAGTTCTGGAGCCTGCAAGTTCAAGATCAGGGTGCCAGCATGGTCAGGTTCTTTTGAGAGCCCTCTTCCTGATTGCAGACTGCTGGCTTCTCAATGTGCTCTCATCATTATTATAAGGGCCCTAATCCCAATCATGAGGGTCTCCATCCACATGATCTCATTGAATCCTAATCAGATCTCAAAGGTCCTACCTCCTAATACCATCACATGAGGGGTAGAGTTTCAACATATCAATTTTGGGAGGACACAGGCATTCAGTTCATAACAATGAGGATGATGATGGTTACTAAGAATTTTGGGCAATTTCTTTAATGACTTTATGTGTCCAAAACCTCTGAGCTGGTCTTGCTTTCTAGATTTGCAACTAGTTCCTTTGTAAAGAAGTTATCCTTCAGTAAGCGTATTGCTTTTCCCTGCCATGTTTTAAAGCCAAAGGGAATTAAAATTTTCTGGGAAGCAATTTTAATTACTCCGCTATCTTGTTCTTAATATTTGTTAATAATACCAGATTTCACATTCACCAAAACAATAATTTTCGTGACTATAGGGAAATGGAACAGTTGTGTGAATATTTCATATACACATATTGCATTTCAACTAACAGACAAGTTTCTGAAAGAAGCTCCTGGACAATTTAATACTGAGCAACTTCCCTTGAATTTAGCTTTTAACATTAAAAAAATCTGTTTCCACTTCTTCTTTCTCTCCCCCTTCCTCCTAATATTTTATTTTGTAGTTTAGCACTCAGTATAATTTTATACATTTTGGTTTGCAGGGTCAACATTTAAAAATTTATTTTTTCTAGGTTCCTTGTTTATACACACACACAGCTCACACACAGAAAGCTCTCTCTGAGTATATAATACAGTTGTAAAATAATCTTATATATATAATAAACAATAACAGTTTATAGTTTATAAAGAATTTTTACTCCAATGGGTAGTTTATAAAGATTTTGCCTAATCCCTATCAAACTACCACTGGCATTTTTCACAGAACTAGAACAAAAAATTTCAAAATTTGTATGGAAACACAAAAGACCCCGAATAACCAAAGCAATCTTGAGAATGAAAAATGGAGCTGGAGGAATCAGGCTCCCTGACTTCAGACTACACTACAAAGCTACAGTAATCAAGACAGTATGGTACTGGCACAAAAACAGAAATAGAGATCAATGGAACAGGATAGAAAGCCCAGAGATAAACCCACGCACATATGGTCAACTTATCTTTGATAAAGGAGGCAGGAATGTACAGTGGAGAAAGGACAGTCTCTTCAATAAGTGGTGCTGGGAAAACTGGACAGGTACATGGAAAAGTATGAGATTAGATCACTCCCTAACACCATACACAAAAATAAGCTCAAAATGGATTAAAGACCTAAATGTAAGGCCAGAAACTATCAAACTCTTAGAGGAAAACATAGGCAGAACACTCTATGGCATAAATCACAGCAAGATCCTTTTTGACCCACCTCCTAGAGAAATGGAAATAAAGACAAAAATAAACACATGGGACCTAATGAAACTTAAAAGCTTTTGCACAGCAAAGGAAACCATAAACAAGACCAAAAGACAACCCTCAGAATGGGAGAAAATATTTGCAAATGAAGCAACTGACAAAGGGTTAATCTCCAAAATTTATAAGCAGCTCATGCAGCTCAATAACAAAAAAACAAACAACCCAATCCAAAAATGGGCAGAAGACCTAAATAGACATTTCTCCACAGAAGATATACAGACTGCCAACAAACACATGAAAGGATGCTCAACATCTTTACTCATTAGAGAAATGCAAATCAAAACTACAATGAGATATCATCTCACACCAATCAGAATGGCCATCATCAAAAAATCTAGAAACAATAAATGCTGGAGAGGGTGTGGAGAAAAGGGAACACTCTTGCACTGCTGGTGGGAATGTGAATTGGTACAGCTGCTATGGAGAACGGTATGGAGGTTCCTTAAAAAACTACAAATAGAACTACCATATGACCCAGCAATCCCACTACTGGGCATATACCCTGAGAAAACCATAATTCAAAAAGAGACATGTACCAAAATGTTCATAGCAGCCCTATTTACAATAGCCCGGAGATGGAAACAACCTAAGTGTCCATCATCGGATGAATGGATAAAGAAGATGTGGCACATATATACAATGGAATATTACTCCGCCATAAAAAGAAATGAAATTGAGCTATTTGTAATGAGGTGGATAGACCTAGAGTCTGTCATACAGAGTGAAGTAAGTCAGAAAGAGAAAGACAAATACTGTATGCTAACACATATATATGGAATTTAAGAAAAAAAATGTCATGAAGAACATAGGGGTAAGACAGGAATAAAGACACAGACCTACTAGAGAATGGACTTGAGGATATGGGGAGGGGGAAGGGTAAGCTGTGACAAAGTGAAAGAGCGGCATGGACATATATACACTACCAAACGTAAGGTAGATAGCTAGTGGGAAGCAGCCGCAGAGCACAGGGAGTTCAGCTCGGTTCTTTGTGACTGCCTGGAGGGGTGGGATAGGGAGGGTGGGAGGGAGACACAAAAGGGAGGGGATATGGGAACATATGTATATGTATAACTGATTAAATTTGTTATAAAGCAAAAAAAATAAAATAAGATTTTGCCTACATTACTCCAATCTCCATAAACTACCCTGAGTGGTAGGTATTGTTATGAGGAAACCAATAACCTAATTAAAACTCCCCAGGTTTTTCACAGCAGCTCCCTTGGTAGTATTGAGACAGGATCCAAATGCTGGCAGAAAATTTGGGGAAAGGATTTTAATGATAATTTGATTGTTATGACTATTTACCAGTTGATGACTAGTTATGTGAAGGACCTAGCACTCTAGTTGATTTTCTCAATTATGGTTTTATAAAACATTCAGAAATTATAGGAGCAGTTCTTATGCTTGTCTTCATAAACCCAGAGCACATATTGCTAATGCATAATTACTAAGACCTTGAGGTAAGGGCTAGTATGCACAGGGTCCAGTTACTTTACTCTCTGTTGGTCTAAATTAATGGAATCAAACTTGAAGCATAAAGATAAATGGAGAGCATATTTCCTTGACTATTTTTTAAAACTTAAAAAAAACTTTGAGTTGGTAGGTTTGATTGAATATGCAAGCAAATACTCTAGAGCTTACTTAGCAATTATCTGAATTGTCCATATTCTATGTTATTGGTTAAAATCAAGTATATATTTAAAAAAATAAGATTGAAGATAGGCAATATCTTAACAACTCACTTTTTTAAATTTAATTTTTATTTTATACAGCAGGTTCTTATTAGTTATCTATTTTATACAAATTAGTGTATATATGTCCATCCCAATCTCCCAATTCATTCCACCCCCCACCCCTACTTTCCCTCCTTGGTGTCCATATGTTTCAACAACTCACTTTTGATTCCAACTTCTAAGTTCTTTTTCCTAAACCACTCTGCCTTCATGCTAATATGAATTAAACTCCCCCTGCCGTGAATTGTTTTAGGACTTACTTTTCATTCCTAGTCTTCTACTTTTCTGTCTAAAGCAAAAAATGAGGCACAGTTTCCCCTAGAAGAGGTTTGAAGTTGCAAATGTCTCAGTCAAGAATTAGAATTTAAGGAACCTGGGTGCTAGTTCCTGCTTCTGACCTCCTGGGGCACTTGGTGCTTGGTGAGTCTCCAACTCACTGTGGGATGGAGTTGCATGTAAACATCTGGCCCAACACCTGGCAGAGAGTAAGGGCTCTGCTCCCGGTTGCTTTTGTTATTAATTTTGTTATTACACAGAATTACTAGGATGTAAGTGAAATAATATATCAACAGCAAATGGATAGTGAGAGCAGGGCCCTGCTGAGCTGGAGTCTTAATTTTCCCATTGTAGAGCTATTGAAAATGGTATGTTGGGGTGGGGTTACATTTTTGATAGCAGAGTTAACTAGGAACAGTTAGAACTTCTGATCTAAATCCTAAAAAATGTCTAGAAAACAAGTCTGTTTATGAGAGAGGGAGGTCTGCAAGGCCTTTGGGGATAGTTTGAAGCAAGTTTTTAAAACCATGAGATACAACCCTCCATAGGGTGTAGATCCATTTAATGGGTCTTGACTGGCGCACTAAAAAATTGAAATAGAACAGAAATAGAGTACATCTCATGTAGTAAGAGCGTTGTCTGAGAAATTTTTTCAGTTGTGTGTACATGTGTGCATGTGTGTAAACACACATTGAGTCACTATGTAAAATTTGTTTCTTACTATGAGCTTCAATTAAAGAAAGTTTGAAAAACACTGATTTGGATAGTTTCTGGGGAAAGAAGGCCTCCTGCAGTAGACCCTTTAATGTTTATGGTCCTTCTGTTTTAGAACTGTGGGATTCTCTTTCCTGGGATACTGACAGTTCCTTTAATCAATAAGTAATTACTGTATTGTGACTATTGTATGCATAGTAGGCATAAACTTTATAGTTCTGAGGACTGTATCATCTATTTGAGAAGACAAAAAATAGCATATATGAAAGCATATATGAAGTATTTAGAGAGGCACTTCATACTAAATTTCATGATATCAATTATATAAAGAGAGATCCCTGCAAGAATCTATGAATGCATTTGTTTATTGATATAGTCAGACAATTAGCAAGCATATATTAGATGCCAGGCACTGTGTTAGGTATTGGAGGATCAAATAGAACTTACAGCTCAACAGGCAGATATGCATTAATCATTTCATGACACAAATAGGTGTCATGAGGCTGTCATAAAATTGCAACTTTGATAAGGACTTTGAGTGAGAGGTACATCATGTCTAAAATTATTAGGCATGACCTGGTCAGAAGGTCAGGGAAAGATTCACTAGAGTCGTGACGATTGAGTTAAGATCTAAATAAATGTAGGTGTCAACCAAATGCGGAGGGAAAGCAGTGATGTTCAGGCAGAGAGAATGTCAAGTTAAAAGGTCCTCCTATGGTGGGAGAGGACTTGAAACTTACAAGAAAAAAGAAAACATCAGTGTGGCTGTCATACTCAGGGCAAGGTGCAGAATGGTGAGAGTTGAGGTTTGACAGACTCTGAGGTCATTATAGGCCATGCAAAGTTGGGAGAGTTCTGAGAGCCCTGACAAGCTATTGACAGATGTTAAAGCAGGGAGGGGATATGACCCAGATCGAATTTTGAAAAGACCTACCTGGCTTCAGTGTGGATAATCTATTGAAGGAGTCACTCAATGATTCCTTCATTGAGAGGGCCTGAGTAAACTGATTAGGTAGCTCTTGGCATGGTCTAGGGGAGAGATGATGGAAGCTTGGAGTTGGGAGATGATGATGAGGATCTAGAGAAATGGAGAGATTTGAAAGGGTTCTAGGAGATAAAATTAATAAGATTTGGTAATAAATTAGCTATAGGGGTAATCAGAAGGATGTTGAAAGATGGCTTCCAGATTTCTGCATGGATGGTGATCTCATTTTCTAAGATAGGAAACACTGGGAAAGCATCTGATTTGGGGAAATGACAGGTCATGGACATGTTCTACTGAGGTAAATTTAAGCTATCTATGAGGAGAGGTGAACCTGGATATAAAGATCTAGAGTTTATAGAAGAGGTCTTGTTTGGAGATAGAGTTACTGAATCTATGGAGATAGGTGAAAGCAGAAGAGGAATGGACATAGAGGAGCTTTAATATACTCACTGGATAAAGAGTATTGAGTCTGCCAAGGAAATAGAAGAGTGTCCAGAGAACCAGGGAAATGTTCTATGTAAGCTAAGGACTGAGACATTTTTAAGGAGGGAGTGGTTACCAATGCTTCTGAATTATTAAGTAGAAAGGGGTAAAAAGTGTCCTTTGGATTTGTTGACATGGAGAGATTATTGGTTACCTAGGTTGTCTTGGAGCAGTGAGGACGTAAGCCAGATAGGAGTGAGTTGAGTGAATAGGGGCTGAGAAGATAGAGCCAATGAGAATAGACAACTTTTATGGAAAGTTTGTCCTGTGAAGGGTTGGACACAGACAGATATTATGGTAGCCAGAGGATGTGGATTCAGTGGTAACCACTGAATGTGTCATAGAGAAGGGAGAGTTGAACTGGTTCTTAAAAGTTTTGATAGGCAAAGGGATGAAGAAAAAGTATTTCAAATGGTTAGTAGGCATCATGAGTGAGCATCTTTTGGGGATATAATGAGAAAACTGACCTAACTGCGATAGTATGGACTTGAGGAGTAATGAGAAATATGTTTGCACAGGCAGAGAGGATGAGGCTGGATTTCAGAGGACTTTGTGAGTCTGGGAGAGGATTCAGTGATGTAAACAGTTGGGAGACTTGTTCTGGATGAAGAGTGGTAGGATGGAGGCAGGGCTTGAGGGGGACAAATGAATGTTAGTCTGAAAATCAGGGAGACCATGTAGCAAGCTATATGTGCTGCCACAGCTACATAGTCATGAAGTGAAGAACACATGGATTAGAGAGGTTAAACTGACTAGGACCTGGCCTGGGCTAAGAAGGGAAAGAAGTTAATTTTTGATGATCATATTACAAATATTTATAATTGATGCTATATATAAATGAAAATATATATTTATAGAAGAATTTATATCTTATGAAGCATTTTTGCAGGAATAAGCTCATTTTAATCTCTACTCTAACCACTGTATGTACCAAGGAAACGTAGTATTACCATTCTTATAGCTAGGGTTCAGCTCAAATGCCACTGGTTTCCTGAAACTTGTGGTTCTCTAGCCCTTTGTCCTTCTTGTATTTTCTTTTAAGTTTGAGGTATACCTTATATGAAGTAAAACATACAGATCTTGTATACAGTTCAATTAGTTTTGGCAAATGTATATACCTCTGTAGTTTATATCTCAATAAAGATAGAAAACAATGACCTTCTCCAGAAAGTTCATCAGTCCCTCTACCATCAGTCCCTCTACCATCCCGTCCCCATCAGAAATCATTGTTCTGATCTCTATCACCATAGATTGACCTTGCCTGTATTTAAACTTCATATGAATGAAATTATAGTTTCTGACTTCTTTAAATCATCAATATTTTTCAGATTAATTTGTGTTGCTGCAATCTGTCAGTAGTTTGTTCCATTTTAGAGCTGAGTAGTATTATGTCTTGTATGAATATGCCACAACTTTTAATCCATTCTCTTGTTGATGGACATTTGCATTGTTTTCAGTTTTTGGCTACTGTGAATAAATCTGATGTGAACATTTTTCTACAAGTTTTTTTGTTAACATATCTTTTCATTTCACTTGAGTAAATGCCTAGAAGGGAAATTTCTGGGTCATAGTTGAATATTTAACTTTTCATGAAACTGTTTTCCAAAGTGATCATACCATTTTATATTCTCATTAGCATTTTATAAAGAATTTCAGTTGTTCCATATTTTCATCAACATTTTTGTATTATTAGCCTTTATAATCACTCTAGTGGTTAAGCAGTGATAGATCATTGTGCTTTTAGTTTGTATTTCCCTAATGCATGATGATGGTGAGTGTCTTATTCTTGTGCTTATTGGCTATTGTACATCTTCTTTTGTGAAATGTCTGTTCAAGTCATTTGCCCATTTTGTTAATTGGGTCATTTGCCCTTTGGTAGGATTTTTCGGGCCTAATTTGGATAGGAGTTCTTTCTCAGGTATCTGCATTGTGAATATTTTCTCTCAGTCTGTGGATTCCCTTTTCATTTTCTTGACAGTGTCCTTGAATGAGCAGTTGATATTAATTTTGATAATGTCTAATTTATTTATCAATACTTTCTTTTATGGTGATTACTGTATGAGTCTTAGAAATTTTTGTCTTCCTCAAAGTTGCAAAGATTTCCTTCTATGTTTTCTTTTTGGTTTTCACTTTTGTGTTTAAGTCTATGACCTGTTTTAAATTATTTTCGTGTGTGTGGTGTGAAGTAAGGGTCATGGTTCAATTTTCGCTTGTATGGATAGCCAGTTGTTTTAGCACAGTTCATTGAAGTTGTCTTTATTAATGAAACTGCCTTGGCATCTTTGCAAAAAATCAGTTGACATTTATGTAAGGGTCTATTTCTGAAGTCTTTAAACTGTTTCATTGATCTATTTGTCCTCACTCCAATTTCATACTATATTCATTACTATAGTTGTATGTTTCTCCAACTTGGTTCTTCTTTTTCAGGTTTTATTTTGGGTTATTTTAGGTAATTTGTATTTTCACAAACATTTTATAATTATTTTGTCAATTACTTCAAAAAAGCCTGTTGGATAAATTTGTAAAATAAAAAAAAAAAGCCTGTTGGTATTTTCATTGGGATTGTATTAAATCTATAGCCTGATTTGTAGAGAATTGAAGTCTTAAAATATCCAGTCTTTCAATTCGTTCACATGGCATAGCTCTCCATTTGTTTAGAAGCCATTTGTAAGCAGCTTTTTTTAGTTTTCACTCTAGAGGTCCAACATGTATTTTGCTAAATTTATTTCTAAGTATTTTATACTTTTTGATATCATTCTAAGTGAAATTGCTTTTCATTTTCCAATTGTTTAATGCTAGTTAATAGAAACAAAATAGATTTTATATTGACTTTGTCTTGTAACCTTGCTTAATTCACTCAATAATTTTAGATATCCTTTTGAATATTCCTTAGGATTTTCTACATAAACAATCATGTCATCTGCAAATAGAAAAAAAATTACATTTACCTTTTAAACATTTATATTTTCTGTAGTTTTTTGGTTTGTTTCTCTCTTTTTCTTTTTTTTCCTTTATTTTCTCAGATGGACCTCTGATGAAATGTTGAATGTAAGGGTTGAGAGTATATATCATTGACTTTTTCCTAATCTTAGGGGGAAAATATTTAGTATTCTAGCTTTAAAAATGATGTTAGCTATGGATTTTTTAGGAGGAATCCTCTATCAGTTTGAGGAAGTTTTCTTTTTTTCTTAGTTTGCTCAGATATTTTAACCATGAATGAGTATGAATTTTGTCAAATGCTTTTTTCTACATCTATTGAGATATAATCATATGGCTTTTCTTTTATTCTGTTGATGGATTGCATTGATTGATTTCATAATGATAAGTCAACCTTATGTTCATGAGATAAACCCTACTTGGTTATGATCTATTTTCTTTTTAATATATTGCCGGATTCTATTTGCCAATATTTTCTTCTGTATTTTTGCAACTACATTCATAAGATCTATTGGTCAGTAATTCTTTCTTTAACAGCCCTTGTCATATTTTGGTATCATAATAATGCTAACCTCATAAAACAAGTTAAGAAATGTTTCCTCACCTATTTTCCGAGAGTTTGTGTAATATTTGTACTATGTCTTATTTAAATATTTGAAAGAATTCCCTGAGCCCATAGCCATCTGGGCCTTTAGTTTTCATTAAAAGATACTAAGCTATTCAAATTTTCCATTTCTTTTTGTGCCTGTTTTTATAAGTTTTTTTTCAGAAATTTAATTCATTTCATCACAGTTTTATAATTCATTGGCAAAATATTGTTTGCACTGTACCTTTATTACCATTTGCTATGTGTACTATATCCAGTGATGTCTCCTTTCATTCTTGATGATGGTAACTTGTGTTTTTTTGAAGTTCACTCTTCTTTGAATGTTTTCTATTTCACTGATCTACATTCTGACCTTTATTTACGTCCTTCTATTTAGTTTGGATTTAATAGCTATTATTTTTCTAGTTTCTTCATAAAAGAGTTTAGATTATTGATTTTAAACTTTTCATTAAAAAATAAACCTTTAAAATGAGAAATTTCTCTCTAAGCACTGCTTTAAATGTATACAACAAACTTATTATCATCCAGTTTAAAATATCTTCTATATTTCTGTTGATTTCTTCTTTGACCCAGTGGTTTAGAAACGAATTAGGTAACATCCAAATACTGTAGATTTTACTAGATAATTAAAAAAAAGATTTCTGATTTCATTACTTTTTTTTATTAGTTTCTGCTTTATAACAACGTGAATCAGTCATACATATACATCTGTTCCCACATCCCTTCCTTCATGCATCTCCCTCCCTCCCACCCTCCCCATCCCACCCCTCCAGGCGGTCACAAAGCACCGAGCTGATCTCCCTGTGCTCTGTGGCTGCTTCCCACTATCTATCTACCTTACATTTGGTAGTGTATATATGTCCATGCCTCTCTTTCGCTTTGTCACAGCTTACCTTTCCCCTCCCCATATCCTCAAGTCCATTCTCAAGTAGGTCTGTGTCTTTATTCCTGTTTTACCCCTAGGTTCTTCATGACATTTTAAAAAAAAATTCCATATATATGTGTTAGCATACGGTATTTGTCTTTCTCTTTCTGACTTACTTCACTCTGTATGACAGACTCTAGGTCTATCCACCTCATTACAAATAGCTCAGTTTCGTTTCTTTTTATGGCTGAGTAATATTCCATTGTATATATGTGCCACATCTTCTTTATCCATTCATCCGATGATGGACACTTAGGTTGTTTCCATCTCCGGGCTATTGTGAATAGAGCTGCAATGAACATTTTGGTACATGTCTCTTTTTGAATTATGGTTTTCTCAGGGTATATGCCTAGTAGTGGGATTGCTGGGTCATATGTTAGTTCTATTTTTAGTTTTTTAAGGAACCTCCATACTGTTCTCCATAGTGGCTGTACCAATTCACATTCCCACCAGCAGTGCAAGAGTGTTCCCTTTTCTCCACACCCTCTCCAGCATTTATTGTTTCTAGATTTCTTGATGATGGCCATTCTGACTGGTGTGAGATGATATCTCATTGTAGTTTTGATTTGCATTTCTCTAATGATTAATGATGTTGAGCATTCTTTCATGTGTTTGTTGGCAGTCTGTATATCTTCTGTGGAGAAATGCTTATTTAAATCTTCTGCCCATTTTTGGATTGGGTTGTTTGTTTTTTTGCTATTGAGCTGCATGAGCTGTTTATAAATTTTGGAGATTAATCCTTTGTCAGTTGCTTCATTTGCAAATATTTTCTCCCATTCTGAGGGTTGTCTTTTGGTCTTGTTTATGGTTTCCTTTGCTGTGCAAAAGCTTTGAAGTTTCATTAGGTCCCATTTGTTTATCTTTGTTTTTATTTCCATTTCTCTAGGAGGTGGGTTCAAAAGGATCTTGCTGTGATTTATGTCATAGAGTGTTCTGCCTATGTTTTCCTCTAAGAGTTTGATAGCTTCTGGCCTTACATTTAGGTCTTTAATCCATTTTGAGCTTATTTTTGTGTATGGTGTTAGGGAATGATCTAATCTCATACTTTTACATGTCCCTGTCCAGTTTTCCCAGCACCACTTATTGAAGAGGCTGTCCTTTCTCCACTGTACATTCCTGCCTCCTTTATCAAAGATAAGTTGACCATATGTGCGTGGGTTTATCTCTGGGCTTTCTATCCTGTTCCATTGATCTATCTTTCTGTTTTTGTGCCAGTACCACACTGTCTTGATTACTGTAGCTTTGTAGTATAGTCTGAAGTCAGGGAGCTTGATCCCTCCAGCTCCATTTTTCGTTCTCAAGATTGCTTTGGCTATTCGGGGTCTTTTGTTTTTCCAAACAAATTTTGAAATTTTTTGTTCTAGTTCTGTGAAAAATGCCAGTGGTAGTTTGATAGGGATTGCACTGAATCTGTAGATTGCTTTGGGTAGTAGAGTCATTTTCACAATATTGATTCTTCCAATCCAGGAGCATGGTATATCTCTCCATCTATTTGTATCCTCTTTAATTTCTTTCATCAGTGTCTTATAATTTTCTACATACAGGTCTTTTGTCTCCTTAGGTAGGTTTATTCCTAGATATTTTATTCTTTTTGTTGCAATGGTAAATGGGAGTGTTTTCTTGATTTCATTTTCAGATTTTTCATCATTAGTGTACAGGAATGCCAGAGATTTCTGTGCATTAATTTTGTATCCTGCTACTTTACCAAATTCATTGATTAGCTCTAGTAGTTTTCTGGTAGCATCTTTAGGATTCTCTATGTATAGTATCATGTCATCTGCAAACAGTGACAGCTTTACTTCTTCTTTTCCAATTTGGATTCCTTTTATTTCCTTTTCTTCTCTGATTGCTGTGGCTAAAACTTCCAAAACTAAGTTGAATAAGAGTGGTGAGAGTGGGCAGCCTTGTCTTGTTCCTGATCTTAGAGGAAATGGTTTCAGTTTTTTACCATTGAGGACAATGTTGGCTGTGGTTTTGTCATATATGGCCTTTATTATGTTGAGGAAAGTTCCCTCTATGCCTACTTTCTGCAGGGTTTTTATCATAAATGGGTGTTGAATTTTGTCGAAAGCTTTCTCTGCCTCTATTGAATTGATCATATGGTTTTTCTCTTTCAGTTTGTTAATATGGTGTATCACATTTGTTGATTTGCATATATTGAAGAATCCTTGCATTCCTGGAATAAACCCCACTTGATCATCGTGTATGATATTTTTAATATGCTGTTGGATTCTGTTTGCTAGTATTTTGTTGAGGATTTTTGCATCTATGTTCATCAGTGATATTGGCCTGTAGTTTTCTTTCTTTGTGACATCCTTGCCTGGTTTTGGTATCAAGGTGATGGTGGCCTCGTAGAATGAGTTTGGGAGTGCTCCTCCCTCTGCTATATGTATATATATATTTTTTCCTTTTTTTTTTGTGGTATGCGGGCCTCTCCCGTTGCGGAGCACAGGCTCCGGATGCGCAGGCCCAGCGGCCATGGCTCACGGGCCCAGCCGCTCCGCGGCATATGGGATCCTCCCAGATCGGGGCACGAACCCGTATCCCCTGCATCGGCAGGCGGACTCTCAACCACTGCGCCACCAGGGAGGCCCCCTCTGCTATATTTTGGAAGAGTTTGCGAAGGATAGGTGTTAGCTCTTCTCTAAATGCTTGATAGAATTCGCCTGTGAAGCCATCTGGTCCTGGGCTTTTGTTTGTTGGAAGATTTTTAATCACAGCTTCAATTTCAGTGCTTGTGATTGGTCTATTCATATTTTCTATTTTTTCCTGATTCAGTCTTGGCAGGTTGTGCATTTCTAAGAATTTGTCCATTTCTTCCAGGTTGTCCATTTTATTGGCATAGAGTTTCTTGTAGTAATCTCTCATGATCTTTTTTATTTCTGCATTGTCAGTTGTTACTTCTCCTTTTTCATTTCTAATTCTATTGATTTGAGTCTTCTCCCTTTTTTTTTCTTGATGAGTCTGGCTAATGGTTTGTCAATTTTGTTTATCTTTTCAAAGAACCAGCTTTTAGTTTTATTGATCTTTGCTATCGTTTCCTTCATTTCTTTTTCATTTATTTCTGTTTTGATCTTTATGATTTCTTTCCTTCTGCTAACTTTGGGGTTTTTTTGTTCTTCTTTCTCTAATTGCTTTAGGTGCAGGGTCAGGTTGTTTACTCGAGATGTTTCCTGTTTCTTAAGGTGGGATTGTATTGCTATAAACTTCCCCCTTAGAACTGCTTTTGCTTCGTCCCATAGGTTTTGGGTCGTTGTGGCTCCATTGTCATTTTTTTCTAGGTATTTTTTTATTTCCTCTTTGATTTCTTCAGTGAATACTTCATTATTGAGTAGTGTATTGTTTAGCCTCCATGTGTTTGTATTTTTTACAGATCTTTTCCTGTAATTGATGTCTAGTCTCGTAGCATTGTGGTCCGAAAAGATACTTGATACAATTTCAATTTTCTTAAATTTACCAAGGCTTGATTTGTGACCCAAGATATGATCTATCCTGGAGAATGTTCCATGAGCACTTGAGAAATATGTGTATTCTATTGTTTTGGGATGGAAAGACCTATAAATATCAATTAAGTCCATCTTGTTTAATGTATCACTTAAAGCTTGTGTTTCCTTATTTATTTTCATTTTGGATGATCTGTCCATTGGTGAAAGTAGGGTGTTAAAGTCCCCTACTATGAGTGTGTTACTGTCGGTTTCCCTTTTTATGGCTGTTAGTATTTGCCTTATGTACTGAGGTGCTCCTATGTTGGGTGCATAAATATTTACAATTGTTATATCTTCTTCTTGGATTGATCCCTTTATCATTATGTAGTGTCCTTCTTTGTCTCTTCTAATAGTCTTTATTTTAAAGTCTATTTTGTCTGATATAAGAATTGCTACTCCAGCTTTCTTTTGATTTCCATTTGCATGGAATATCTTCTTCCATCCCCTTACTTTCTATCTGTATGTGTCTCTAGGTCTGAAGTGGGTCTCTTTTAGACAGCATATATATGGGTCTTGTTTTTGTATCCATTCAGCCAATCTGTGTCTTTTGGTGGGAGCATTTAGTCCATTTACATTTAAGGTAATTATTGATATGTATGTTCCTATTCCCATGACCTTAATTGCTTTGGGTTCGTTATTGTAGGTATATTCCTTCTGTTGTGTTTCTTGCCTAGAGAAGTTCCTTTAGCATTTGTTGTAAAGCTGGTTTGGTGGTGCTGAACTCTCTCAGCTTTTGCTTGTCTGTAAAGGTTTTAATTTCTCCATCAAATCTGAATGAGATCCTTGCTGGGTAGAGTAATCTTGGCTGTAGGTTTTTCTCCTTCATCACTTTAATTATGTCCTGCCACTCCCTTCTGGCTTGTAGAGTTTCTGCTGAGAGATCAGCTGTTCACCTGATGGGGATTCCCTTGTGTGTTATTTGTTTTTTTTTCCCCTTGCTGCTTTTAATATGATTTCTTTGTGTTTAATTTTTGACAGTTTGATTAATATGTGTCTTGGTGTATTTCTCCTTGGATTTATTCTGTATGGGACTATCTGTGCCTCCTGGACTTGATTAACTATTTCCTTTCCCATATTAGGGAAGTTTTCAACTATAATCTCTTCAAATATTTTCTCAGTCCCTTTCTTTTTCTCTTCTTCTTCTGGAACCCCTATAATTCAAATGTTGGTGCGTTTAATGTTGTCCCAGAGGTCTCTGAGACCGTCCTCTGTTCTTTTCATTCTTTTTTCTTTATTTTTCTCTGCATCAGTTATTTCCACTATTTTATCTTCCACCTCACTTATCCGTTCTTCTGCCTCAGTTATTCTGCTATTGATCCCATCTAGAGTATTTTTCATTTCATTTATTGTGTTTTTAATCGATGCTTGATTCATCTTTAGTTCTTCTAGGTCCTTGTTAACTGTTTCTTGCATTTTGTCTATTCTATTTCCAAGATTTTGGATCTTGGAAATAGAATCTTGGATCATCTTTACTATCATTATTCTGAATTCTTTCTCAGGTAGACTGCCTATTACCTCTTCATTTGTTAGGTCTGGTAGGTTTTTATCTTGCTCCTTCACCTCCTGTGTGTTTTTCTGTCTTCTCATTTTGCTTATGTTACTGTGTTTGGGGTCTCCTTTTTGCAGGCTTCAGATTCGTAGTTCCCGTTGTTTTTGGTGTCTGTCCCCAGTGGCTAAGTTTGTTTCAGTAGGTTGTGTAGGCTTCCTGGTGGGGGGGACTAGTGCCTGTGTTCTGGTGGTTGAGGCTCGATCTTGTCTTTCTGGTGGGCAGGTCCATGTCTGGTGGTGTGTTTTGGGGTGCCTGTTGCCTTATTATGTTTTTAGGCAGCCTCTCTGCTAATGGGTGGGGTTGTGTTCCTGTCTTGCTAGTTGCTTGGCATAGGGTGACCAGCACTGTAGCTTGCTGGTCGTTGACTGAAGCTGGGTGCTGGTGTTGAGATGGAGATCTCTGGGCGATTTTTGCCGCTTGATATTATGTGGAGCTGGGAGTTCTCTTGTGGACCCGTGTCCTGAAGTTGGCTCTCCCACTTCAGAGGCACAGCACTGACTCCTGGCTGCAGCACCAAGAGTCTTTCATCTACCCGGCTCAGAATAAAAGGGAGAAAAAGTAGAAAGAAAGAATTAGTAGAAGAAAGAAAGAGAGAGAGAAAGAAAGGAAGAAGGAACGAAAGGAAGGAAGGAAGAAAGAAAGGGATTGAGGAAGGACGGAAAGAAAGAAAGAAAGGAGGGAGGGAGGAAGGAAAGAAAAAGAAAGAGTGAATGGAAGAAGGGGGGAGGGAGGAAGGAAAGAAAGACAGGAGGGAGTGAGGAAGGAAAGAAAAAGAAAGAGTGAAAGGAAGAAGTGTGGGAGGGAAGGAGGAAGGAAAGAAAGAGAGAAAGAAAGAAAGGAGGGGCGGAGGGAGGGAGGAAGGGAAGTTAGGAAAAAAAGAAAGAGCAGGTAAAGTAAAATAGAATTATGTATAATATATAGTAGCATTATTAAAATTAAAAAGTAATTATTGAAAAAAAAAACGGACAGATAGAACCCTGGGACATATGGTGGAAGCAAAGCTATACAGAGAAAATCTCACACAGAAGCATACACATACACCTTCACAAAAAGAGAGCAGGGGGAAAAATCGAAAATCTTGCTCTCAAAGTCCACCTCCTCAATTTGGGATAATTTGTTGTAAAAAGAGGAAAAGGGGGAAAAGTCTTAAATCTTGTCCTCAAAGTCCACCTCCTCAATTTGTGATGATTCGCTGTCCATTCATGCACTCCACAGACGCAGAGCACATCAAGTGGACCGTGGAGCTTTAATCCGCTGCCTCCAAGGCTGCACAGAGAGATTTCCCTGTCTCTTCTCTGCTCTCACAGCTCCCGGGTCTCAGCCTTGGACCTGGCCCCACCTCTACGCGTAGGTCGCCGGAGGGCGTCCGTTCTTCGCTCAGACAGGACGAGTTTAAAGGAGCCGCTGATTCAGGGGCTCTGGCTCACTCAGGCAGAGTGGAGGGAGGGGCCGCAGTGCGGGGCAGGCCTGCGGCGGCAGAGGCCGGCGTGACGTTGCACCAGCCCGAGGCGCTCCGTGCGCTTTCCCGGGGAAGCCGTCCCTGGTTCCCGGGACCCCGGCAGTGGCGGGGTGCACAGGCTCCCCGGAAGGCGGGGTGGACAGTGACCTGCGCTCGCACACAGGCCTTGTGGCGGCGGCAGCAGCAGCGTCCCACGCCCGTCTCCGGGGTCCGCGCCTGTCTCTGGAGCTTCTTTAAGCAGCGCTCTTAATGTCTTCTCCTCGCGCACCAGGAAACAAAAGGGAAGAAAAAGTCTCTTGCCTCTTTGGCAGCTCTAGAATTTTTCCCCGGACTCCCTCCGGGCTAGCTGTGGTGCACTAACCCCTTCTTGCTCTCTTCCTGCCGCCAGCCCCAGTCCTCTCCCTGCGCTCCGACTGAAAGCCGATACCCGAGCCTCAGCTCCCAGCCCCGCCCGCCCCGGCGGCCGAGCAGAGAAGCCTCTCTGGCTGGTGTGTGCCTGAGGGCACCGATATTCTGTGCCGGAATCTCTCCGCTTTGCCCTCCACACCCCTGTTGCTGTGCTCTCCTCCGCTACTCCGAAGCTTTCCCCCTCCGCCACCTGCAGTCTCCGCCCGCGAAGGGGCTTGTAGTGTGTGGAAACCTTTCCTCCTTCACGGCTCCCTCCCACTGGAGGTGGGTCCCGTCCCTATCCTTTTGTCTCTGTTTATTCTTTTTTCTTTTGTCCTACCTTGGTATGTGGGGAGTTTCTTGCCTTTTGGGGGGTCTGAGGTCTTCTGTCAGCGTTCAGTAGGTGTTCTGTAGGAGTTGTTCCACGTGTAGATGAATTTCTGATGTATCTGTGGGGAGGAAGGTGATCTCCGCGTCTTACTCTTCCACCATCTTCCTCCGCTCTCACTTGATTTAATTAATTTGAAGTCAGAAAATATACTTTAGTAATTTCAATACTTTGGAATTTATTGACAATTTTTGTGGCTCAAAGTCAGTTACATCTTGGTGGAATTTCCACACGCACTGGAAAAGAATGTGTATTCTGTAGTGTAGTGTGGGGTGTCCTATAAATGTCAGTTAGTTTGAGTTAGTTGATAGTGTTGGTGTTGGTCAAATATTCTATACTCTAAATCAGTTCTTCATCTGGTTGTTCTGCTAGTTAAGGCAGAAGGTTAATATCTTCCTTTATTATTGTGAAATTGTCTATCCTAGTTATGTCATTTTTTTTCTTCATGCATTTGGAAGCACTTTCATTACTTTCATATGCATTTGGGAGTGCTGTATCTTCTTAATGAATTGACTCCTTTATTATTATTAAATGCCCCTCTTTATTTCTATTACCCCTTGTCTTCAGCTACTTTATTTTGTATTATCATGGGCAGACTTACCTTCTTATGCTTAGTATTTGAGTAGTGTATTTCCCCCCACACTTTCACTTTCAATTTTCATATTAAAAATTTTTTAAAGTCTTTACTGAACTTGTTACATTATTGCTTCTGTTTTATGTTTTGTTTTTTTTTGTCCCTGAGGCATGTGGGATTTTAGCTCACTGACCAGGGATTGAACCCACACCCCCTGTATTGGAAGGTGAAGTCTTATCCACTGGACCACCAGGGAAGTCCCTATCTATCTCTTTATACTTTAAATGGCTCTCTTAAAATACTAGACTATCAGTTTCTATTCTTTTTTAAAAATCCAGTCTGAAAATTTCTGTCTTATAATTAGTGTGTTTATTCCATTTACATTTAATGTAATACTTGATATAGTTGGATTTAGGGCTACCATCCTGTGGTTTATTTTCTATTTGTCCTATCTGTTGTTTGTTTTTCCCTTCTTGACTTTTTTTATGGAGGTTATCGTTATTATTATTGTTACTATTATTATTTTTTCACCTAAAATACCTATTACATTTGTTTTATTGTGATTCTGCTGGCAATGGTTTCTCCCAGCTTTTGTTTCTGAGCATGTCTTTATTTGACCTTCAATTTTGAAGGATATCTTTGCTCTCTAAAAATCTAGGTTGATAAACATTTTTCTCTCAGTATTTTAAAGATGTCATTCCATTGATTTCTGGCTTCCTTTGTTTTTCATGCTTTGTATGCTGTAGTTATTACACCTACCCAAAATATAACACATATAAATAATGTATCTTTGTTTTTGATGTTTAAAAACTTTTTCCCTTATTTTTCATTAGCAATTTTACTGTCATCTTCCTACTGTTGCTTCCTTTGGTTTATCTTGCTTGAGGTTTACTGAGCTAAGATCTCTGTGTTGCTATTTTCCATGCTATTTGAAAAATTTTAGTCATTCTTTATCTAAGTAACATTTGTGTCCTATTCTGTTTTTTTTCCCCAGACTCAGCTACATATATTTTAGATTGCTTGATACTGTCTCAGGACATCTTTTCAGTTATTTTCTCTTTTTGCTTCAGTTTGCAATAATTTGCATTGATATGTTTTTAAACTGTCCTTTCTTTTTTAGTGTCCAATATATTGTTAAATCTATTACAGTTTTTTATTTCAGAGATTGTATTGTTTATTTCTATGTTCCCATCTCAACCTCTCTATTGCCTATTTTTTCTCTTGATTATTGTTACAGTTTCCTGTTTCTTTGCATGCCTAATAATTTTTAATTGTATACGGACATTGTATTGATACAATGTAGAGATTTTGGACTTCATTATTTTCCTCTGAAGAGGATTTCATTTTATTTTAGCAGGTGGTTAAATTACTGGTGTGTCACCTTAAGTATGACTTTAATTTTTTTTTTTTTTTTAGTATGAGTCTATTTTCTACATTTTTGATCTTAGTCTCAGGTCATAACCCTTTATCCTGAGACTTGATTTTTATTCCTGAAGTAAGGCCTTCTGTGGAATTAATGGAAAGCTTAAGGTATTTGCCAAACTTCTCTAACTTGATAGGACTCGAACTCCAAAATTTCTCCTATAGCTTTGGGAAGCTGATGAAGTTTCTGCCTACCTCTTTAGCCTTCTAGTCATTGCAAGACAAGATGGGTTCCTTGTAGTCTCATCCTATGCATGCAGTTTAGGTCACAGAGGAGGATTTGAGGTAGATTTATATACAGGTTTATGGCTCCATATGTTAAAGGAATTCCACCTTAACTTCAAGCTGCTTTGGCAGTCCCAAATTATGACCTTTGACTTTTTAGCCCCATAAGACTTTTCTGTTTGAGCTCTATCACCCATGAACTATACAAACTGAGACGTGCTCTCAGGGGAATGGACAGTTAAATGAATATCTCACCTAATGTGTCTTCCTTTTTTCAAGGGTTTGTCTTTTCCAGTTTCTATCCACTTTTGATTGTCTTTTAGTGCCTTGAAACAGATTTTTTTTCCCATATGTTGGCCCATGCTTCTTGATTTGGCATCTGTTCTCGTAAATTGTACTTGGTTACATATTTGTTTTTCTTAATATGTAAGTTGTTTGAGAGTAAAAAGCATGGTTTATTGATCTTTATTTTATCCCATTGTCTGATCCAGAGTAGTACCTTTTACTAAGCAGCTACTTAGTCAGTGAATTGCATTGTTATTTATAAGAAGAACAACTGTGAGTCAGAATTTAAACTTCAAGTCATCTACTCATAAGTTAATTTCTCTTCAGTACACCACTCAATATGAGTTCAAAGAAGATTTTTTAGGTAGATTTTTTTTTTTTTTTTTTTTTTTTTTTGCGGTACGCGGGCCTCTCACTGTTGTGGCCTCTCCCATTGCAGAGCACAGGCTCTGGACGCGCAGGCTCAGTGGCCATGGCTCACAGGCCTAGCCGCTCCACGGCATGTGGGATCTTCCCAGACTGGGGCACGAAACCGTGTCCCCTGCATCGGCAGGCGGACTCTCAACCACTGCGCCACCAGGGAAGCCCTAGGTAGATATTTTGAAGTATAGTATTCCCTTAAAAATCTACTTGTAAAATATTGACATTTATTTTTAAAATAATTTTGTTTTATATTTTAATATTGTTTTAATTTTGATGTTAACATATATATCATTTGACCTACAAAACTGCTAAAGTTACTGCCTAAAACTGTTGGATTTTCAATCAAGGTATATGCCAAAAGATATTGTTTTTTGTATTAATTTTTATACCTAACGCAAAACCACTTTTCCATGCAAAACAGACCAGAGATGTTTCTTTTATTCAGAATAATGGTAGTTTCCAAATTCTGTGTAGCATGTGGTTGAAAATAATGTCTTTGAATCATTTTATTTTAAAAAGGGACTTTATTTAAAAATTTGATTTTAAATTAGACTTCTCTAGATCAAACTGATGGACAAAGAATTTGTCCCATCATGTCAAAATTACATTAATACAATTTTTGGATGAGTCATCCAAATTTGTCTGTGTTATTAAGTTTATTATTCTCAGTTTGTAGAGAAGTGACTATAGCCCTTAGTCTTAATAAATTGAACTGTTTTTAGCTGTGATTATTATAGTCATTAACATTTATTTAATATTAACCATGCTTTGTTTTCATAGTGTAGTGTTTACTTGAATGCAAAGAGTATTGTAAACTGGCTTCTTTTCAATGGAGTTTTTAGTTTATATGCAAATCTTGTACTCATTGCAGGTCTCACTTGCTGATCATGCTAACCTTGCCAGTTTCAAGGATACGTTTTATTATTTGTACCATAACAAACCATAGTTATATTTGTTTATTTTTATGAATTTGTCATTTTAATTACTTGAAAGAAGTAGATTGTTTAATGAAGCTAAAAAACTTCCCTTTTCTTCTTTCTCCTTTAGAATCGAGTTTCCTACTGGGAAATGCCCAGATTGTGGATTGGCCTGTAGTTTATAGTAATGACGGTTTTTGCAAACTCTCTGGGTATCATCGAGCTGATGTCATGCAGAAAAGTAGCACTTGCAGGTAGGTAAGAGAACAGCTCAGGAATGTTTTCTAAAGTTTAACTAAATGTTGAATGTGGTTAAAAGGCTTAAATTTACTTAGACTCACTGTGATTTGGTCTTGCACCCAGTTCTTGGTACAGAGCTCCCAAAACTCTTGGAATTTCTTGTTATATGTTAATGAGGTGACTTTTGGAAAGCCCTTAGGTAACCTAAAGACGAGGTTGGCTGCCAGAGGAACCAACCATGTGATTAGTACCATGCCCTCTCCCCAGTCTCCTGGAGAGGGGCTGGAGGTTGAATCAATACCAGTGGCAATGAGTTAATCAATTATGACTGTGTAATGAAGCCTCCATAAAAACTCAGAGGACAGGTTCTGAGGCCTTCCAGTTTGGGCAACATGTGGAAGTGCCGAGAGTGGCATGTCTGGTGAGGTCATGGAAGCCCCATACCTTGTCCTGTGCATCTCTTCCATCTGCCTGTTTCTGAGTTATATCCTTTTATAATAAACCAGTAGTCTGGTAAGCAACATGTTTCTCTGAGCTCTGTGAGTCTCTCTAGCAAATTATTCAAACCAAAGGAAGAGGTCATGGGAACCTCTGATATATAGCTGTTTGTCAAAAGTACACATAACAACCTCTGCTTGTAACTGGTGCTGAAGTTTAAGGAGGGTGTCATGGGAACCTCCAATCTGTATTAGGTGGGTCAGAAGCACAGGCAACGACCTAGGCTTGTGACTGATTCCTGAAGTCTGGTGGAGGGTAGTCTTGTAGGACTGAACCCTCAATGTTTAACCAGTGGAATGTGATGCTATCTGCAGGTAGGTAGTGTCAGAATTGAGTTGAGTCATAGGACACCCAGCTGGTGTCCCTAGAATTGCTTGTTGTTGGTATAGGGAAACTCTCCACCACCCCCTACACACCCAGATTGGAATTGGTAACAGAACCTATGAAAACTATAGGGTAAAAATTATATTAGAATGTTAAGGAGGCTAAACTGTCAATAGAAATACATAGTTTAAGAGCCACTGGTGAGAACTTTTGCAAAGAGCAATATTTTTGCATAACTGTGAATTTATTAATTCATTCAATAAATATTTTTTGATCACCCTCTATGGGCCACAAACTATTCTAGGTGCCAAGTGATCAAAGGGACATCCTATATCAGAGGAACATTAATGTCATCAGCACTTCTTGAGTTGCTAAAACTGTATTGAACAAAGTAGAGGCAACAACCCCCAACCAAGTAGGACATGGTTTTTGAACATTTAAAAAAATGAAAATAAAGTTCTTTCATACTGTGTAAATCACACATACTTTGTTATGTTGGTACATTGTACCACTGCTATTTTGTTTGACTTATGTAAAATAGAATCTGGCATTTATATTATTTATAACAATTCTTTTAAAATATTCCATATCTGTGAGCTTAAAGAGACTATTACCAAAAAAGATCATAAAAAAGAAAAGGAAATTCTATATAAGGAACCAATTTAGAACCGAAAACTTTTCACAATATTTCAGTAAGGCCAGATGGGATGTTTTTTCCTTGAGTTAATTTTTCTTTAAAGCTCACACTTAACTAAGTACCAAAATCATGTTATTTTAGAACTGCAAGGGGTCTGAATTATTTTTTACTCCATATTCGTTATTTTTCCGAGGAAAAACTGAGTTAGAGTTAGGTTAAGGGATTTGCCCAGGGAAACAGTGATTTATTTATCTTTTTTCCTACCCATTTGTGCTGCGAAACATTATATGCATACACAAATATATATATTCTACATCTTCATGGAGGGTAGGGATTTCATATGGGGTCTAAACCTGACTATACATGGGAATCACTTAGAGAGGTTTTGCAAAACACAGATTCTCAGACCTCATCTTAAACCTATTGAATCAGAATCACCCCAGGTGGGTAGGTGGGGGCAGAAATCAGTACTTTTAACCAGCAGCTCTGATGATCCTGATGCTTAGCCAGCACTGAGAAATTATCTGTTCAAACATCCTCTTTCTTCACTTATCCTCTCCCAGCAATCCTCATTTTCTCTCTACTAAAGTCGTTCTCATATTCAGCCTTCACTTCCAGGCCTGAAATTGGTAGGTGGGAATGATGAAAAACTGTGGCCCCTCGTTGAGAAACTCTCTTTGGTAGCACGGATGTCTCTTGTGCCTTTTTATCTGCTGGGTGGATATTAGCTCTTGGCCTAGCACTGTCACTGAGGTGTGTGTTCTAAATTCTGGGAGGCCAAGGTTTGTATTGAGCATTTCTGCTCCCTTATGTCTGGGCAGGGTTTAGGTTAGGAAAAGGTTAATTTTATGGTAGACCTAACCTGTGGAACAGGTTCTATAGAGAATTCCAGGAAATGTAGGTGCTCCCATACCTATTTCCTGACCTCCCACCATCATCATGCCGGGCTTGTTTCAAGTTGCCATCTTCTACCTGAAGGTGCTCATGACTTTTCCTCCTTCGATTCCCTATAGTTCATCATTTGGCACCATCATATGGCCTTAAACTAGTTTTTCTTATCCCTGGGGTTTTCATCGCTATTGCTTTTGTTGTCATTTTGAGATGTATTGCTCTTCATATCTGGATATATTGTAAAGTCATGCTCACATCTCTTCTTGCTTCCCATGTATCTGCCCCTATACCCCAGCCTGTTTTCTTTGGCATGTGCAGTTTTTCCTATAAAAAGTTCATTAAAAAATGCTGGCATGTTGTAACTGTATATTCTCTCCCCTTAAAGCATTGCTTTCCCTCCTACCACCAGTGCCAGATTATACATGCCTTGAAGGTAAGGATTCCATCTTGTTCACTTTTGTATGCACTACAGGACACAGCTCAGTGTTTTGTGTCAGTATTGTTGAATTGGTTGGTTTGTTTTGCAATAAACCCTAACCTAGGTCTCACAGACGTCTGTATAACATGTTTTTTTTTTTTTTTTTTCTTTTCTTTTTTTGCGGTATGCGGGCCTCTCACTGTTGTGGCCTCCCCCGTTGCGGAGCACAGGCTCCGGATGCGCAGGCCCAGCGGCCATGGCTCACGGGCCCAGCCGCTCCGCGGCATATGGGATCCTCCCAGACCGGGGCACGAACCCGTATCCCCTGCATCGGCAGGCGGACTCTCAACCACTGCGCCACCAGGGAGGCCCAACATGTTTTTATTTATTGTATTTTATCCCAAGTGTTATGGTATTTGAGGTGGGTAAGAAAGCGGAGAGATTTGGATTATGTTACACTTTTTCACTGTGGGAAGATGTATGCAAATCTCCCCCCAGTTCTTCTTCACTTTTGTTAGATAGTATTTTCAAAATACCAGTATTCTTTTATTTTTTTAACATCTTTAGTGGAGTATAATTGCTTTACAATGTTGTGTTAGTTTCTGCTTTATAACAAAATAAATCAGCTATATGTATACATATATCCCCATATCCCCTCCCTCTTGAGTCTTCCTCCCACCCTCCCTATCCCACCCCTCTAGATGGTCACAAAGCACCGAGCTGATCTCCCTGTGATATGCGGCTGCTTCCCACTAGCTACCTGTTTTACATTTGGTAGTGTATATATGTCAATGCTACTCTCTCACTTCGTCGCAGCTTACCCTTCCCCCTCCCTGTGTCAAGTCCATTCTCTACGAATACCAATATTCTTTAAAAATTTTTTTCTTGAGGCATAGTTAATTTACAAGATTATATTAATTTCAGGTGTATAACAGTGATTCAAAATTTTTATAAATTATACTCCATTTAAAGTTATTGTAAAATATTGGCTATATTTCTTGTACTGTACAGTATATCCTTGTAGCTTATTTATAAATCGTAGTTTGTACCTCTTAATCCCCTACCCTTATCTTACCCCTCCCCTCTTCCCTCTCCCCACTGGTAATCACTAGTTAAACATAACAGTATTCTTAACACAATTATTACTTGATTGCACCAAATGCCCATTGTGTTCTGCTAATCTAAAACTTGCAAGCAATTGAATGCTCTCACAGAGCAATGAAGACTAGCATCTGATATATGAGCAAGTGTTTGAATCCTATCAGGTTTTCTTAAGGCATAGTTTATTTTAGTGCACGCCCCTTTCAAACTTCTACATTCTGTTTAAAAATTAAACTACACCCATTTTACTTTCATTGAAGCACTTTTTAGAAGAATGAAGACCTGGAAATAATAAAAACATCTGGTAGTATATTTATTAAAAAATATTATGGCAAAGCCCTAACTTCCTACATCATATGTTGGAAGAATAATGACACTGAAAGAAGCTAACAACGTATTACTAAGTAAAAAAATCAACCAACCAGCCAAATAAACAAAAAAGATTTCAAAACAATATCTGCATCATGATTCCAATTTTTTTTTACATATAGTTGTTTTCCATTTCCTGTATAAATCTATAAAAACCTTTGAATATGATACACAAGGAAACAGGGAGGAAAGAAACTTTTATACACATTTAGAAATACAGTGTTAAAGCTAATGTTATACAGTTTTGGAATCACTGAATTCCAGTTGAATATGGAGATAAATAATTTGATACTGAGGGTAGCCTTATAAACAAATCAAAGAATTTTACTGATTTTAATAATGACAAGTTTTAGACAAACATAACAGAATAAGAAACTACAAATCAGTGAGTATCACTTTGTGAGGAAAAAATATGAATACTTTATGTGCTGAAAAAGAGTCATCTTTGTATACAACTTGCACTAGATGGATTAACATTGATAGGATTAAAGTGGTAACTGCATAAAGATTACATGTCCTATTTTTAAAATATTCAAATGTGAGTTTTATGGAAAATGACAAATATTAATTTGTAATTTTACAATATCAAGAGGCTAAGATTATTTATACATTATATATTATTATACATTATTTATACATTTGTATATTTATTCTGTTTTCTTATCTTTTTCCTTCTTTGTCTTTCCCAGTCCTTCTCCCATTAGACCAGGTGCATAGAATCAAATTAAACATACTCCTCAGTTTGTCCCATTATTATCATTTGGATCTCTCTGGGCACAGTCTATTTATTTTAATTTCCTTTTATTTGTTTTATTTTGTTTTATCTTCTTTTCTTTTATTTATTTTCCCCTTCATTCCATTCCCCTTCATCTTCCATAGTTATTCATTTTAGTGTGTTCATTGTATGTCTTTCTAATCCATCTTCCATGTGTTTAATAAATACGTGTATTCTTGAAATGATGTTGCTTTGTGTGTGTTTGTTTTTAAGGCCTACATAATTCATACCGTGCAGTAAGATATACAGTTTCTTACTCTCTTCACTCACCTTTATGTTTTTGATATTTTTTAATGTTGCTATGTCATAATCTATTTCATCATGTCTGACTGTTTTATAGTGTTCCAGTGTCCTCACAGCCTTCATTTTCTTTATCCACTTTACTAGTCTTGAACTCCAACTTTTGACACTTTGTTACTCCAACAAGTTGGAGGTAAACATCCTCATACACAACTTCTTGTGTTCCCATGGGAGAAGTTGTCTGTCTCTATGCCCAGAAATAGGATTGCTGGATAGTAGAATATATGCAGAAATTGTAGATTAACTGCTGTCAGATTGCTGTCCAGAATGGCCCTCTGTTTGTACTCTCAGCAGCCATGAGCGAGGGTTTTCCTATATCCTTGCACTTTATAATAGTAGCTAAATTTCTATTTAAAAAAATCCGATGTGTGCCATGTACTGTCTCATTTTTATTTTAGCTAAAATTTCAAAAAATATTTTAATGAAATTTCTGGATTCCTAGGAAGTTCAAATATTCATTTTACTCTTCAATAATTTCATTTCCAAGCTTTTGGACTGTTGCTCTTTATTGAAGAACACAAAATGTATTGCGTGTTTGAAGGAAATTGTATGTAGATATTGGGGGAATGGCATTTAAAAACATCTGATCTTATCTCAGGACCCTTAGAAAGCCCTGACATTCGAGACATACTGTCATAGGTCAGGTAGAAACCACTTTAGCATTTTACCCTTGACTAACCTGAACCTTTTAAAAACCTGTTCTACTTCTTTTTAAATTTATTTTTCATTTATTTATTTTTGTTTTTTAAGATAAAGGGGTGAGAAGAGCAGTCAGATAGGTAGGGAAGATTGGAGTAGATAGATGCTTTCAAATACAGTTTTTTTTCTTTTTTGGAAGGCCCGTTAATAATTCTTAACCAAACTATCAAATTAGACGATGAAGCAGAGATGTTAAGAGCCACTTTATTGGATGTATTTTCACAGGTAGTTTTATTAACGCAGGGTTACCTCAGTCAACAAGAGAACATTACACATGATGGATGTCAGTCAGTCTGGTTCCATTTGGCTGAGGGCTCTGCTTCACAATGAGTGAAAGTGTTGAAACATTCAGTGTTGACTGAATGTTTGTGTGCTTATTAGTCCAGGAACATTGTTGACCATTAGCAGATTAAGATAGATTGGCAGCACTCATGATTAGATTATATATTTTTTCAGTTTGTGAGATTCCTTTCTCCTTTGGAAGTCTGTCAACATTATAGCCATACTTACTGTCAGGTGTTATAATGAGGCTGGTTTGTGAGATTTTGATGGCAAAACAAGGGATCCAAAAATAAGTAAATCTTGCTATAAACCAAACCACCTAGTCCTAGAAGTTTCCTAGGGTAGGATATACTGCCAAATGCTCAGGCAAGCTGGATATGGCCCAAGCCAGGCCTCAGGAAATCTACCTTACTCCCAAGATCAAGTCTTCCCACAAGTTAGTTGTGTGGCAAGGTAAGTGGCCAGATTATCCAGCAGCAGGCCCTGGGTGAATTTATGCCTCAATGTCATGGGCTCACGAAGAAAGAAGACACACAAAATGATGTGTGTATCCCTTTAAGACACAGGGACCCTGCCCATTAGCAGCCATGGCCCAACCCTTGCCCTAGAATTGTAGAGGAACAAAGGAGTAGGGTTGGGCTGGAGGGGCTTCTAACCCCACCCATAAGAAGCATTCCAGTAATAAGTCATTGTACAGTACATTATAATTTGCAACTTCATGTGCATTATCCTTTTAATCCTCACCCTCTGAGTTATATTAACATTACCATCATTTTACTGATGAGGGAACTAAGAAGTTATACGACTTGGCCATGAGCCTTACAGATTGTAAGTGGTCCTCTAAGTGCAGTGGTCCTCTGTTATATTGTGGCTGCTCCATATTATAGCAGGGATAGATTGCTTCTGTGCATCTAATTTTATTTTCCTTCCAATAAGAACAGTGCAGTTGTAGAAGTCATTTATTATTACTGAAGGGGAGCTTGGCTATCTAAGAGAGTAATTGGAAGTTCTGTAATTTTTTAGTATTCCCATTATATATTCCTGGAGGATATTCAATAAGAGACATAAAAAGTATTTAAGATTATTATATAGATATATAGTTTCTAAAGTCTGATGATTATCATTTCTAAATCTTGGTTTCCTTCAAATTCCATTAACCATTCAAAGACTGCATTGAGCTTCAGCCATCTGCCATCAGGCTGCAGGAAACCTCGGTAAAGAAATTCAACATTTACACATAAAAAATGCCGAGCAAGTAAGCAAATGTGCCATACACATAAAATATGCAGAAGCATTGATTTAGTCGTTTTGGTTTGGACACCTTTGGGTGGAAACACTTTCAAAGTTTGAATTAATCTCCAGAACACTTGCTTTGGAAGGTTGGATAATACATTTCAGACATTCTTTCAGGTCATTTTGAAATATCTTTTGTTATGTAACTGCTGCATTTTACCACTTCAAATATGTGTTCTGTCTCTGGAAATACGTAGTTTTAAAACTTAAAATAAAAATATGAGTGAAACTGCGTAAGAAATAAAACCTATTTTTGAAAAATTATTCAGAGTATAATAAGCTGGGATTTTTTTCTTAAAATGATCCTATTTTCTTAGGACAGTCTATTTTAGCATTGGGAGGGCTAAAGAATGGGTTATAGAATTTTCAGAGTTTATTTGAGAAATTGCTTGTTTTCACCTTCTCTTCAGCATTTTAGCTGAGTCAGACTTGTGTTGTATTTCTTCTTAAGTGTTATTATTACATCAATTTCTAAGACAGTTTCTTCTTTTTTAATTTGAGTTGTAACATTTTTAATCCTATTCGAGTTAATTTTTTTACCATTTTTATCCTAGTTGCTTGTTATATTATAGATGATTTCTTTTTTATATTTTTCTGTTGGCCAATTATGAATATTGTGTTTTGGTTTACTGAACTATTGACTCTGACATTTAGTAATAGGAGTAAATACTTTCTCTTTTCTTTAAGACCACAAACATTTATTTAGTTTAATTACCCTTATTATTATTATTTTTTGTATTTTTAATGTTTTCTCTTTATTAGTGTCTTTAGGTTAAAAATAACAGTCAATAAAAAAGTTTACTTGTCTGTAAAAAATATTAACAGTATTAAATAGTGTTTTATTTGTGGGGAGGAAAAGAGGGTGACTTTGTGCACTTAAACTGAGGAATTCTAATTTAATTATAATGCCCTCAGGAGATTTTCATAAAACTCGCATGAGCTGAAACTCAGGCTTTGACAGGAACAGTGGCTTTTCAATGCCCTCTGAAGCTTCATGTGTTAGTCTGGCTATAGGATTATGGAGTTAGAGTCTGTCATCCTATTCTGATATTCTCTTGTTTATTTTACTATTATAATGACAATTAAAAATTCCTTTTTTATAAAAGAGAAAAGTATTGTATTGAAAATGCAGATTGGACAACCTTTGGTTTGCCTCATCTACTTTCTTAGTTTTTAGAATTCTAGTTGCTTAGGTTAGTGTTACAATAAGATGGGTCATTACTCTGTAATTTTTTGGAATTTTTGAATTTTTATTTACTTATTTTTTAATACCGCAGGATACTCTGTAATTTTTAGTTGTGATATAGTTTCATGGTTGAATGCTGCTAGTTTTGCTGGCTCTTGCTAACAAACTATGCTTTTCATGTTGTAAACTTTCTAGATTGAGACATTCAGGAACAGATTTCCCATGAGGATAAAGAATCTTAACCTTCAGGGGCCTTTACTTGAGTGCATATCTTTCAAGCCTCTGTACCTAATTTTGTTTTATAATTTTGCATTCCTTTCCTTAAAGACGGCCCCTAAAATTGTATAAGCTTCAGGCCCCACCACACTTGGATTTACCTCTGGCTGATAAGCTAATTTATTGAAAACTCGAAGAAAAGCAATAACAAAGATATACTTGAGCCTTCAAAAACTTAGTCAAGTGCCACACATTTTTTCCTGGTGGAAGAAATGGTCTGGACAATTATAACAACTAGTAGAACTAGGTATCTGAAACCAGATGCACAACTGATGATTGGGAAAGCATCAGGAATAGGGTTTTATAAGCTTGTAGTGCTTGACTGAGTTCTGTTTTGTAAATTCTCAGACTATTGGTGAGTTTCTCTTAGAAAAAATAGATAATTTAAAATGTTAGGAAATGTTTGTGGTATGTGGACATTCACTCTTTAATCTATGTTTTGTATGTGCTGTAGTAATAGCATATGTCTCCTTCAGTTTCTCTTCTTTATTTTCCCTCCATTGGCTCTACTTGTACATATTTCAGAAAAATCCTCATAAATAGTGAGAATGCCAATGCAGTATATGTGTAATACAGAGTCTTCACATTTCATTGTAGTATGGGAGTGTAAAAAAGACCATGCAAGCTGAAACCATGTAATAGGATATTAATACTCAATTGAAAAATTATGATTGTTCTGTGACCGTTAACAGTGTTAAAGCATTAAAAAATCTCTTACTGTTGGTTATAAGTGCAGGGAAATGAAAATAATAGTCAAACTAATATTTATTTTGTACATTAGAGTATTTAGTGATCTATAACATTAGAAACATTGAAAGTGTTTCATTTCTTTGTAAAAAGCTATCACAAGTCATTTGAACAATTCTTACATTCTCGTAATATTAAATATGATATGAAGAGAGCATTTTTTTTTAAATCTCTTAGCAAACAGTCATACTCGTTTTAAGTTTGAATTCCACTTTCAGTATCGTGAATCACCTCCAAGGGCTCCTTTAATACGAAGATTTTTTTACTGGTATGACTTCCTCTGGAAAACCTTGGTCTTTCTTGTAACAGGCCCTTTCCTGATTTATGTTGATAAGTTTGTCCTCATTAGGTTCCTCTGCCTGCATATATAGAGCCTCTCAAATGACAGCAGTGTCAACATTCCTACTATTCTTATAGAAGAAATAACTTCATTTATGCTTAATCTGAATTTCACTTCCAGCATTATCACTTTACATGTCTTTGGTAGCCTTTAATCTTTGATGGTGAATTCCTGCTTTTGTTTATCCATTTTTGTAAAATGTCATATTAGTTTACCACTGAGAGACAAGGAGACAACACAACTACACACTTCTTTCTGTGCATGAACTGAGTAGTAGTAGATGCACAGTAATACTGACAGGCTTTAAAAGAAGTGGTGTGATTTGTCACTGATTGTAACGTGTACTTGCTATTTACTAGTGACTTGTAGACTGATGAGCTAGCAACAAAGTTTATACTTTATGCTATCATTCAGTTAGTATACTATGAAAACCAAAATTTGAACTGTGTTATTGGGAAACTGGTATTATTTAACTAAAGCATAGTAACTAAAATTGCTGCATATTGGACTTGTGTAAAGTGAAGACTGCTTCTCTCTCTCTTTCTCTCTCTCTGTATGTTCAAAATAACTTCTAAAGCTAGATTTTAGCAGGAAGTTTAGCAGTCATGGTTAAAACATGGTTTAAATATTTCAGTTCATTTTGTGGGAGCAACATTATATTTTGTAACTAAATCTGAATACGTAATTAAAAAAAGACAAATATATGATTTTATGTAGCATTTGAAAAGGAACACAAAACTGAAATGGATTGTTTGGTGTTTTTTCCAGTTTTATGTATGGAGAATTGACTGACAAGAAAACCATTGAGAAAGTCAGGCAGACTTTTGACAACTACGAGTCAAACTGCTTTGAAGTTCTTTTGTACAAGAAAAACAGTAGGTATCTATATTACCAATAAGGTGTGTCAACTCTTTATTAATATTACGTCTTGGTAAGTGGTAGTTAAGCTATAGTGTAGAGAGAATATAAAACTTTTATTGCTTTTCTTGGCAAGAGGTACTTGTAAAAATTAGATAGCAAAATTAATAAATAATACTTACAAAAAGCAACCTTTTGAGGACTGAAAGAAAAATATAATGCATTTTGAATGTGATTTTTTTTTTTTTTTTTTTTTTGCGGTATGCGGGCCTCTCACTGTTGTGGCCTCCCCCGTTGCAGAGCACAGGCTCCGGACGCGCAGGCTCAGCGGCCATGGCTCACGGGCCCAGCCGCTCCGCGGCATATGGGATCCTCCCAGACCGGGGCACGAACCCGTATCCCCTGCATCGGCAGGCGGACTCTCAACCACTTGCGCCACCAGGGAGGCCCTTGAATGTGATTTTTTTGTGTCAGGTGGCGAAATGTTCTGTGATTAATACTCATGGTAAAGATCCTATAATTGTGACAGCAACTAAAAATGACAGAGAAATTCATTCATTTCTTCTTACAGTTAAAGGGAAAGTTGATTGGTGTCAATGGGTATGTTTGATTACCTTTCTACACATATGTAGATGACGTGAGTATATGGTATCTACCTGAGGTGAATCTTTACCAGTATGGCTGTTTGCTAGACTCAGACTGTTTTTGTGCTAGACTTTTGAGTGGAAGTAGTCATTACTTTCAGGATGGGCCACTCACATCTGGTAACTTTGTATTGATTGTTGTTTGCTGTTCTCCATGATGGGATTTGTGGGTGGTCAATTGTCTGTTATATAATCACATAAGACCTCATGATATGGGTCTTAGGCAATTATGGGAGAGTCTGATGAGACTCTCCATTGGAGTTTGGAGGAAAAAACCAACCAAACAAAAAACCAACTAGTACACTCATCAACCAAGTCTCCTTTCTAATTTGTTTTCTTTGAATTGTCACTTACTTTGTTTCTTTTTTTGCTGCATTTCCAAACAGTTATTTTTTTAAAAAGAACAGTCACTGCATAAGATGAGTCAACTTATTTAGTGTTAATGTTAAATGATAGCAAAGCCAATTATTATCTTTAGTGGAAATTGATGGTTACTAAATTCTTCCCCAGTTCAGGAAGCATTCTAGCTTGAACAGGAAGCGCTTGTACTGTGTTTAGTGCTGGTTGGGTTTTGTGGAGCATAATTTATCCTCTCCATTGTACCTTAAACATTTGTTCTCTATGGAATATTTAGAATTACATTTAGGTTTCTCTTTTTATTAATAGACCATCATAGGGATAATAACAACCATAGACATTGCTTCACAGTGGTAGTGAAGTTCCATTACCAGTATCACCTGGTTATGGGAGCACCGGTCTTTCAGTGGTTTTATTTAAGGAACGTCCTATCATCTTATCTTTCATTTTAGAATCAAGGCTGAAAATGTATTTCTCTTTGACATCATAGCCAAATGTCCATTGGCTTACCAACTAGAAAACAATCCATTCTGAATGATCAGCCCTGTCTTCTACAAGAGAAAAGCCAGTCTCTAGGTGCTTTCTGGTTTTTTTTTTTCACTAGGTCCAAATACATACTGATAAGCTGTAGTAGACCCATATGCCAAAACACCCTTTAATTTTTTTTTTTTTTTTTTTTTTTTTTTGCTGTACCATGAGTCTTGTGGGATCTTAGTTCCCCAACCAGGGATCAATCCTGTGCCCCCTGCCTTGGAAGTGCAGAGTCCTAACCACTTGTCCACCAGGGAATGCCCCCTGTCATTTTCATATAGGGTTGTTATCCCTCGAATGACTTCAGTATGTACCTTGAGTTTAGCAAGTAATTTAAGAATATTCCGTATTACTAGGGTCATTTAACCCTGGGATTTAAACAGAATAAATGAATCTTCTTCTGATTTTAAAGCTTCAAAGCCAAGTCCATAGTTTCTGATTTTCTCAAAAATACCTTTGTGGAAATTTTGTTTTGTTTAGATCCTTTAAATCATGTTAACAATAGCTTTAATATTACATTTCCAAAAGTTTCCTTCCAAGGTGGTTTGGATAGTTTGATTTATTTTAATAGCTTGTAATAATTGTCTGACCTTTGTTCAGGCCTGTCTGGTTCTTTTCAGATCTATACAGTATCTATAAACATGTAGCTGTCTGCTTAGAGCCAGTAGGAGTTATGGCCCATAGCACTATAGATTAAAACTCCTGTCCCTTCTGGAAAGTATCTGCATTGAGTTTTTTTTCTTTAATATGAAGAATAGATATTATCCATGCATTATAAGGCAGTTCTACTATACTTAAAAGCAGCTTTAAAAAATCTTGTAAATAGCTAAAGACTTTTGAACAACAACTGAAAAAAGTGTGTTCTTATGACGTTTTTTAATGTTAGAAAAATTCACATGCCTGTAGAGAACTGTTTTGGGAATGCCTGAATGCCAAGTCCTCCCAACACTTCCATTAAATAATTAGCTAAACACCATTTGCAGACAGGGAGATTGAGGTATCTGATTTAATATGTGTCACGATCGACATTTCAGTTTGCAGCCTCTATTCTTTAGGTCCATTGCTCTGATTAACAGTGGGCTGCTTCTACTGTTGAGAAAGAAGCAGTGGCTCTGGGATGATGACTGAAAATGGATCTTTCTGTTTACACAAAGGCAGAACTGTGATATCTAGGGCAACTCCAAATAATCAATGCCAGGGCACTGCCTCGAGTTTCCAGCAGCTACAGGCCTCTCTACCTAACTCTCCCAGACTTCCCGTCTCCTTGAACCCCAAATC
This sequence comes from Mesoplodon densirostris, assembly GCF_025265405.1. Taxonomy (NCBI): domain Eukaryota; kingdom Metazoa; phylum Chordata; class Mammalia; order Artiodactyla; family Ziphiidae; genus Mesoplodon; species Mesoplodon densirostris. The sequence continues at coordinate 40,073,892 of NC_082664.1, forward strand.
CAGAATATGGATATTTCACCAACCACTCAGCAAAAACTCAGCCTACTTGGAGAAGTCGGAGCCTGTGACTAAACCTGAAAATAGTATACCGTGATATCTGAAAACAATTTTAAAAACAGCTCTGACTAAATCCCAAAATTTGAAAAGTTGCTGTTTTCATAGGAAGGTATGAACTGTAACATCATCTCTTTCTGTTCAGATTTCTAGCAGACCTTGGAAAACGACTTGTTTTTAATACCCCTTTCTCTCTGTTTATAACCTTGCTGCCTCAAGCTCACTGTGTTGGAACAGCCATAGGCCATGTATCTGCTAGCGTCTGGGCCTGGTGATTTGTCAAACTCTGTACATCACTCACAGTTCCTGGACACACTATAAAATAAGAAGCAGAAAACAAAGAACAAGCCTTTCTGGGAGATGGTGTGATTGTTTTTGAGGTCCCTGTCTCATCCTGTAATCATTTTGGAAAAGGCCCTGTCCTCTGTAGGCCCCCTGGGGTTGCAAAGGACCTGGTTGTCAGAACTGAATATTTATAGAAATCTCCTCTCTCGAATTCCCTGACTTCTAGCACCCAGTAGTTAAGTCACCCATTCTTGGGTAAATGGCAAATTCCCCTTTGTGGTGATATCGTTACCTGACAATTTTTGGCCACAGGTGTGGAGGTGCTTCTTATTGGTTTTCATTGGAAGTCACTAACAGGCTATCAACTCTCACCTAGAGATTATTAACAGCTGCACATTTCACTCCCCAAATCCCAAACTGACAGAAGACTTTATGTCTTTAAGAATGAATATTTGGAGAGGCTTTACTGCCTGTGGCTTGGAAAGACTATCATGGAAAATGTGTCTTTTTGATTCTGATGGAACATTCCCTCAGTGTTTTATCATTTAATGGGTAATTACTCCTTTGAAGGCATTTCTTGTGTCTTCAGATATTTATTATTTGACCCATTGCCAGTTTCTAATTTGTTCAAATCCTAAGCCTTGAATGCTTTGAAACTCTGTGTCCTCTGGAGTCTGTAGGAGCCACTGTTTGAAGAACATGGTGACAGAGACCAGCCTCATACTTGGAGCGAGGGAGGTTGGAAGCAGTGTCTCATGAAGATGCCTGAGACTTTCAAGGCCTGGGGACATTTTTTTTTTTTTCTTTAACACTGCCTTAAACGCTTCAGGTATAGCTCTGTGTACATCAGGCTTCTACTGTTGCTGACATCATATCTCTATGATGTGGGGATGTGGTCAGAGCCACAGAGTTATAAGTCTGTCTGACTGATGAGAGAGTCTTGAGATAGAAGCAACATTCCAAAAGTTTCTCAAAGAGGAATACTTATCAGAGCATCAGGTATTGATGTTGAAGTCGACTGGAAAAACTTCTCAAAGTGACAAGGAGGAATGCTCACACTTGGTGAGACTATGGAAAGGAGGTGGTGAGAGCAGCAGTGGTGTAGGGACCCAGATCTAAAGGTGATGCTGGCATTGCTTAAATAGCAAGACTGCCTTTATTCCACTGCATTGTGAAATGACACCCCATGCTTTACTTTCAAATTTTGATCTTTTGGGTTGAAAAATATGTTCATTAATTTTTGAGCAACTGGTAGTTGATATAAAATGAAAGGTGTTTTGATTCTTTTCAGCAATTAAAATACTATTGTTTTGGTGCTGATTCCTGGCATAGAAGTTGGCAGCTGAAGGAGGAAGGAAAGCAGGAGATGATATCATCGTGGTGGTTATGTCACGCTCTGTTGTCCTTTCTCTCTTTTACAGGAACCCCTGTTTGGTTTTATATGCAAATTGCACCAATAAGAAATGAACATGAAAAGGTGGTTTTGTTCCTATGCACTTTCAAGGACATTACATTGTTCAAACAGCCAATAGAGGATGATTCAACAAAAGGTAATTTTCAAAAGAATCACCATACTTAAGGATTAGCCTGTCATTTAAATATATTATTATTATTATTTTAACAGCATCCATTGGTTGAACTTGAAAACAAAATTTTACTGTGTGGCCGTTCTTTTGCTTTATTCATTCTAGTAATTGTCCAGAATCATTTTATTCAATCATATTGTTTGAATGGAAGTAGAACATTGAAATATTCATCGGTTAACTTAAATTATAAGTTAAATTATAAGAGGAATTGAGATGAGATATAAGGAAGAGATTTCATAGAGCATTATTAATTTTGAATCAATATAATGGGAGTTTCAACACCTTCTATCATACTTAGCTTTAGAAGCAAAGCTTGTGGGATTGTTTGGGTGATGTCCTATTAGAACACAGTTGATTAGTTGATTGAATTTTGTTACATTGATTAGAGCTTGATTAGTTGACTTTTCCAGGTTACTTTTCTCCCTTTATTTATTTGGTTTCTGTAGATTCTCTTGGGTAGATGTTGTTTAATTATGTAAAGAACAATTTTGTCATTCAGAAAGCGGCTGGCAAAATGCAAACATTCTGATTGGAGTCTTATTGACTATAATATTCAGAGAGACTGCTATAGAAAACATTAGTCAGTGGCATGTGCTTTTACCCCCTTTTATATGTAATTTACTCTCATTTTGTTCTCTCCAATTATGTTTAAATTAGAAACTGGTGTCATATAAATGCAGAATTTCAAATACCCTCAGAAGATTTTATGAAATGTTATTTTTAATAATATCTTAGGAGATTGAAAATGAATGTTTTCTTTATATTTAGCAAACATTGCCTTTTCTTACCTCTTTAAAAAAACTGGCACAGAAGTTTTAATCTTTTCAACTGTAATCATAGTCATAGAAAAATTGCATTAGGTTTATTCCCTGCATATGAATTCATATGTATATTATATAAGTGTGTGTGTGTATATACATATGCTTAGTTTCTGGTTAGCAACAAATTGCAAGAGGAAAATTTTATGATGTGCAGAGCATTTAAAGTATGAGAGAAATTCATTTGTGACTATTTCTGAAAATGTGTGTGTTAAATAATCTCCTGGAAGATAGAATATTCACTTTTCGACATGTACTACCTGTTTCTCTGCCTTTACTCTTAGAGCCAGTGTCTAGGAAGTTTAGGATAAATTTAAATACTATTTTTAAATAGAATAGTCTTTTAATCGTGTTTAGGTTTAATGCTCCTTCATTTTAAAATTCAAGGTGCTCCATCCAATAGCAGTAGAATACATATTCTTCTCAAACTTACATGGAACATTCACTAGATAGATCATATTCCGGCCATAAAACATACTTTGACAAATTTAAAAGGATAGAAATCTTGCAAGGTATGTTCTTAGATCACAATGGAGTTAAACTAGAAATCAATGAGAGAAAGCAACTAGAAACCCCCCAAATATTTGGAAATTAACACATTTCTAAATAGCCCATGGGTTAAAGAAGAAGCCTTAAGATAAATTAGAAAAGTATCTTGAACTAAATGAAAATTAAAATATAACATATCAAATTTCTGAGATGCAGCAAAAGCAGTGCTTAGAGGAAAATGTATGTCATTAAATGCATATATTTGAATGAAGAAAGTTATAAAATTAATAACCTAAGCTTCCACCTTAGAAAACTAGACAAAGAAGAGCAATTTAAGCCAAAGCAAGCTGAAGACAAGAAGTAATAAACTTTAGAGTAGAAATCAATGAAATAGAAAACAGAAAAAACATTCAAGAGAATCACTGTAACTCAAAGCTGACTCTTAGAAAAGAATATTAAAGTTAACAAACCTCTAGCCAGGCTAACCAAGAAAAATGGAGAAGACACGAATTACCAATACAAAGAATTAAAGAAGGGCCATTACAACATATTTCGTGGGCATAAAAGCATGTAAAGAAATACTTTGAACTACTTGATAGCCACTGAATTGATAACTTAGTTAAAGTGGGCCAATTCCTTGAAAGACACAAACTACCAGAACACACACTAGGAGAAACAGGTAACCTGAATTGTCCTATATCTATTAAATAAGTTAATAATTAATAAACTTTCCAAATAAGAAGTGCAGATGGTTTCATTGGTGAATTCACAGTCTCTTCCAGAAAATAGTAGTACAGAGAACTCTCCTAACTCATTTTATGAGGCAGCTGTACCATCATACCAAAACCAGAAGACATTACAAACCAACATTTCTCATGAATGTAGATGTAAAAATCCTCAACAAGAGTAGATTGCAATGACATATTAAAAGAATTACACATAATGACCAACTGGGATTTCTTCCACATATGCAAAGCTGGTTCAAAATTCAAAAAACAATCACTCTAATTCATTGTACCAACAGCAGGTTAAAGAAGAAAATTCATTTGATCATATCAGTTGGCATAGAAAAAGCATTTCACAATACCCAACACCTGTTCATGATAAAACTCTCAGCAAAGTAGGAATAGAGGGGAACTTCCTCAACTTGATGAGACACATCTATGGAAAACCTGCAGCTAATAGCTGACTGTATCTTTTTTTTTTTTTTCTTTTTGCGGTATGCGGGCCTCTCACTGTTGTGGCCTCTCCCATTGCGGAGCACAGGCTCTGGATGCGCAGGCCCAGCGGCCATGGCTCACGGGCCCAGCCGCTCCGCGGCATATGGGATCCTCCCAGACCGGGGCACGAACCCGTATCCCCTGCATCGGCAGGCGGACTCTCAACCACTGTGCCACCAGGGAGGCCCTAGCTGACTGTATCTTAAAGTGCTATATATATTTTTAAAAATTTTTATTTCTTATTGGAGTAGAGTTGATTAACAATGTTGTGTTAGTTTCAGGTGTACAGCAAAGTGACTCAGTTATACATATATACATGTATCTATTCTTTTTAAAATTATTTTCCTATTTAGGTTATTACAGAGTATTGAGCAGAGTTTCCTGTGCTATACAGTAGGTCCTTGCCTGTTATCTATTTTAAATATAGCAGTGTGTACATATCAATCCCAAATTCCCAATCTGTCCCTCCTCCCCACCCTTCCCCCCTGGTAACCATAAGTTCGTTCTCTAAGTCTGTGAGTCTGTTTCTGTTTTGTAAATAAGTTCATTTGTATCATTTTTTTTAGATTCTGCATATAAGCAATATCATATAATATTTGTCTTTCTCTGTTTGACTTACTTCACTTAGTATGATAATCTCCAGGTCCATCCATGTTGCTGCAAATGGCATTATTTCAATATTTTTAATGGCTGAGTAATATTCCATTGTATATATATATATCACATCTTCTTTTTTTTTTTTTTTTTCTTTCTTTTTGCGGTATGTGGGCCTCTCACTGTTGTGGCCTCTCCCGTTGCGGAGCACAGGCTCCGGACGCGCAGGCCCAGCGGCCATGGCTCACGGGCCCAGTCGCTCCGCGGCATATGGGATCCTCCCAGACCGGGGCACGAACCCGTATCCCCTGCATCGGCAGGCGGACTCTCAACCACTTGCGCCACCAGGGAGGCCCTATCACATCTTCTATATCCATTCATCTGTCGATGGACATTTAGGTTGCTTCCATGTCTTGGCTATTGTAAACAGTACTGCAATGAACATTGAGGTGCATGTAACCTTTCAAATCACGTTTTTCTCTGGATATATGCCCAGGAGTGGGATTGCTCTCTAGCATTTATTATTTGTAGTTTATATATATGTCAATCCCAATCTCCCAGTTCGTCCCACCCCTCTTCCCCCCTTGGTAACCATAAGTTTGTTCTTTACATCTGTGACTGTATTTCTGCTTTGCTGATAAGTTCATCTGTACCATTTTTCTAGAATCCACATATAAGTGATATTATTCGATATTTGTTTTTCTTTCTGACTTACTTCACTCTGTATGACAATCTCTAGGTCCATCCACCTCTCTGCAAATGGCACTGTTTCATTCTTTTTTATGGCTGAGTAATATTCTATTGTATATATGTACCAGATCTTCTTTATCCATTCCTCTGTCTGTGGACATTTACATTGTTTCCATGTCCTGGCTATTGTAAACAGTGTTGTAATGAACATCGGGATGCATGCATCTTTTTTGAATTATGGTTTTCTCTGGATATATGCCTAGGAGTGGGATTGCTGGGTCATAGGGTAGCTCTATTTTTAGTTTTTAAGGAACTTCCATACTGTTCTCCACAGTGGCTGTACCAATTTACATTCCCACCAACAGTGTAGGAGGGTTCCCTTGTAGACTTTTTGATGATGACCATTCTGACTGGTGTGAGGTGATATCTCATTGTGGTTTTGATTTGCATTTCTTTAATAATTAACGATGTTGAGCATCTTTCCATGTGCCTCTTGGCCATCTGTGTGTCTTTGGAGAAATGTTTATGTAGGTCTTCTGCATATTTTTTGATCGGATTGTTTGGTTTTTTGATATTGAGCTACATGAGTTGTTTGTAAATTTTGCTAAAGAGCTATATTTTAAAATAAAATATAAATGATTGGCATATGACTTGTGACCTAACATATTCTTCAAATGAATTTCTCCTGCCATCACACGTGAATGATAGTCAGACTGAGTAAAAAACTTTTATGTCATAGACTTTTCCCTCAAAAATATTTACACTTTTATTTACATTTATATTTGATGATTATTGTTTTTTCTCATTTACTTTAAGTGATTTTATGGCACAGCTAAAATTGGCCAAGAAAAGTATAGTACTTTCTCACAGTTCTGACCTGCTGAACGTTAATGATGGTGTCTATTTATGGAAACTGAAAGTTGGCAGCATTTTACAATGAGGCTGGGGAAAGGGTGCTAATACTGAAGGGCTGACCTTTATTTCTCAAGTTAGTACCACTCCATTTATCTGCCTCTACCTCCATCTCTCTGCCTCCTCACGTCCACTCATTGAGCTCCTTTTCTTTTAAATGCATAATTTTATTCTTACAAAAATGAACTCCATTCAAATAAACTCCAGACAACTCAGACCACTTGATTTTTGAGCTATGTGTTCAATAGAGATGTAAATTAGAATTTTTAGGGAAAATCAAACCCCATTGTGAAAAGCATTAGAGTAAAATATCTCTTTGCACTGCCAGAATTTGTAGTGGAAGGGCTTATTTTAAATAGACTATTATTTTGAGACTCCTCCACACCTTTCAAATACATAACAGATTTCTGAAAAAGTATTGCAGAATGTAACTATGAATGGTGTATATGAGCTACTTTCTATTATTCATGCTAGTTGTAAATATATGCAAAATTCAAGAGAAATAAAATATTTATGACCTTAAGCAATCGTCCTACTATCCTTGTGAAGTAGCAGTAACAGAAGGTATGTTTTGAAAACTTGGCACAAAAATGTGTCTTTCAACTTTTTAAATTGAGCCAAGGGGACCATGGAACTTTTGGGAAAGAGCAGATGAGATTTCATGATAATACCATAATATCAAAATGATTTGAGTCTAGAGCATTGAACTTGGACACAGTTATCTTACTTTTGATTCAGCCTTGGGCAACAGAGTTACTTAACATGAGCCTTCTCATGACTCTTCTAGGAGTATTTATTCTTTTCGTTTATGTTATCTATTTTTTTTTCCCAAGCAACAATGCTGATTGAGCAAACATTATGGTGCAGAGACTGTTCTAGGTCCTGGAGATACAAAGTTCCTTCTGTCACATACTAATAGGGGGAGGGGGAGGCACGACAAATAAGTAAATATACAGTGGAAGCTTTGTTCTGATTGCTCTTATTTTCTCAGTAAAAGAGGAAACACAGTTATCAACTGAGAGTAAGGATGGTGCGGAGGTGAGGAGGAGGCATGAAACAGCTGTGTAGAGAGTGGAGCAGTGAGTGGCCAAGGTTAAATTCAGCAGGTTTGCTGTGCAGCACTAAGGTCCATGTGAGGCTAGTGGTCATACATTTCATTAGTATCTATGAGCATGATTATGTGTTTACTCCACCCGTGTTTAGTCACAGGTATATAGATGCTGAAGTAGGTGAGCTGGATTTAACCAGAGTGGGGGTTTAGTCAGGTGAGCAAGATGAAAAGAATCAGGGAGCTCAGGGATCAAGGATAAGGGATCAGGGGGCCAAGGATGCTTGCAAGGGAGTAGGTTGAGGGTGTTTGCAAAATGTTGAAGCAATACTTAGGTAATAAAGCCTTGGCCTAGGACATAGGAAATAGTGTTTTAGGATGCAGAACAAACAAGGAAATTCACGCATTGGAAAGCCAGGATATAATATTTTTCATCCCAGAACAAGGGCATTTTACCTTCTTAATGTGAAAAGGGGCCAGTGATTGGAGCAAAGGCCCACATCCTTTGAAGATTCGACAAAATCTCCTTCTACTTATATTGGTATTTTTACCAAGAAACTCAGACATATGGGTGAAAGACTTGACTAAACTGGCTAACTGTGAATTTTATTTCTAAATTGTATCTCGGATGGTAACTATAGCATGATGGCAGACAACTAGTTTGAGCGCAGCTCTTATAATGAATCCTATGATCACCAAAACTTCATTCTAGATTAATATTTCCCTTTGAAGTGAATGGCGCTGAGTGATGCCAACAATATCTTTGACTTATACCATGCTGGTTGGTAGCAGAAACTATTGAAGGGAAAGAAAACCAGCTTTGATGGAGTAGTTAATATGTGTCAGGAGCTTTGTATTCTTTTTTGCTCATTCCTATAATTCTGAAAATTAGTATTATTATCTCCATTTTACTGTTGAAGATCCTGACGCCCACAGTCTGACTGATTTCCAATCTGATGTTCTCTCTATTACACGATGCTGCCTCGTCCTTTCCAGCGGAAACATATTGCTGGGGATTGGCCACCCTAATCCCCTGCTCTTCTTTTTCCCTACAAAGATGAAGCACAAGTTGAGAACACTCTCAACTTGTGCTTTTGTACTGTTTTGAATCAACGGAATTTACTGATAATAATTCAAAGAGGCAAAAGTGTTTTTGTTATCTTTTGTTTCTGGTATTGAGGTCTTACAACTGTTGTTCAGATTATCAGTCAGTGGTACCTGATACATCATTTATAATAATACAAAGGGGAAAAATTACAGCCAAGAAATCCATTCTGTTGATTATCCCTATGTGTTCTAAAAGAGATGGTCTTAATCTCTGCCCATTTATACTGTACAGTATTTTCAAAGAGATTCCAAAACTGCCAAGACACTTACAGTGTGAAATATCCTGTGCCAAATAGTTAGGGCATCTTTGTGCCAATAATTGAGGAAAAAAAACTTCCTGTAGAATGAAAATAACAGCAAAAATAGCAACCTTCCCCTTGTAGGAAGCCAATGGTTTTCTTTAGAGAGTAAACAACAGATGACATATGAGTAATTATACCATGTGGTCTCTATGGCCAAGAGTATAATTGTTTACCTAAGCTTTTTTCTTATAGATTAGAGTCTTGTGTTGCAGTCTGGTAGATTGATTGAACTGCATCTGTAACTTCCTTTTATTTTTAAGATTAGGCAGTCCATGACAAAGAGGTTGATTGCAACCCAATAAAGCTAAACTAATGTTTTATTAAGAAGGAGTTGGCATCCTGAGCTTTTAGGAGAACAAATGTTCTCATAATGCCATGAACAACTTATAGAGCAACTATTAGGCTCTTCATATTCAGCAGTCTGTTCACATTGCCCTGTATTGACCACATCTAAGTAACATCAGTGAACTGTGCTGAATAATCATTCACACCAGTTAGATCTCAGTAAAGGCGAGATCAGTAAATGTACTGTTGGGAAAAGTTAGAATTGCTGATGTGTCTTTTTTTCCTGACCTAGACAGTGTGGCTGCTCAACTTTTTCAAAGTTTGACTGTACAGAGGGGGTTGCTGACAGATCAGATGAACTAATCTATCTAATAACATGGGCAATTCCAGATGTGCCCAAGAGCACAAAGGGATTAGCATAAGGAAATTCACTGGGGCATTGTTAGTGATAGTGAAAAATCTAGAAACCACTGAAATGTTCATGAATAGAATATATACATGATCAGGAAAGAGCAAATGCCTAATTCTCTGAGATAATAAAGGTACAGGCAAGAATCAGGTGCCATTGTGGGTGGGTCTTGAGGTGGAGGTGACAGAAGGGAGGTTGAAGGCTGTTGTGTTTCTTGTGTCTTCAGTTCTTTGATTTTTCTTAACTTTTTTAAAATTGGGATATAGTTGCTTTACAATGTTGTGTTAGTTTCTGCTGTAGAACAGAATGAATCAGCTATATGTATACATATGTCCTCTCCCTCTGGGGCCTCCCTTCCACCTCCCTCCCTCCCTCCGATCCCACCCATGTAGGTCACCACAGAGCACCGAGCTGCGTTCCCTGCACTATACAGCAGGTTCCAACTAGCTATCTGTTTTACATATGGTAGTGTATATTTGTCAATCCCAGTCTCACAATTCATCCCACCCCCACCCCGTGTTCACACATCTGTTCTCTACATCTGCGTCTCTATTCCTGCCCTACAAATAGGTTCATCTGTACCATTTTTCTAGATTCCACGTATCGGCATTAATATACAATATTTGTTTTTCTCTTTCTGACTTACTTAACTCTGTATGACAGACTCTAGGTACATCCATGTCTCTACAAGTGACCCAATTTTTTCCTTTTTTATGGCTGAGTAATATTCTATTCTGTACATGTACCACATCTTCTTTATCCATTCATCTGTCGATGGACATTTAGATTCCTTCCATGTCCTGGTTATTATAAATAGTGTTGCAGTGAACATTGGGGTGCATGTGTCTTTTTGAATTATGTTTTTCTCTGAGTATATGACCAGTAGTGGGATTGCTGGGTCATATGGTAGTTCTATTTTTAATTTTTTAAGGAACCTCCATACTGCTTCCCATAGTGACTGTACCAATTTACATTCCCACCAACAGTGCAAGAGGGTTCTCTTTTCTCCACACGCTCTCCAGCATTTATTGTTTATAGATTTTTTGATGATGGCCATTCTGACTGGTGTGAGGTGATACCTCATTGTAGTTTTGATCTGCATTTCTCTAATAATTAGTGATGTTGAGCATCTTTTCATGTGCCTCTTGACCATCTGTATGTCTTCTTCAAGAAATGTCTATTTAGGTCTCCAGCCCATTTTTTTATTGGGTTGTTTGTTTTCTTGATATTGAGTTGCATGAGCTGCTCGTATATTTTGGAGATTAATCCCTTGTCAGTTGCTTCATTTGCAAATATTTTCTCCCATTCTGAGGGTTGTCTTTTCATCATGTTTATGATTTTCTCTGCTGTGCAAAAGCTTTAAAGTTTCATTAGGTCCCATTTGTTTTTTTTTTTTTTTTTTTTTGCTTTCATTTTCATTACTCTAGGAGGTGGGTCAAAAAGGATCTTGCTGTGATTTATGTCAAAGAGTTTTCTTCCTATGTTTTCCTCCAAGAATTTTATAGTGTCTTATCTTACATTTAGGTCTTTAATCCACTTTGAGTTTATTTTTGTGTATGGTGTTAGGGAGTGTTCTAATTTCATTCTTTTACATGTAGCTGTCCAGTTTTCCCAGCACCACTTATTGAAGAAACTGTCTTTTCTCCAGTCTCCTGTATATTGTATATCCTTGCCTCCTTTGTTATATATTAGGTGACCATAGGTGTGTGGGTTTATCTCTGGGCTTTCTATCCTGTTGCATTGATCTATATTTCTGTTTTTGTGTCAGGATAATACTATCTTGATTACTGTAGCTTTGTAGTATAGTCTGAAGTCAGGGAGCCTGATTCCTCCAGCTCCGTTTTTCTTTCTCAAGATTGTTTTGGCTATTCAGGGTCTTTTGTGTTTCCATACAAATGGTAAAGTTTTTTGTTCTAATTCTGTGAAAAATGCCATTGGTAATTTGGTAGGGATTGCATTGAATCTGTAGATTGCTTTGGGTTGTATAGTCGTTTTCACAATATTGATTCTTCCAGTTGAAGAACATGGTATATCTCTGTCTGTTGTGTCCTCTTTGATTTCTTTTATCAGTGTCTTATGGTTTTATGAGTACAGGTCCTTTACCTCCTTAGATGTGTTTATTCCTGGGTATTTTATTCTTTTTGTTGCAATGGTAAATGGGATTGTTTCCATAATTTCTCTTTTTGATCTTTTGTTGTTACTGTATAGGAATGCAAGAGATTTCTGTGCATTAATTTTGTATCCTGCAACTTTACCAAATTCATTAATTAACTCTAGTATTTTTCTGGTGGCATCTTTAGGATTTTCTATGTATAGTGTCATGTCATCTGCAAACAGTGACAATTTAACTTCTTCTTGTCCAATTTGGATTCCTTTTATTTCTTTTTCTTCTCTGCTGTAGCTAGGACTTCCAAAACTATGTTGAATAATAGTGGTGAGAGTGGACATTCTTGTCTTGTTCCTGATCTTAGAGGAAATACTTTCAGTTTTTCACCTTTGAGAGTGATGTTTGCTGTGGAATATCTTTTTCCATCCCCTCACTTTCAGTCTGTTTGTGTCTAGGTCTGAAGTGGGTCTCTTGTAGACAGCATATATATGGGTCTTGTTTTTGTATCCATTCAGCCAGTCTGTGTCTTTTGGTTGAAGCATTTAATCCATTTACATTTAAGGTAATTATCAATATGTATGTTCCTACTACCATTTTCTTTATTGTTTTGGGTTTGTTTTTGTAGGTTTTTTTCTTCTCTTGTGTTTCCCACCTAGAGAAGTTCCTTCAGCATTTGTTGTAAAGCTGGTTTGGTGGTGCTGAATTCTCTTAGCTTTTGCTTGTCAGTAAAGCTTCGATTTCTCTACCAAATCTGAATGAGATCCTTGCTGGGTAGAGTAATCTTGGGTGTAGGTTTTTCCCTTTCATCACTTTAAATATGTCCTACCTCCACTCCCTTCTGGCCTGCAGAGTTTCTGCTGAAAAATCAGCTGATAACCTTATGGAGATTCCTTGTATGTTATTTTTTTGCTTTTCCCTTGTTGCTTTTAATATTTTTTCTTTGAATTTAATTTTTGTTAGTTTGATTAATATGTGTCTTGGTGTGTTTCTCCTTGGGTTTCTCCTGTATGGGACTCCCTGTGCTTCCTGGACTTGGGTGGCTATTTCCTTTCCTGTGTTAGGGAAGTTTTTGACTATAATCTCTTCAAACATTTCCTTAGACCCTTTCTCTTTCTCTTCTTCTTCTGGGACCCCTATAATTTGAATGTTGTTGCATTTAGTGTTGTCCCAGAGGTCTCTGAGACTGTCCTCATTTCTTTTCAATTCTTTTTTCTTTAATCTGCTCTGCAGTGGCTATTTCCACCATTCTGTCTTTCAGCTCACTTATTCATTCTTCTGTCTCAGTTATTCTACTATTGATTCCTTCTAGTGTATTTTTCATTTTATTTATTGTGTTGTTCATCACTGCTTGTTTGCTCTTTAGTTCTTCTAGGTCCTTGTTAAACATTTCTTATATTTTCTCAATCCATGCTTCCAATTCTCTTCCTGAGGTTCTGGATCATCTTTACTATCATTACTCTGAATTCTTTTTCAGGTAGGTTCTCCATTTCCTCTTCATTTATTGGGTCTTGTAGGTTTTTACCTTGCTCCTTCATCTGTAGCATATTTTTTGTCATCTCATTTTTTTGGATGGGTGGGGCTGTGTCCCTGTCTTGCTCGTTGTTTGGCCCTAAGCATTCAGCACTGGAGTTTGCAGGCAGCTGGGTGGAGCTGGGCCTTTGTCCTGAGATGAGGACCTCCGGGAGACCTCACACTGATTAATATTCCCTGGGACCTGAAGCTCTCTGTTAGTCCAGCAGTTTGGACTTCGTGCTCTCACCACAGGAGCTCAGGTCCTACCTCTGGCCTGGGAATCAAGACTCTGTAAGCCATGCAGTGTGGCAGGAAAAAAAAAGCAACAACAGAAAAGAGCAGAACAATAACAAAGAATAAAAAATAAAATGAAGTTAGAAAAATAAAAAATATATTAGAAAAAATAACAATAAAAACGAAACAACAAAACAAAACAGAACCACAATAGCAAAAATAAAATAAAAGAAAATAAAAAAGAAAATTAAAAAATTAAAAATTAATAAAAATTAAATATTCCCTGGTACCTCCTTTATCAGTGTCCTTGCCCCCATGGTGAGCTACAGCCTACCCTTGCCTCTCTTGTAGGCCTCCAAGACCTCTAGGTAGGTCTCTGGACCCATTTTTTCAGCCCCACCTCTGCATGTGTTCTTCTCATCAGTGTTTCTTCCTGGAGCTGGCCTGGAGCACATGTGCCCATGCAGGCCAGCTGGGACACAGGCCTCCACAGGCACACCCACAGGGGCCAGTGCAGCTAGAGGAAGCCTTGGAGAGGGGTGGCATTTGGCCCACCTGGACCCATGTTGCCAGAGGAGGCCCTGTCAGGGGCGGCACTTAGGCTGTCAGGACCCGCATGGCCCTTGGAAGCTTTGGCGAGGGTGGGGCTCAGGCCCAGGACCCACTCGGCCGGAAGAGGCTTTGTTGGGGCGGTGCATGGGCTGTCGGGACCTGTGTGGCCCATGGTGGCTTTCAGGGAGGCCAGTGCTTGGGCCTGCTGGGAACTGCGCAGCCCGTGGAGGCTTTGTGGGGGGGTCAGTACTCAGGTCCACTGGGACCCATGCGGCTGGAGGAGGCCCCAGCTGGAGGAGGCCTCAGCTGAGGCAGGGCTCAGGTCTGGGACCCACATGGGCAGAGGGAGCCCTGTGGGGGACAGGGCTCAGGCGTGGGACCCACGCAGCTGGAAGAGGCCTTGGCAGGGCAGAGGGGGGTGTGCAGCTCAGGCCTGGGACTCCAGCAGTCTTGCCAGTGCCCAAGCAGGCTGTGTTCCCTTCTGATTCCCTGATCCCCCGAAGGTCCCTCTTCTTCCCTGCTGATCCCCTTGCTGTTAGTGGGCCCCTCCAAGTGTGGGAACCTCTCCCCTCCCCCAGCCCCCCCTTAGGTGTGCTGGTCCCATCCTGCCTCCACTTTTCCTCCCCCTGCTCCTTACCACGTCTTACCTCATCATGTGGGGATTCTTCACATCCCCTTAGGTGTCCGAGGTCCCCCACCAGTGCCTAGTAGGTGCCCTAGTTATGAGGAGATGCTAACTTTATGTCCTCCTACTCCGCCATCTTGACTCTGCCCCGTCTTATGGTTTTTCAATAATATATTTGATAAGCTAATCTGCTGAGAGTGAGGACAGAGGGTTCTTGAGAAAAATGCTAACTGTTTAGACCTGAGGACTGCAAGAAAGCCCTAACCAGAGACAAAAAGATCACTGAGCAGTTCAGGGAGTGCATCTTTTTGTGCTCCCTTTGATTTAAACATGAAACAAAACACTCCTCGGCTTTGCATTTGTTTTCCAGCTCCAAGGGCATTTTGATATCAAAGCTCATAAATGGTTACTTTATTAGACCACTGCCTTTGCTTTCTCTAGGAAAAATCCTTCCCAAGTATTTCCTCCTAAACTTCTCTCTTTGAGTAAGTCTGAGTCAGTTTGACAACTGTCACCACCTTTTTTTTTTTTTTTTTCTGTTAGCAGCTCCCCACTCCTCTTTTTGAGGGAAAAATTATAATCCTCCACACACTTCCTCCTCAACCACACCATTTCTACCTTCTCCAACCCAAAGCCCTTCTTTCACAATACCAATGAGTTATATTAGTATCTGCTAAGAGCTGAACATATTTCCTTCTTTATATTCTAATTTTAACTACATATAATGTGGCATGCTGTGTTAATTTCTATTTAACTTTTCTACTAATGTTCTCATTCATTCATTCAAAAATTTTTCTAGTGCCCAGTATGTGCCAGTCATGGAACTAGACAACCAGGGATAGAAAGAATAAGATCTGGCACCTAAAAGTCATATCATGCTGTAAACTCTCTTTTCATCTATGTTTAAGGGTGGTCTCACTCAGAATACACTGTGTGAAAATTTTTAGAATGAATAATTAACATTTTTCTTTCAGTTTCTTTCTGCTGTTTAATCAATGATAGTCCTATTTTTACCATGGAGAAAAATGTTGGTGTTTTATTTTCACAGTTTTAAAATTTTTTCTTCCTTTAGGAAATTGAAATAAGGTAAAGGGATGAAGTATTTCTTGATTTTATTGACTTCATGTGTAAAATAAGATATGCCTACACAGGCACATTTCATATTTAAATGAGGAACTGCTGCTTCCTCATTAAGAAACAGTAGTGTGTGCTCATGATGCTTGAAATAGAAAACCAGAGGATGACAATAAGCATTCATCATCGTGTTTCTCCTTCCTCACAAGTTTACTTCTTTTTATGATCCTAGAAAAGGAGAGAACACATAGCATTTGATGATTTGTGTTCTTTCATATGTTATTGAATTCATTTCTTCAATATCTCCTTTTATTTTTTGAAAATATTTTCTGAATAAACCTTATCACACACAGGGATTGGATATGTGTGTGGGGGGTGGAGGTAATAGTGAAGGAGGATGGTGAATCTCAAGTGTCTGATTCGGACAGCTGGAAATATCATGGGGCCATTCACTAAGACCAAGAATACATTAAATATGCAGAGTTGGAGATGGGGGGAGAAGGTGATGATAAGATTGATTTTGAACATGTTAAGAGTAAGATGCCTGTAGAACATCTGAGTAAGAGGTGGCCAATGGCCAGTTAGATACATAGGTCTAGTGCTTAGAAGAAAGGTCTAAGTTGGTGATATAGATTGCATGATGGTCTTTTGCTTTGATGTTGAATTCTTAGAGAGTTGGTGGCATATCTGGTACTTCTTTGTTTCTCTAGCACATTGCACAGGGCAAGCCTTAGGGTTGCATACAATTCCCAAAGCCTAACATTTTCTGTTCTAGTCACTAGGATGAGGCCCATTAATGAAAAAGAATAAAAGATCTTCTATTAACTAATGCCAGTTTACTTTTTTTCCCAATCCAATTGTTGATACCATAGAAAGAGCTAAATTGGTGGAGCAGTACAAAGCCTAATTGAAGTCAAAGTTAGATTGAAGAATAGCAGTAAAGTATGATGTCACCTACCTGGTATGGTTTGAAAGACATTTGGTTGGTGCCTGCCCAGGATTTCTTCTTTCATTTTCTGTCACATTGTCTGAAAGTTCATCATTACCATTAGAGTCATTGCTTTGGACCATCAGGGGTTTTCATTTTTAAGGAGTTGTTTAGTAAATACCCTAGTTAAAGGTAATACCATGGATAGAGTGTTCTGCCTATGTTTTCCTCTAAGAGTTTGATAGTTTCTGGCCTTACATTTAGGTCTTTAATCCATTTTGAGCTTATTTTTGTGTATGGTGTTAGGGAATGATCTAATCTCATACTTTTACATCACAGCAAGGTCCTTTTGGACCCACCTCCTAGAGAAATGGAAATAAAAACAAAGATAAACAAATGGGACCTAATGAAACTTCAAAGCTTTTGCACAGCAAAGGAAACCATAAACAAGACCAAAAGACAACCCTCAGAATGGGAGAAAATATTTGCAAATGAAGCAACTGACAAAGGATTAATCTCCAAAATTTATAAACAGCTCATGCAGCTCAATAGCAAAAAAACAAACAACCCAATCCAAAAATGGGCAGAAGACTTAAATAGGCATTTCTCCACAGAAGATATACAGACTGCCAACAAACACATGAAAGAATGCTCAACATCATTAATCATTAGAGACATGCAAATCAAAACTACAATGAGATATCATCTCACACCAGTCAGAATGGCCATCATCAAGAAATCTAGAAACAATAAATGCTGGAGAGGGTGTGGAGAAAAGGGAACACTCTTGCACTGCTGGTGGGAATGTGAATTGGTACAGCCACTATGGAGAACAGTATGGAGGTTCCTTAAAAAACTAAAAATAGAACTAACATATGACCCAGCAATCCCACTACTAGGCATATACCCTGAGAAAACCATAATTCAAAAAGAGACATGTACCAAAATGTTCATTGCAGCTCTATTCACAATAGCCCAGAGCTGGAAACAACCTAAGTGTCCATCATCGGATGAATGGATAAAGAAGATGTGGCACATATATACAATGGAATATTACTCAGCCATAAAAAGAAATGAAACTGAGCTATTTGTAATGAGGTGGATAGACCTAGAGTCTGTCATACAGAGTGAAGTAAGTCAGAAAGAGAAAGACAAATACCGTATGCTAACACATATATATGGAATTAAAAAAAATGTCATGAAGAACCTAGGGGTCAAACGGGAATAAAGACACAGACCTACTTGAGAATGGACTTGAGGATATGGGGAGGGTGAAGGGTAAGCTGTGACAAAGCGATAGAGAGGCATGGACGTATATACACTACCAAACGTAAGGTAGATAGATAGTGGGAAGCAGCCGCATAGCACAGGGAGATCAGCTCGGTGCTTTGTGACTGCCTGGAGGGGTGGGATGGGGAGGGTAGGAGGGAGGGAGATGCATGAGGGAAGGGATGTGGGAACAGATGTATATGTATGACTGATTCACTTTGTTATAAAGCAGAAACTAATAAAAAAAAGGTAATACCATGGAAATTATCAAATGGTCTTAATGGAGTCCATAATAGAGCTTTTTGGGATACCTAGAGAAAGGATAATTGAGATAGGAGCAGAGTACGGCTCATTTTGTTCTACTTGTTCACGTCTCATTGACATTTCCTTGAAGTTAATTAGCTTAATAATGAAAAATTAATGATTTTAATATTTGAATTAATGGAAGAAATTTCTTTCCCATTAAATTCACCTTCCTTCCCCTCAGAAGTTAAGGTTATTCCTCTTTTGGAAAATATTATTAAGGATTCTAGATATTCCAAAAATAATCTTTAAATATCAATGAAATTGTTAATAAGAGAGAACCTTTGCTACGTTACAAAGAAGATGGAGGTGTGTGATAAGAACCATAGTATGTGAGATTTGTTGAAATTGGGCTTTATTCTCTTATGTGTATATATCTTCACATAAGTATACGATAGGACTGTTTTTATTAGGGTAATACTACCTGCTATAGTAAATAACCCCCCAACTTTAAGTGGTTTAACACAATAGAAGCATATTTCTTGCTCATATAACAATCCAAGGAAGTTGATCTTTGACATATGGCATTCTTCTATGCACTGATTCAGTGACTTTGCCATCCCCTGGGATCTTGTCACTTGCATCCAACTGGTAGAAGGATGGAGAAAATATGGAGAAGTTTCACTTGCTTCTTAAGTTGTTGCATGCATGGAAGTGACACACATCAGTTCTGTCTCAATCTATTGGTGAGGACTAGGGACAGGCCCTCACCTAGATGCAGCAAATGCTGGGAAATGTATTCCTGGCTGGACAGCTGTCTCCCAGTAACAAACCTATACAATGCAAGGGGGAGGACAGAATTTTGTGGACAACTAGCTACCTGGCTATAGGGACTATTTGATAGATATGAGCAAAACACAAAGATCACACATGAAGATTACTTACTATTTTATAACTGCACTTGAAATATATGATGATGTCTGTGTAGAAATTAAATGCTTTAGATTGATACTTTTCATTAGTTCCGTATGTTACGTTATTTCTGAGATCCCTTGAATATTAGCAAGAATGTAGGCTTCCATATTCATTACGTGTGAAAAACTGAGACTTTCTTTCCTTATTTTTAAGGTTGGACAAAATTTGCCCGATTGACACGGGCTTTGACAAATAGCCGAAATGTTTTGCAACAGCTCACGCCAATGAATAAAACAGAGGTGGTCCACAAACATTCAAGACTAGCTGAAGTAAGTACGAGATTAACTTTACTTCCCAACATGGTGGTGGTCATACATTTTTTCCCCCACAAATGTTTCAATTATTTGAAACATTTATTATTATAAATGGCTATTATTTTACAAACACTTATATGCTAATTGATTTTTCTTTGTAGAATTATAGAAATTTCCTATATTTCTTTTTATGCTCTCCTACTTTGGAAATGGGAAGGTAATTTATGACATCCCAGGTGATGTCTGTACAGAATGAAGTTTTCTTTGAGCAAATGAGATAGGGAGTTCACTCATTCGTTAATTTATGTGTGCAGCACACACTTATTGAGGGTTTGCTCCATGCTTGGTACTCTGCAAAGGATGTAAAGATGAATAGGCCATTGGCCCGATCATCAAGGAGTTAAAGATCCAGCAGAGGAGGGAGGGGTTACCTGAATAAGATGATACCTGGGCTGAGTGAATCTTTTTTTTTTTAATTGAAGTATAGTTGATTTACAATGTTGTGTTAGTTTCCGGTGTACAGTGAAGTGATTTTTATATATATATATATATATATATATATATATATATATATATATATATATATATATATATATATATATATATATTATAGATAATATATATATTGTATGTACTCTTTTTCTTATTCTTTCAATTATAGGTTATTATAAGATATTGAATATACAGTAGGACTTGTTGTTTATCTATTTCATATATAGTGGTGTCTGCTAATCCCAAATTCCTAATTTATCACTTCCCCACCTTTCCCCTTTGGTAACCATAAGTTTGTTTTCTATGTCTGTGAGTCTGTTTCTGTTTTGTAAATAAGTTCATTTGTATCATATTTTAGATTCTACATATAAGTGATATCATATGATATTTGTCTTTGACTGACTTGCTTCGCTTAATATGACAATCTCTAGGTCCATTCATGTCACTGCAAATGACATTATTTCATTCTTTTTTATGGCTAATATTCCACTGTATATATATACCACATCTTCTTTATCCATTCATCTGTCAATGGACATTTAGATTGTTTCCATGTCTTGGCTATTGTAAATAGTGCTGTTATGAACATTGGGGTGCATGTATCTTTTTTAAAAAATAAGTTTATTTTATTTATTTTTGGCTGTGTTGGGTCTTCATTGCTGCGTGTGGGCTTTCTCTAGTTGCAGCGAGCTGGGGCTTCTCTTCGTTGCGGTGTGCGGGCTTCTCATTGCGGTGGCTACTCTTGTTGCAGAGCACGGACTCCAGGTGCGCAGGCTTCAGTAGTTGTGGCTCATGGGCTTAGTTGCTCCACAGGCATGTGACATCTTCCTGGACCAGGGCTTGAACCCGTGTCCCCTGCATTGGCAGGCGGATTCTTAACCACTGCGCCACCAGGGAAGCCCTGTACTACTTGATTTTGAAGCTACTTTCTTTTCTGCCTTTGGTTGTCCGTTTCTTTCTACAAATCAAGCTAAAGAGTAGGAGCTTGTTTCTGTGACTGCTGACTTTTGCAGTTATGATTCTTACTGGGTCTTAACTTATTTAGTTTTTCTTTCTTTGTTAACACAGTTGGGCAAGAACAAGAGGAAAGAGACCATAGAGAGGAAATTTTTCTACCTTAGCACCCTGAATCACTCAGGATATTTTTTTCTTCTATATCAAATGGAAAGTTCCTTTCCGCTTGACAGCTCATCATTTTTACTTTTACTTTTGAGGAACTTTCATTCCTGTTTCTTCCCATCTGATTTTTTTTCCTTTTTTTTTTTTGCTTTGCCTTTTGATTTTTATAGTTTCTTTATCAGTCATCCCTAATTCACAAACCTGATTCAAATACAAAACTGCTTTCTGTCAGGTCTTAGGCTTGATTTCAGAGAACATGTGGAAATAAGAAGGTTTTCAACAGAGATTTAGTCTGTATGTGCTCTTAGATCTTCAAAGACTGACCTAGAAAAAGCACCAAGTTAGCAGAAAGATATAGTTTTTCCAGTTGTACTCAAAGTCATATAATTTGCTCAGCTTGAGTATTTGGATTTGCTGTTAAATTTCAGGCTCTTTCACTTTTTCCAACACATAAATTTTATCTTAATTCCACAAGGCCCCCTAAATTTGGAGCTGATCCCCACTTTCAAAGATCCTGGTCTCCATGTAGGCAGTTCATCTGTTTTCCACAGGTTCTGACATCGTGCTGATTGGCTTCAGCTTCTCACTTGTATCTGTGGTACTGAGTCCTTTAGAGTCAGTGTGCTCAGATATTCAGAGAGAAAGAATATGTCTGTTTCAGTACAAAAATACATCAGTAAATGTGATTTCATCCCCCCTCTACCTAAGGCTTATTGCTTCTGAAAGTACAAATGAAATAACAAAGCGAAGAGTTGTTACTCACTGCCTTATAAAGGAGTCCTAGAGATGGGGCTGAGATTAAAGTAGTGCTTTGCATATGAGAAAGCTCAAAGCTGCAGCACATAGTGAATCCCTTTCTTTGTTGTTGTTGCCATTCTTCTCCTCTCCCTGCTCATCCTCCTTCTTCTCTTTTAGCAGTTTTGGATTGCTTTACGAATGCAAGTCACCTTCTGAAGAACTGAGTTATGAATGTCTAAAGAAATATAAGACAAGGGTTTTTATTTTGAACTGTACATTATAATCACCTGGAAAGATTTTGAAAATATAGATTCTCTGGGAACCCACACAAGATGAATTTAATTATTTTCTGGCATGGGGTCTGAGTATGAGTATACTTTATTTTTTAAAACTTCTCCAGAAGATTCTAGTTTGTAGCCAGATTTAAGAAATACTGAACTCAAGAGTGATTTCATTCCATCTCTAGAGGAGACATCTTACATTTTTCCAGGGTGTTGAGCAGGGCCGACATGTCTATTAACACAGTGTGTAGGGCCCACATGATGTTTGAATTTCTACTAATAGTAGGAGGAAAAAATGAACTTTTAGGTAAAAGAATTTTGAATATATAATATTAATTTATTCATCTTTGTAAAAATACAGTTGTAAAATATAATTTTTATTTTATTATTTTTAAGGAGGAAGGGGTCTAAGAAGGCAAAAATACCCAGGACCCATGAAGGTCCTAAGGTACCCTGGCACTGAGTTTATTTTCTAAGTACAATTTCCTTGTGCTCAAACTATAGACTGTAGTAAAATATTAGCATTGAATATGAAGGAAACTTTCATGTTTAACACAGTGAAATTAGAATGAATAGATCAGTGGTTGAAAAGTGAAAGAGAGGCCATAGTTCTGTATGATTCTGTGTATGTAATGCTTTGTCTCAACATGAAGCTTACCTGCCTGTAGGATAATTTGTTGCTAAGTAATTTAAGACCTTATGGCAAAAGTATGACTGGGGCACTGATAATGAGGATAAATATGTAAAAATCTTTATAAATAGTTCTTATAACTCCCAAACTTAAAGCAATAATTATAATATACACCTAAAGAGAATATCAGTGATGTTTTTCACACTTCAAAACAGCAATGATTATATTATATTATATGCTTAGTTTTCAGTTATGTAAGTTCTATTTATGAGAGACTTTTCAGGATAAATCTCAAGTTTCAAAAAATGCTAGTATACTTATTTTGCTTTGTAGCATAAGAATTACATGCTAACAGGTATTTTTGTTTACATCTATTTGCACATTCACAAATTTAGTGCATTTATGATTTTATAATTTGAACTTGTTGACTCCTACTTTCTGGGTCCCATTAGTCCTAGGGACACTAAATACTTGGATGCATAAGATGGTAAAGCTGCTGAAGACATTGTTTATCAAAGTCCCACTTACAAACTCCTTAATACATAGGTTTACTCAGCTTTAGCTTCATTGATGGCATGGAGCAGAGGTCTCTGACCTGCTGCTTCAACTCCTTTTCACAATTTCCAGGTTCCAGGTTCTGGAAGGAAGTGCTAAGTCCTGTGTTTGTTACCTTTGCCCAGGGTTGCCCAGACCTCTGCTCTTGCTCTGTCATCTGTTTTTTCTCATTGTCTCTTTAATGAGACCTAATCAGAGTAAGTCAAGGTTCATATAACATTACATTGAAATTTTTCCATTTGTCGAAAAGGTATGGAGAAGCAAACCTGAATATTTAGTTTTTTTTTTTTTTTTTTTTTTTCCTAAAGGGAATTTGCCTCTGGGCAGGAAATCCAGTATTCTTTAAGTCCTGATTGAAAGGAAAAAAGGGAAAAGCAGGTTATAACATTCACACCCCTGATATTGCTGTGCCAGTCATTAGGGCCCTGGCTGAGTCCCACACAACAGCAAGATCACCAACAGTGGGGCCCTGGGGTTCAGCAAGGCTGTCAGAATCAAAGTTATGCTCCTTGAGGTGCCAAATACGTGAAGAATGGATAGCGGTGAGTCATACAAATAACAGTTGGGCAGTCAGTGAGAGATGTGTGATTCTAGGCAAACCTGCAAAGTGAGCATGCAGAACTTGCAGAAGTGGGTGACCAGCAGTGCTGTGGATCAGTGCTGGTGCTGGAGGAGGTCATCGAGAGCATGGGACTGAGAGTTGACCCTTCAGCTGGACCCAGGCAGTTGGAGGCTCCTTAGCCCCACCCTTGTCCTTGTAATGTATACCCTGCTCACCATTCCCACAATGGGGGCCATTTTCAAGAATGCAGGCTTGAGAGAGTACGGTGTTGTTGAGACCTTCAGGTGTTGTTGTGACCTTCAGTCACACCTGTATATGTGACTGAACCCAGTTAAGACTTCTGTATAAACTTTTAATATTTGGTGGGTGAGTTCAGAGATCTACTGGTCTTGTGGCTGCCCAATAAAAGCCTTGTAAGTAAGTTCCCTTGCATATTAAAACTGCCACCTAGCAATCTGGAGTGGTCTGCCTCTTTCTTTGGTCTCTCCCTGCCCTCCATTTATGGGGGCCAGTTTTTGAACCAACAGTTGGCCACTGGAGAGAAAGCCAAAGGGAATGGCAGACAGATCAACTTTGGTAGAGAGATTGGACATGGAATGACTTTGAACAAACCTTGATACAACTTAGGAGAAGAGGGAGATGAAACTACAGAGCCTGACTGGCCTTGAAACCAGGAGTCATGATTAATAGGCTGTGGTTTGGCTGTCAGTAAATTTGAATTCATTACTAACTGTGCAGAGATGTCTGGGTCATTGTATATACATTTTCTCTCTTTTAGGTTCTTCAGCTGGGATCAGATATCCTTCCTCAGTACAAGCAAGAAGCGCCAAAGACGCCACCACACATTATTTTACACTATTGTGCTTTTAAAACAACTTGGGATTGGGTGATTTTAATTCTTACCTTCTACACCGCCATTATGGTTCCTTATAACGTTTCCTTCAAAACGAAACAGAACAACATAGCCTGGCTGGTGCTGGACAGTGTGGTGGATGTTATTTTTCTGGTTGACATTGTTTTAAATTTTCACACGACCTTTGTGGGACCTGGTGGAGAGGTCATTTCTGACCCCAAGTTGATCAGGATGAACTATCTGAAAACTTGGTTTGTGATAGATCTATTGTCTTGTTTACCTTATGACATCATCAATGCCTTTGAAAATGTTGATGAGGTAAGTTTCTTTTTCTTTTTAGTACTTGAATCACATGTTTTGAGAAAATTAGGATAAAAGGAGTTTACAGATAATCCAAACTTCTTTTTAGCCACCACTTTCAATCTTCATCCTACTAAACACTTGCCGTAAATTATCATATTTGATTACCTTATAATTTTCATTTGCTTTTTTTTCTTGATTTCTGGTTGAAAATACTGATTACTAGAAAAATGGCCATGGTTGGAGGTTGTGGTTGAAAGAGGTGGAGCAGAAGAAAAGCCACAGCATTTGGAGTCAAATGTGGTTTATGAACTAGATAATTGATTGAAAGATGATGAAATAGATGTGTGTTTTGGTTTTTTTTTTTTTTGGGAAAACTGTGGCATTTTAAAACTCTGTGCACCCATAGGTCTTTTGACTCCTTTTCCTCCAGATAGCAGTGCTTGAGTTAACAAAAAGATACAGAAAATTTTATGGAAGAGAAATTCTTGAATTTTTGCCTTTTTGGTTTCTTTTTTATAGTTTTTGCTTTAAATTTTGTCTAAGTACATTTGTGGTTAGAGACTATATTGGATGACTTCTGATGTCTGGTCACATTCAAGATTCTGCTTATTCAATGTTATCTGCACAATGAGAAATACTTAAAACGTGTAATATCTTGGAAGACCATTTTATTCAGAGCTTCTTAGCTTCTAACCTCGTAGTGGATGATTTTCAACTTGCTACACGAAGGATGTATATAAATGAGTCAATATAGAATGTATCTATTATTAAAATATGTTCATAATAATAATTACAAACTTAATTTCCCTGAAGATTTTACTCTGTCCTCATAGACTGTTCAGATGGAAAATTCTGCACTACATTGTCATTGTGTGTGTATTTGGGAGATAGTTTGCAACTTTTCTTCAGTAACTTTTTCCATAAAATTTCTGCATTCAATCAACTTTAATGATACTAAAAATATTTCCCCCTGGGGCTTCCCTGGTGGCGCAGTGGTTGAGAGTCCGCCTGCCGATACAGGGGACACGGGTTCATGACCCGGTCCAGGAAGATCCCACATGCCGCGGAGCGGCTGGGCCCGTGAGCCATGGCTGCTGGGCTTGCACGTCCAGAGCCTCTGCTCTGCAGCGGGAGAGGCCACAACAGTGAGAGGCCCGCATACCGCAAAAAAAAAAAAAAAAAAAAAAAAAAAATTTCCTGAAAGTTAAGTATAGACATTGTATTTTGATGCTGTACATGTAATTGTTACTTTAAAAATTGGGGGGGGAGGGCTTCCGTGGTGGCGCAGTGGTTGAGAGCCCGCCTGCTGATGCAGGGGACACGGGTTCGTGTCCCGGTCCGGGAAGATCCCACACGCCGCGGAACGGCTGGGCCCGTAAGCCATGGCCGCTGAGCCTGCGCGTCCGGAGCCTATGCTCCGCAACGGGAGAGGCCACAACAGTGAGAGGCCCACGTACCGCAAAAAAAAAAAAAAAAAAAAAAAAAAAAAAAAAAAAAAATTGGGGGGGGAAAAGGAATCGTAGTAATTTGTTTTCTAATTTTAGATTTTACCTACATCAAGCTTTTTAAGGTATATTTATTTCTTCCCTATTTACCTTCTGGAAGGGTTGAGAGGGGTTAATTTTGAAAATGGTAATCATATGATAAGAAGATAATAAGTAGTATTTATATGTTCACTTACTAAATGGATTAATATATTAAGATCAATGCATTAAGATTTCCATTATTTAGAACATAGGCATAAAGATTTTAATAAAAATAATTAAAAGATTGGTTTAATTCATAGAAAAGTAAATACATTAATCAGATTACATAATAATAAATGCATTTAATATACCATACAAATACATGAAGAGATCCTCAGACTTACTAATATTAAGGAAAGTGCAAAGTAAACCTACAAACTACACTGACATACCATCATTTACCACACACACTAGATTGGTGAGAAGGTGGCTAAGGATGTGCACTGCTCAGATCTCCTTTCATGAAAACCTGCTGCATGGAGCACAGTTAGGGGATTCCTGGGTGTGACTCCTGGTTTGGGAAAGCCAATCATTAGCATCTCTTTCAAACTCAGCATTCAGTGCTATCACACTATCACACTCGTAGCTTGAAACTGGCCACAGTGGGAGTATTTACACCCAGAAAGTCACAAATGCTATGAATAAAAACTTTTCTTTAACTTTTTGTAGAATTAGTTGTTAATCATTTACCAACACACCACTGAACACAGTTGACTGACACCTGCTATGGTTTTCTGATCTGCTGCAGGTCACACATCGAAGCCATATTTCCCCAACATTGTGCCCAGCCAGTGACTAAGAATGGTGGTAACATTATGATTAGTTTACTCCTGCTCAATAAAGAGCTCCTCTATTGAGCAACTTTTGCTCTGGGACTCCCCATTTACCTGTGCTGTGGTTGAGGCTCTTTCTACACAACTCTTCCTCCCCTCTTTACAGGTTTCAGACCTGCATTGTGGTCTGAAGGCTCCTCCCTCCTCCGTTTCTCCTTCATAGGCATTTATCTCAGTAAAAGTCTTGCATATCTAACCCTGACTTGGCATTACTCTGTCAGGGACCTGAACTGATGAAGCAATGGGGTGAGGCCTCTCATACATTGCTCCAGGGAATGTTGGTAAAACTTCCATGAAGAATAATTGGCAATATCTCACTTTTAAAAAGAAAAGACGCTAGGGGCAACCACCAGGGGCAATCCCCTTCTTTAAGGGATTCTTTGTTATTTGCTTCCATCACCAAACAGCAAGATTATGTACCTACCTCTTGGTTTTTCAGTTTTAGGACTTGTCTTTGACTTCTCACTATAGAATTTGAAGTTTTAGCCTCTTTCTCCCTGCCCTAACTGTATATATGCACTATTTCTATCACCTCAGTCTCACAATATAGGTATACCATCCTTTTGGTTCCATAAATAATAGGTATTTATATCATTACTACTACAAATATGCTATTTATAGCTGAACCTTCAACATGCTGTGATTACTTTTCCTTTTCTGCACTTTCCATTTTCCTGAGAGTTGGTTTTATGTACTAATCACTAACTCAGTCGCTAAGCTCTATGCCAGTTGTCTAAATCTCCCTCCAGTACATTGATAGAAGTAATATTCTATCAACATCATTTTCTTAAACAGATCTCTCTACACTCTACCCTCCCACCTGATGGACAGTTTGGCTGTAATATCCTAGGCCAGAGATAATTTCTCCTCAGATTTTGAAAGACACAGTGCCATTACAGTCGACCCTCTAATAATTCTCTTAAGAAACTTTAAACCGTTGTGACCTGTGTTCTCTTTCTGGAAATTTGATGTATCTTCTCTGTCCAGGGTTCTGAATCTTTCCAGTAATATGCTTTAGTGTAAGTCCCATTTTCATCAGTTTTGCTGGGCACTGACTGGGTAGCCTTTTTCAATCTAGAAAAGCATGTCTTCTGTTTTGATTTTTTTCTTATGATGATTTTCTCCATCCCTTTCCCCCCTCTTTTCCATTCTCTCTCTTGCTGGAATTCCTTTTGTTCTTATACCTACTAGACTTCTCCTCTGATTCCTTTTTTTTTCTTCCCTTATTTTCCAATCCTTTATATTTTTGCTGTACTTTCTGGAAGATTTTCTCAACATTATTTTCCAACTTTTCTCGTAACTAATAATGCTTTTTTTTTTTTTGCTTAAAGTCTTTTTGGCTTAATACTAATAGACCTAAACTAGCATTTGTATAGTATTTGATATATGTATTTCTATTATTTAACTTTTTATCATTCTAGATTATTATACTCTAGTTGTGTCTTTTATAAATAGTCTATACATTCTAAGAGTCTTTCTAACTGGGAAGTTTAGTCTATTTACACTTATTGTGATTAATTACCTTTTGATTTTCTTAGAGCATCTTATTTTCCATTGTAAAACGCTTTTTCTTCACTTTTCTCTGTTTTTATTTTTGCTTCTTTTCTGCCGTCTTTTGGATTGATTTAATTTTTTAAATTTCCTGGATTTCCTCTACAGGATTAGAAGTTTTTCTGTTAATTGATTACTCTTAATATTTTTAGCATCCGTATTTTACTTATGAGTATCTTTGCTCTTCTAAATAAATCAAGGGCTTCTGTTTACCTTCTCATCTTTCAAACTAGTATTGTCTTATATTTTGGTTCCACATTATTTTTAACTTTCTCTTTCAATTATTGGAGGCCTTCTTTAGGACATATTTGTTGCGAGTCTTTGGGATGGTGACTCTGGGTCTCAGTTTCCATATCTGTAAAAAAAGGGAAGGAATGCTTGACTTTTTTACTTCACACCACGGTTTTAAGGAATAGATGGGAAAACAGATATGAATGATTTTTGTTTGTAGAATTGTGCATGTCTGAGGGGATATTATTATTTCATTTGTGTATGTCTGTTTCCTCCTCTTGGTGATAAGCCCTGTGATATTGAGGGATGTGTTCCATCTCCTTGGTAGTCCTTCGTTGCTCTTAGTACATATTGGTGACTCACCGACCTGAAGCAATAAAGTGTTAGCAAGGTTTTCGTAGATTGTACAATGACATAAAACAAAATAGAACTTAAAAATGAGAAATTGAGCTAGTGGTGGCTTGGGAATAGGAGAGTATGAGTCTGAAGATCACAATTTAATCCTTTGACATGCTACGAGTGCAGAATGACTTAGAGGACTTAATAACACTTTTTGTATTCAAGATTGTCTCAGTCAACATGCTCTCTTAAGGCAACTTGATTTACTAGGAATTCATGAACTGGGTATGACATTCTTTAAGAGAACTGTGAGGATGGGAAGACAGAATCCATTAAGGAAATAATTCTGTTTGAAAAGAAGTACGTAATGTAAATTTCCTAGAAACCATAACAGGGGGTAAAAGATGTTATCACCAGGAATCCAAGGAATAGAAACAAGCTCTTTTGTAGCATGCATTTGAATACAGCTTTGGGAGGTTAGGGGGAACTGAATTATAAGACATCAGAGAAAAATGGGGCAGCTTCATGTAACACATAGTTTGGTAGCCTGAGTGGACTTAGGAAATGTGATACATGGGGAAATCAGGGGACAATGAGTGGTATTAGTAAGTGGTAAACATGATAAACTAGGTTAGAACAAATTGAAATTGGAAAAATGTTCACTTACATATTGTTTCAGGAGACAAAATGATTGGGACAGTGAATGCTAAGTGGAAGTATTATAAATATTTTTAATTTCCAGGGAAGTTTATGGAAAATAATTTTCTAAATTATTATTTCCTTGAATTATGCTTGTCAAGTGGCCACATGCGTTGCTTCATTTTAGCATATCTGTTTACATAGCAAATTTTTATCTCTTGTCTAGTCATCAAAACAAGAATTGGAAATCAAAGAAGCTAATTATACTCATAGATTTTAGAGGCTTTTTGTCCCCTTTTGTGGAATTTCAGATGCTCTACCAAGAATAACATTTTAGAAATTGCTATTTAATACAATTTTATCACCATTACTTTTTTATTAAAGCCTGTAGGTAATTGAAATAATGTTTGAGTGGTAAAGGTAAGGATTACATAGTATTTTTTTTTAGTTTTACTAGTTTTAATCTTATTAAACCCATAGAAACATTGCCAAGTCTACCTTAGAACTGATTGATTTTTCTTATCAATGTGTTTGCTCAGCTGATAATAGACTTTTTTAAAAGAGCCGTTTTAGGTTCATGGCAAAATTGAGAGGAAGGTACAGAGACTCCCCATACAGAGATTGCCCCCACACATGCATAACCTCCCCCATTATCAACACCCCCACCAGAGTGAAACTATATTGACATATCATATTGCTAAAAGTCCATAGTTAACAGTTGGCTCACTCTTGGTATTGTACATTTTATGGGTTTTGACAAATGCATAATGGCATGTTGTAGTATCATACAGAGTAGTTTCACTGTCCTGAAACTCTGTGCTCTGCCTATTCATCCTTTCTTCCCTCCTAACCCCTAGCAACCACTAATCCTTTTATTATCTCCACAGTTTTGCCTTTTCCAGAAAGTCATATAGTCGGAATCATACAGCAGGTAGCTTTTTCAGATTGACTTCTTTCACTTAGTAATATGCATTTAAGGTTCTTCCATGTCTTTTCATGGCTGATAGCTCATTTCTTTTTAGTACTGAATAATATTCCACTGTCTGGATGTATCACAGCTTGTTTATCCATTCACCTACTGAAGACTATCTTGATTGCTCCTAAGTTTTGGCAATTATGAGTAAAGCTGCTATAAACTTTTTTATGCAGGTTTTTGTGTAGGCATAAGTTATCAGCTCATTTGGGTAAATATTAAGAAGCATGGTTCCTGGATCATATGGTAAGAATATGTCAGTTTTGTAAGAAACTACCAAACTATCTTTCAAAATGGTTTTACCATTTTATGTTTCCACCAGCAATGAATGAGAGTTCTGGTTGGCACACATTCTCACTAGCATCAGTGTTTTGGATTTTAGCCATTATAGTAGATGTGTAGTGGTATCTTGTTGCTGTAATATGCAATTTTGTAATGATATATGAACATCTTTTCATATGCTTATTTGCCATCTGAATATCTACTTTTGTCAGGTGTCTGTTCAGATCTTTTGCTCATTTTTAATTGGGTTCTTAATTTTCTTATTGTTGAGTTTTAAGAGTTTTTTAAAATATATTTTAGATAATAGTCCTTTATTATTTGCAGATGTCTTTTGCAAATATTTTCTCCCAGTCTGTAGATTGTCTTCTCATTCTTTTGACAGTATCTTTCACAGAGCAGTTTTTAATTTTAATGAATTCCAGTTTATTAATTATTTGTTTCATGAATTATGCCTTTGGTGTTATATCTGAAAAATTATCACCATGCCCAAAGTACCTAGATTTTCTCCCACATTATCTTCTCAAAATTTTATAGTTTATGTTTTACGTTTAGGTCAATGATCCATTTTGAGTCAATTTTTGTGAAGGGTATAAGGTCTGTGACTAGATTCATATTTTTTTGCATTGGATGTCCATGTGTTCTATCACCATTTGTTGAAAAAAACTATCTTTTCTTTATTGTATTGCCCTTGCTCCTTTGTCAAAGATAAGATGACTATATTTATGGGGGTCTATCTGGGCTCTCTATTCTGTTCCATTGATCTATTTGTTTATTTTTTTCCACCAATACCACAGTCTTGATTACTATCGCCTTACTATAGTTGAGTGTCTGTCCTCTGATTTTGGTCTTCTCCTTCAATATTGTGTTGGCTATTTTGCACAGTTTTTATCCCTCCACATAATCTTTACAGTCAGTTTATTTATATACACAAAATAACTTAATGGGATTTTGACTGAGATTACATTGGTAGCTTTAGATCAAGTAGAGAAAAATTGACATCTTGACAATATTGAGTATTTCTGTCCATAAACATGGAATATTGCTCCATTTATTTAGTTCTTTTTTGATTTCTTTCATCAGAGTTTCATTGTTTTCCTTATATACATCTTGTACATTTTTTATTAGATTTATATCTAAGTTTTCATTTTTGTTGTGCTAATGTAAATGGTATTGTGTTTTTAAATTCCACTTGTTCATTGTTGGTATATAGGAAAGTGATTGGCTTTTGTATGTTGACCATATATCCTGCAAATTTGCTTTAATTGCTAATTAGTTCCAGGATTTTTTTTTTTTCTGGGTCAAGTTGTTTGGATTTTCTGCATAGATAATTATGTCATCTGCAAACAAAGACAGTTTTCTATTTCCCCTTCCCAGTCTGTATACAGTTTGTTTCCTTTTCTTTTCTTGTTGCATTTGCTAGGACTTCCAGTATGAAGTTGAATAGGAGTGGTGAGAATAGACATTCTCTACTTGTTCCTGATCTTAGTGGGAAAGCTTCTAGTTTCTCACCATTAAATATGATGTAATATGATATAAGCTGTAGGGTTTTTATAGATGTTCTTTTTCAAGATGAGGAAGTTCCTCTCTTTTCCTAGTTTTCTGAGAGTTTTTATCATGAATAGATTTTGCATTTTGTCAAATGCCTTTTTTTGCATCTATTGATATGAATATATGATTTTTCTTCTTTAGTCTGTGATGTTATGGATTCTATTAATTGATTTTTGAGTGTCGAACCAACCATGCATACCTAGGATAAATCTTACTTGGCCATACTATATAATTATTTTTATATATTGTTGGATTTGATTTGCTAATATCTTGTTGAGGATTTTTGCATCTATGTACATGAGAGATATTCTTTTGTAGTTTTCTTTTCTCATATTGTCTTTGCTTTTGGTATTAGGGTAATGCTAGCCTCATAAATCTGGGTTAGTTAGTATTGTTTCTGCTTCTACCTTTTGGAGGAGATTGTAGGCAATTGGTATAATTTCTTCCTTAAATATCTGGTAGAATTCACTCATGAGCCCATCTGGGCCTGGTGCTGTTTTGGAAGGTTATTAATTTATTGAATCAATTTGTTTAATAGATGTAGTTCTCTTCAAATAATCTATTTTTGTATGTGTTTGAGTTTTGGCAGATTGTGTCTTTCATGGAGTTAGTCCATATCATCTAGGTTCTCAAATTTATGGGCATAGAGTTGTTCATATGATTCCACTTTGTTGTTGTTATTATTATTATCCTTTTAATGTCTGTGACATCTGTAGTGACATCCTCTCTTTGATTTGTCATGTTAGTAATTGTGTCCTCTCTTTTTAATTTTTCTTAGTGTGGCTAGAGGTGTATCAATTTTATTGATATTATCAAAGAAAAGGCTTTTAAGATTTTGTTGATTTTCTCTACCAATTTCCTGTTTTCAATTTCATTGGTTTTTGCTATATTTTAATATGTCTTTTCTTCTTGTTACTTTGGATTTAATTTGCTTTTCTTTTTCTAGTTTGCTAAAGTGGAAATTTAGGTTATTGATTATAGTTTTTATTGCTTTCTAATATATGCATTCTAAGTTATATATTTTCCTCTAAGTACTGCTTTGCTGCATCCCATGAACTTTGTTAAGTTGTATTTTCAGTTTCAGTTAATTAAAAAAGCATTAAATTTTACTTGAAATTTTCTCTTTAATCCATGTCTTACTTATAAGTGTGTTGTTTAATTTCCACATATTTTTGGATTTTCCAGATATATTTCAGTTATTGATTTCTAGTTTAATTTCATTGTGGTCCAAAATCAGGTATTATATGATTTCTATTGTTTTAAATTTGTTAAGGTGTGTTTTATAGCACAGGATGTGGTCTATCTTGGTGAATATTTTACATGACCTTGACAAAGATGTGGGTTTTTGTTGTTGTTGTTTTGCTGCTGTTGTATAAAGTAGTCAAAGATGTCAATAATAACCAGCTAATTGATGGTGCTGTTGAGTTCTGCTCTGTCCTTACTGATTTCTGCCTGCTAGACCTGACCATCTCTGACAGAGGGATATTGAAGTATATGATAGTGGATTCATTTTATTTCTCCTTGCATTTCTATTAGTTTTTGCTTCACATATTTTGATGGTCTTGTTAGGTGCATACAATATAAGGATTGTTATGTCTTCTTGGAGAATTTACCCCTTTATCATTATGTAATGCTCCTGTTCATCCCTGATAAACTTAGTTAGTCTGAAGAGTATGAGACTTTTAATGCAATGAAATGTATTATCTCTGGGATGATTTTACCTTCTATATGGGACTTTCTTAGTTTCTTATTAGCCTGCTTTAAAAACTTTTGCTGCAATTTTAAGTCCTCCCAGTTCTTCTCTGCTTAAGAAAGCACATTAATAACACTAGTGCTTCTAATAATAATAAAAAACCATTTATATTTTTATCGATGATTGGATTAGTGGTTTATCAACACTTGTCTTTCATCTGTGTGCTCAGGGGAAGGTTTATGAGCGACCCTATTTTGCAACCTTCAATTCTACTTCAAGTTAAGAAGTCAAATCTAACAAAGATCTTTAGAAAACTAAGGGTTAGACCCTGTGCTCATTTCCGGAGGAATCAAAATTAGACCTTATGCTTCCTCAATGCAAAGACTCTGTCTTTCTAATAGCCTGGATTTGCAGTGCCTGACACATAATTGCCATACTGTATATATTTCTGGAGGAATCAAAATTAGACCTTATGCTTCCTCAATGCAAAGACTCTGTCTTTCTAATAACCTGGATTTGCAGTACCTGACACATAATTGCCATACTATATATATTTCTATTAAAGTGAATGAGGGATTGAAGCTTACAATGTTTCCTAAATATACCTGTTTCTTGTTAGTAATGGAAAAGTTAGGGCCAAAGGGCAGTCTTTGTGGCATAACCTATCTGTGCCCCAAACTTCTTCATTCAGACAGTAGGACGTTATCCTTTGGCCGCTATGCTCACCTCTCTGTTCATAAGTTCCTTTCCATGAATATTCTCACTTAAATAATCTTCCAGTCATATGACCTACACTGCTAGCTTTCCATACATGTTTAGAGGTTACCTTAGGGTTTAGGTTCCTAAGCTGGGATCTCCCACTAGGAGTGCAAAACATTGTAGACTAATGAATACAAAGGGGTACAAGGCAAAGTCACTGAACTCAAATGTACCTACCTTCTAGCTTGAGAGAAAAACTTTCTCAAAAATTATTCAAGAGTGTGAATAAAGGAGGAGTCAGTGTGAAGGAGGAGATGAGGTAAGGATTTGGAGAATGGGTAAGAGTCAGCCACAGGTTCCAAATTGGAGGATAGTGGCAGTAGGCTGAACTTTAAAATTCTATTCCAAGTGGAGATTGGCAGTACAGAATGGTAATAAACAGATTTAAAGATCGATATCTTTTTTATATTTGAAAAATTTGGTGATGCTCCATGATATATTCTTTGCATTAATTTTCTACAGAGACAAAGCAGTCTGCCTAACTGAGGGAATTAGTTTTGGGAGGACAGGAAGTTGCAAACAATCAGGATAGCAATAGGATTCCTTTATTTGATTTTGTTGCTTACAGGAATAGAAATTTTTATCCAAACTGATCTTCATTCATGATGAAGCCTTCCTATTGTTAAACATTAGGGAATAATTCTGACATGGAGGCAAAGAAGGTTGAAATATATTGCAATATGTATACTATAATCCTTAAAATTTTTTGCCTTAACTATCTATGGTTACTTGCATAGAAATTGCTCTTTATCTTTCTGCATAGTAATTATCACTATGCTTGAGAATACATCATTTCCTCGCTCTTCTTTGAAGGAAGTACTAAACCTCCATCCCTACTCCCTTTGGTCTTTCTATTACTTCATTTTATTCCATGATTTTATCTCTGCTTTCACATAACACATGCTAACTCACAAGGAACATGTTTATATTAGAAATTTTCATCTTTAGGAAGTTTGTTTAGTATACATTGTGGATAAAGGGTTAACAAAACTATTTCTCCTTCTGCATTGACAAATTTTACCTTTAATCAACTGTCTTCCTTTGTTCTCCCAGGGACTGATGAAGGAAATACGCTATCTGTGTTTCTAGGCTGTATTACTTATATTTAAAAAAGATCTCTGATTTGTAAATTACATCTGGACTGTGAAGAACTTTTAATGAGCTGTAAATAACCTGATGAGGATACCACAGCTTAAGGATTCCCTGATTGATACAACTCCAAGCATATCCCTTGTGGAATTCTGAAAGCTATACCTGTGTTGTTATTATAGGTGCTGGGTTAGGTGACATTTAAGCCTAGACCTGAAAGATGAGTAGGATTAACTAGGCAAAAGGAGTAGTTAGCGGGTTAGGGAGAGTGTTTTTAAAATTCACTTTTGGAGACCCCACCAGGTGAGAGAGAACATAAATTTTTTAATTCTGTAAGGCTTTTTTTTTTTTTTTTTAACCCCACATTTGTTTATTTATTTATTTTTGGCTGTGTTGGGTCTTCGTTTCTGTGCGAGGGCTTTCTCTAGTTGTGGCAAGCGGGGGCCACTCTTCATCGCGGTGCGCGGGCCTCTCACTGTCGCGGCCTCTCTCGTTGCGGAGCACAGGCTCCAGACGCGCAGGCTCAGTAGTTGTGGCTCACGGGCCTAGTTGCTCTGCGGCATGTGGGATCTTCCCAGACCAGGGCTCGAACCCATGTCCCCTGCATTAGCAGGCAGATTCTCAACCACTGCGCCACCAGGGAAGCCCGAACATAAAATTTTTGAAGAAAGGAAATACATTTTCTATAACTGGAGTACAGAGAGCAGAAGACAGAGATGCACAAAGGAGACTGGAAAAGTAGGCAGGGGCAGGTTGTATTAAGGAGTTTGGATTATTGTAAAGGTGGCAACAAGTTACTGAAGGTTTTAAAGCCTCTCCCAACCTGGTTTGCTTGTGCATATATCATGATATTTGAAAAAAAAATCGAGACTTAGGCAATATACCTCTTTTTTGGTGTATATTTTGATCATGCCTTATATTCACTCTGCACCAATGGATATTAATGAGAACATTTTTTTCCATAATAAGAAACATTTAAAATTAGTATATCATGGATATTGCTTAAAACAGATGTCTGTCTATCTATCTATCTATCTATCTACTATCTATCTACTATCTATCTACTTATGCCACTGTGTATTGATAAGAATATAAATAGACTAAAACACGTGGTATGTACAAGTTATTTAAATTGAGTTTCTCTACTGAAGCATATTAACTAATGCAGGGAGTAATTAGTATTATTTCTCCATGGATCTCTTGGTAACATTAGTTGGAGAAGTGAGTTCTGAATAGGAAGGAGGCAATAGAACTTGTTATATGGGTTAAAGATGCAGATAACAATTGTAATTTGCTACATTTTCTATTTTACTTAGTTTTCTTTCAGTCTTTAAATTGTACTCTACAAAAGGAAATGGAAATGGACTATTTAGTCATTCATATACAAAATCTACTTAGAATAAGACCCCAATGCTTATAAAACAGAGTGGTTTCTATATAATTGCCTGATATTGTGCTACCCATGAAGATTAAATAACTATTAATTATTAATTACAATATCAGTGCTAGAGGAGTCAGAAATTATTATGAGAGATTTCTGTTTTGGTTAGTTTATTTTTTAATTAGTGTATTCATTTTCTTAATAAATATTTGGTGCTTACACTGTGGCAGGGAGTTCTAGAGTGTGTGCTGGGGATAAAAGAATGAACAAAACATGATATGAATACACAATCAGAAAGAGACAAATGGCACAAAGGGAACATACCTGATCCTTTGAGATTATATAATGAAATGACCTGCTCTAGACTAAACCAAAACAGATTTTAGAACAATGGAAGCTATTGTATGATTTTAAACTATGAGTGACTTCAAAAGATAACTCTTATATAGTGTTCAGAATAGAGTGGACGGAGTCAAATGAACGCCTTAAGATTTATTAGAACACTTCCTTAGGTCTAGGAGAGAGATGCTAGTAGCATGGTTTAAGATGGTGTCAGTGGCGATGAAGAAAAGTGAATAAATTGGAAAGATATTTAGGAGTTAAAGTTAATAGGGTTTTAAGATAAATTGGGTATGGGAGATATCAAAGAAAGGGGCAACATGAATACTTCTTGGTTTCTGGTTTGTGTAATCAAATGGCTAGTGCTTATATTTGCTTATATATTAGAAAAGAACCAGGGGCAATGTCTGGAATGGGAAGGTGGAGGGGAGAGTAGTAACATTTTTTTTTTTAATGGGAGAGACATGAGATATTTAAATGTCTATGGGAAAGATGTAGTTGAAGGGGGAGTGGCTGGATTTTTGAGCAGAGGAGAGAAAGTTTAAAATATAGTGGATAGATGAATTCATAAGAAAAGTAGTAAAATTGCTAGGTAGTTAGGAGATGTTTTGAGATTGATGATAATGAATATCTAGTGGAATCAATCTGCCCTATTGTATTACTTTCTTAAGCAGTTCTTAAACACAGCCCTGAAGAAAGCTGATAATTGAGTTAGAATTTGGGTTTTGATACAGGTTATAATGAAGAGACAGACATGCTAAGGAATTCAGGATGTATGGTGTTGTTGAAATTATAGGGCCACATAAAGAAGAAAATGGAGAATGGAGGGGTTAATAGATTGGGAAAAAGCAGATCTGTCAGTAGACTGGAGATTCAATAAAGTTGAATGTTGATGTAATTGGATGGTTTAGCTCAACATAGAAGAAGATATGGTCAGAATACAAGATGGTTCAATTCAAGATTTTAGAGCTGGAAAATGTTTTAGATATGAGAAATTTCAGATTATGACCGCGGGAGTGGGCATCTAAGGAAAAGTGAAAAGATTGTTAGAGATGAATTGGTGGAGAAATGCGAGGCCAGGTTTTCAGCGGGGTCATCCACATGGAAACTGAAGTTACTCAGGGTGAGGGCAAGCTTTAGGTGGGGTTGGATTTAAGAACTATTTAGGAGGTATATGAAGTAATAACTTGGAGTTCTTTGTTCTCATGGAATATTTACTGGCATAAATTCTTGTTAAGCAAAATAGTGACACGTTTCCCAATACAAAAGGTAAATAATATCTAACAATTGCATATTAAAATTTATTTTATATGTTCA
The DNA here is from genome assembly GCF_025265405.1 of Mesoplodon densirostris. Classification (NCBI taxonomy): domain Eukaryota; kingdom Metazoa; phylum Chordata; class Mammalia; order Artiodactyla; family Ziphiidae; genus Mesoplodon; species Mesoplodon densirostris. The sequence continues at coordinate 40,113,498 of NC_082664.1, forward strand.
TATCTTACCTATTTGGAAGAATGTCTTGTTAAAATGAGACTTCTATATCACATACATATCTATGTTGCCCCCATTTTAAGTCAAACAAGTATGAAATACTGTGCACATAAATACATGTGCTTTCCTCACATTTGTATCAGTTAGCTTTTTTTCCCCACATAACAAACTACTCCAAAACTTTATGGATAATAACAATCACCATTTATTAAACTAATTTTCCTGTGACCTAACTGAGTGATTCTGCTGACTTTGGCTAGATTTGGCTTATCTCAACTAAGTTCACCCATACATCTGTGGTAGGCTGCTGAGATGGCTGGTGACTAACTGATCCGGGACGGCTCAGATGGATGTCATAGGGCTGCTCCTATGGTCTCTCATCCTCCAAAAGCCTAGTTGCCATTCTTCATATGACAACTTAGAATGGCCATGGGTTCTAAGACCATGACTGGAGGCTATGCTTCTTGAGGTCTAGGCTTGGAACTGGCACAGTGTCACTTATACCACATTCTGCTGGCCAAAGTAAGTCATAAGGCCAGTCTAGACTCAAGCCAAGATGGGGAAATAGACCCTATCTTTTGATGGGAGAGGTTGCAAAGTCACATTGCCAAAGGGTATGGATGCAGGGAAGGAAGTGACCCGAGCTATTTTTTCCAAACAATCTACTACACATCCTGTGTGCGAGAATGCTAGATGTAGGTGAAAAACCAAGCAACTCGATGTTATAAGTCCGTACTCCTGCTCTCTCACCCCCACTTAATTGTCATGTGTCCTTGGACAAGAAAGTTCTTTGATCATTCCTCTTTTGTTTATAAAGCAAGGGGGGAAGAAGGTAGGAAAGAATACTAGCTGAGTTATCTGCCTACTATCCTTAGTGATAATCAAATGAGAGAATTGATTTGTATTTTAAATGGCTTTATCATTGTAAGCCATTATTTTTATACTGATTACATCCCACATCTCTTTAATGTGGCAATCCACAAACATATCCTGAAGAGTTAATAACACTGAGATATCTCCTGGATATTTTTCTTTATGCTCCTATGGCCTGAGGGGCTTTTCAAGTAAGGAAACTGGCTAGAAAGGAAGGCTGATGACTGAAAGTTCTCCATTAACCCTGCTGTGTTCTATTATGCATTTGATGTGTTTGATATTCTCTTCCACCAGTGGAACCCCAGGGATTTGTGAGCTAAGAGCTCAGAGGTTGGGAGAGAGGCAGAATGCCACTGGAGTGCAGAGGAAGGCACAGGAAGATTGGCAAGCATGGAGTGAAATTAAGCAGAAAATGAATGAGCAGCCAAAACTGGTAGAGAGCACAGAATCAAGAGGTTGTTGTAAAAAGGTGTTAGTACAGAAGCGAGTCATTTTATTTGGGCCTGTCAAAGTATCCAGTATTACCATATGGGTTAAATTAAAATTCCCAACAGGGGATTAAAAATAATTTGAGGGGACTTCCCTGGCAGCCCAGTGGTTAAGACTTCACCTTCCAATGCAGGGGGTGTGGGTTCAACCCCTGGTTGGGGAGCTAAGATCCCACATGTCTCGTGGCCAAAAAACCAAAACATAAAACAGAAGCAATATTGTAACAAGTTCAATAAAGACTTTAAAAATGGTCCACATCAAAAAAAAATCTTAAAAAAAATTATGTATATAAAAAAGTATAATTTGAGGACCAAGCTAAAGATTATGAGGGTGAGTTATAAAATAAGTAGAATCTCTTATTTTAGATAGAGTTGAATATGACACCTCTTCCCCCCTCCCCAAATCACATGATGCAGAAGAAATCATTAATCTGAATTATGTACCGTGGTGAAATGTTAACCTCAGCAACACAACAGTGACTAATGGATTTTCCGTAACATTGTTTTGATATTTAAATAAGACGTTCTTTAAAAATTACATCAATATTACATGTAGAGCTCAAGGAATTTCACAAAGCAAACACACCTAGTAATTCCTAGTAATGCTGCTGTATTAGGAAACAGAATATTACCAGAGCCCTCTCATGTCTTGCATAGTCACTACCCCTCCCCAAACAAAGGAAGCCACTTTGACTTCTAATAATATCTTATCCCTAAGAATAGTTCCATTTGTATTTAAACTTTTATAAATGGAATCATGCAATATATACTCTTTTGTGTCTAGTCTCTTTTGCTCAGTATGATACTTTTTAAATTCATTCTTGTTATTTCATATAGTTCTAGTCTGTTCATGTTTATTTCTAGATAGTATTGCATTGAGTGAAGGTGCAATAATTTATTTATCCATTCTACTGGAGATGGACATTTGGATTGTTTCAAGTTTTAAGTATTTCATCAAATTTTAGAACAAAGTCATTAACTTTGAGTTTTGATTATAGTAATTGCATTAAATTCTTTTGGATACAAAACAGTGGAGAATGAGATAGCTAAAAAAAAACTTTCCAAATAAAGCAAACACTTCTGTATTACTTATTTTGAATAACAGTTTCTGGTTTGATAAGTAGATGAAAGGGACACTGTGGACAAATTAAAAGGTGAAACTTTGGGGTTATGTTTGAGAGCAAAAAGGAGTTTGGTTTGACTGGAGCACTATTGCTTGGCAAAGGCATGGTTGGAAATGACCTGGCAGTGTGGACAAAAATGGGTTTGTGGACCTTGAAGGCATGTAGAAATTGTGTTTAATGTCTATAATGAGCCCGTGGAGGATATGCTCGATACTATCTTTTAAGAAGATTAATATTGCAGTGATAATTGGGATAAGGACAGGAAGACTGCACAGCCGTTGGCTATTATGGGAAATGCACGAAGAATCTGAAGGACTAGGTCCATTCCTTGCTAGCTGTGTGACTACACAAGTCGTGTAACCTGTCTGAGCTTCAGTGTCTGCCTATGAACAGTGGAGCTAGGAGTCCTGGTACTGTGAGAATGAAATGAGTTGGTCCATGTTAGAGAATTGCAGACTCTCTAGGGTTCTGGGGCCTCCACAGACCCCTAAGTGGGCCACTGCTGGGCCTGGGTGGGAATAAATGGGAGGCAAGGTATTTAATCTCCTTTGTTCAGTCTTATAGAGACTGCCTGTATTTAAGCCAATACTGCTGGTACAAATGTGATTTGTTAAATTGCACATTATGCTCTAGATATAGTGAGGTTCAGAATGAGGTCAGACAGTGAAGTGCAAGGAGTGTGGACAAGACTGCCTATATTTGATTCTTGGCCCCTCCTCTTACCAGCTGCAGGAACTTAGTCAAATTATTTAATGTTTCTAGGCTATGTTTTAGTAATGATACCTATCGCATAAGATTATTAACTATGCCCCCTCCCTGCCCCACCACACACTCAACTCACCCCACCCACATTTTCTTGTGTCATAAAAAGTTTTTCATACATTTATTGAACGTATTGACTGCTTAACCTATTACCATATGCCATACTTTGTAATTGACACTAGGTATATTCTTCAAGGGGTTTAGAGTTTCCTGGGATACCATACATGCAAACAGAGACTTGTAATAAAGTGCTATTATGATAATTGTTGTAATAGAGATGGGCAAAGGGTACATGATAACACAAAATAAGGACACCTAACTCTCACAGTGGGTGTAACAATGAAGATGGTGGAGGAGGAAAGAAGATGTCAGGGAAATGGACATGGAGGAGAGAGTCTCTGCCATAAACTATAAGTAAGACCCCAACCACCAAGATAGTGGGAGGGAAGAGTGCTTTAAGTACAGGGGACAAATTGTTAATGTGGCATGAAACAGCATGGGCACTTGGGGAACTACACATAGTTGAGCATGGCAGGAGTGTAGACAGCAGAAGGAGGACTTGCTGGGAGAGATGCTGACCAGACAGGCAGATGCTAGGTCCTGAAGGGCTTTGCATGTCATAGTAGGGAGTGAATATTAGATTCTATAGGTAATGAGCTAATACTAAAGATTTTAGACCAGAGAGGGATATGATTATATATATATGATGTAAAACGATAGCAGGCTGGTAGCCTTTACAGTGTGATCACATAATTAAAGGGAGTGAGAACAGAGGTAGTATGGCTGATGGAGAGGCTATTCCTGTCACACAGTGAGAAAAAACATGAAGCCATGACCAAGGCATGGCCTTGAGATTAAGAAAGAAGAGATATTTTTGAGAGATTTATTCAGGTATATTTTGAGCACTTTGAATGCTGAGATCCTCAAGACTTGATAACCGGTTGGATGTGACAGGAAAGTGGGTGTTCAGCCCAGGTCTGAGAGACTGGCTTCATAATGATGTTGCTCCCAAGAGTAGGGACATATTACCTTTTGAACGCCTATGGAATATCTAAATGGAAATGTACAGCAGGTATTTGGCTTCTGTATCAGGAACTCATAGAAGTCAGTTGAAAAATGGGCATGCAGTAAATCAACCAGGAGAGGCTGAGGGTAATCGTAATGAGAATCCTAACACATAAAAGAAGCATGGATAAGGTTAGCTCCAGAAAATGATTTTGAAAGAGATGTCAGCTGGGGAGTTGGCTAAGATCTAGGAGAAAGTGGTGACATAGAACCCATGACAGAGAGAGTTTACAATACTTACCAAACATTTTGTAACATTTGAATAATATTGGACATGGCTGTAGAAAATGGTGCTTTTTGATTAAGTGGAGTCCAGAGTAGGTACCCCTCAGGGTGGATCACCTCCTCTTGGAGAGATCTGCCTACATCAGAGGTCAGGAGAGTGTGTCCTCCTGTTATCTGGGCCTAATTCGAGTGGGTCCTGATTCTTTACATTCTACTTGAGGGTTGTGACTAGTTTTTAGTTTAAATGGGGTTAAAGGTTTCCTCTCTGTTTTTTCTTCTTTTGTTTTTAGCTGTGTTTAGAAAAAAGAATTCCAGTAGAAATAATTTTCTCTGTAGTATTGTATTGGCCAAAAAGTTCGTTCGGGTTTTTGTAAGATCTTATAGAAAATCCCGAATGAACTTTTTGGCCAACCCAGTATTTAAATAGAACTAGCACAGTTCCTTTAAAAATTGGAGCTAAGTGGAGGACAACATCTACAGTAACACTATTTTTATTTTTTAATTTAACCCTGAGTTTTTCATGCATTTTGACTATGGGTTTCTTTAGAGCAGAAGCAAGCATATTTGTCTTAATGTCCCCAGGACACAACTCAGAGCCTGCCATATAGAAATCCTCAACAAAAACGTATTTTTGTCTTTCTTGTTCATGATTATGTAGTTCCTTTTTTAAGAGCTTCCAAGCTCTCTTGAATCTTCTTACCTTTCAACATCTCATTTCATTGAATTATGCCAATTCATCTTCTGAATTTTATTAATGCTACTCTTACTGTCTAAAGTTCAATATCCCTGCCTTGCCCAAGTGTTCAAGTGAAATAAGAATTGATTTAAGGCTGCGTATATGCTGCAGCATTTGAGAGTAGGAATAGAAATAGAGCCAGGCCTAAGGTTATTGAGGTTGAGACAGAAAACTGTCCGGATGCTCCTGTTCCTTTTTTGCTTCCATAAGGTCCCCTGTTTTTACTTCTCTTTGTTTTCTCTCTCTCTATTTCAAATTTTTATTTTGCAAAATTTCAAATATATACTATCATATAGAGTATAACCAAATGCACTCCCAGCCTTTTTTCACTGTAACTTTATGATGCCATAATTAGAGTCTCATTAATGTTACATCTGTTCTACTATACCAACCAGTTCCTCCCTGTTGATCAGACTTAAGTTCAGAGTAGGTTATGTCAGATGCCTTGTCTCCTCCCTGGGATATAGAATTAGAAGTAAGGAAGTCATGGATTCTGTGAGACTTGGAGGTGATGATCAGATGAGAGGGTCCTGGGTCACTGCTTTATCTTTCCCTCATGCACCAGGAATGGCTTTACCCTCTCTACCTGGGTGGCTTATCACATGCTTCCTCAAAAAGTAACTTTGAGAACTTCACTGATTGAATAAAGTCTATGCTATGTTTCCATTTGGATAATGCTATATTTGATGTTTTAAGCTCTTAACAAAATATGAATTTTCTTGCTGCCATTCCCTTATAGTATTCTTTTCACTGACTCTTGCCAGAAGATGATAGAGTTTTGTAGGTATGTTCCCATTCTAGGTTCAACTCTTCACTTTTTCACAGCTCTACAAATTTAGTGCTTATCATAACTGTGGCAGGAGGTGGTGGAAATAATGGCATTTGCTCATTTTAATATACACAGAAGTATTTCCTGTTTGCTTGACAGTAAAACTAGGATTCTTTTTTCAGAAGTTTTGCTGTTCATAACATTTATAAAGTAAGAAATAAAATTAAATCTTTTAGAGTACAGGAAAAGTTTTGTAGGAAGAAGAAATAAAAGGTCTAAATTCATCACCCTATTTCTATACTCTTGAGTATATTGCCTTTGAGCTATTTTCTCCTTTGGTTTTTCTCTGTGCTATTTATACTCCAGTTATGAAAATAAACTCCGTCTTCCTTACCTAATGAAAAGTTTTTTTATCTAATAATCTACAAATATCTTATTTCCAGGTGGGAAGGAATCTGCATTTAAAACGTTTCTTTATCACTTCAGCTTTTTGTTGTTGTTGTTGACTTAAAGTCAGAGCTGTAGTATGTGTGTGTTCTTAGTATATAAATGGTGATTGAGTTCATTAAGATGAACCACTGTATTGTTTTCCTTAGCCTTTTCTTTTCTGAAAGTGTTGTGTCATTTCTTTTTTTTTTAATTCAGGGAATCAGCAGTCTCTTCAGTTCTTTAAAAGTGGTGCGTCTCTTGCGACTGGGCCGTGTTGCCAGGAAATTGGACCATTACCTAGAGTATGGAGCAGCGGTCCTTGTGCTGCTGGTGTGTGTGTTTGGACTAGTTGCTCACTGGCTGGCCTGCATATGGTACAGCATTGGGGACTATGAGGTCATCGATGAAGTTACAAACACCATCCAAATAGACAGTTGGCTCTACCAGCTGGCCTTGAGCATTGGGACTCCGTATCGATACAATACCAGTGCAGGGATATGGGAAGGAGGACCCAGCAAGGATTCACTGTATGTGTCCTCTCTCTACTTTACCATGACAAGCCTTACAACCATAGGATTTGGAAACATAGCTCCTACCACAGATGTGGAAAAGATGTTTTCCGTGGCCATGATGATGGTTGGCTGTAAGTATCTTTTATTTTCTTTTTTTAAAAAAAAATTATTGTTGTTGATAGTTCTCCAGGCTCCAGTCTCTGACAGGAGTAAATGAAACTACTTTGTCTTCAGAAAAATGTTTAATTTATATAATTTACATTGGTTTAATTTTTATTCAGCCTTAGAAAATAAAAAGGCAAAATAGTATATTTTATTTTTTAGAATGTTTTAGCACATGCAAAGTAGTATGAATGGACTGATACAAAAATTAGAATGGGAACTCTTTGATTTAATTCTGGTCATAGCATTGTACCTGGCAGAGCTATTTCCAAAAGGAGACCAATATCTAGAAAGGCAGCATCTGGCATATTCCATAGGTTTTGTGGGCAATGCATAAAATTCTGAAAAAGTAGACAGGATCTGATGTGAGATACCCTGTTTAGAAAATGTTTTATTTAATAATCAGTTTTTTTTTTTTTTTTTTTTTTTTGCCGTACGCGGGCCTCTCACCGCTGCGGCCTCTCCCGCTGCGGAGCACAGGCTCCGGATGTGCAGGCTCAGCGGCCATGGCTCACGGGCCCAGCCGCTCCGCGGCATATGGGATCCTCCCAGACCGGGGCACGAACCCGTATCCCCTGCATCGGCAGGCGGACGCTCAACCACTGCGCCACCAGGGAGGCCCTAATAATCAGTTTTATGTAGGCTTTTACAATTAAGACTAGGCAAAGAGTTTATAAATCTAGTCTCCATTACAAAATTCTAGCTGGAATATATTCCGGTCTGAGAGAATGAAAGTATTAGTAAATGTAAGCTTATTCAGCAATGACAAAAGTGTCTAGGATGTAGCATACAGATCTGAGTACTAAATGTCTTGATGACGTTCTTGGGGGTAGAATTCTCTCTACAGGAGTGAAGGACCAAGTATTCTATCCTCAGACTGAGACTGGATGATACAGAAGATCAGAATTAAGGAAATACATACAAAAGAAAATGTTGAAAAAGGAGATTTTTGAGGGAGACTTCATCACCATACACACCCTCATGTTGACTTTGTTGATTTATCCAGACCTAGTTCTGAGACCTAGAGTAACCTTAGGACTGGAGGTTTTGTTTTGTTTTGTTTTGTTTTTTTGCGGTACACGGGCCTCTCACTGTTGTGGCCTCTCCCGTTGCGGAGCACAGGCTCTGGACGCGCAGGCCCAGTGGCCATGGCTCATGGGGCTAGCTGCTCCATGGCACGTGGGATCCTCCTGGACCGGGGCATGAACTCGTGTCCCCCGCATCCTCAGGCGGACTCCCAACCACTGCGCCACCAGGGAAGCCACACACGGGATCTTTTGTTGCGGCACGCGGGCTTTTCTAGTTATGGTGTGCAGGCTTCTCTCTAGTTGTGGCACATGGGCTCCAGAGCGTGTGGGCTCAGTAGTTGCAGTGCGCGGGCTTAGTTGCCCCGTGGCATGTGGGATCTTAGTTGTCCAGCGGCATGTGGGGTCTTAGTTTCCCAACCAGGGATCAAACCTGTGTCCCCTGCATTGGAGGCGGATTCTTAACCACTGGATCACCAGGGAAGTCCCAGGACTGGAGTTATGATTAGTGTTATTAGCACCTTTTAAGCCTCTGGGTCATGGTAATTGGTTTTCGGTCTAAGCCATCCTGTTTGAGATACCACATTATAGAATTTTATATTATGACACTAATGGTAAAAATGTTAGAGTCCAGGAATGTCGGCTGACTTGTTAAAGGTCAATATCTTGGGTCTAAACAAGGTACTTTTCAGAGTTCATAATGTCTGCAAGCTATTGGTCACCAATGTTAACAGTTGTTTAGCCTTCTGTACTCCTTTGTACAGGTACAGAAACAAGAACACACAGGTTCTCTTCGCTGCTTAAAAGTAACAGAGGGAGAGTGAGAATTCCAAGTGCTGTTTCCTCCAGAGGCTTTTAGGAGGAAAATGTTCTTACAAAGAGATCTTGATGATCTCTTAATTAAACTACTGCCTACACACTGAAAGTGGTAAGATGTACTGGCAAAAATGGTGCTTTATAAATTCAGAAGACAACATTTTGTCAGATATAGTATTTATTACTGTACTACTTTTAATATTTATATAATGCATTTTGCCTTATACTTGAGCATAGTTAGATTAAAAAATTTATTTTGAATTATAGATTCACTGGAAGTTGCAAAGACAGTATAGAGAGGGCCTTTGTGCCCTTCCCTTAGTTTCCTCCAATAGTTATATCTTATATGACTCTAGTACAAGATCAACATTGGCATTAGTACCATGTGTGTATATAGTTCTGTGTTGTTTTGTCACATGTGTAGATTCTGTAACCACCTCTGAAATCAAGACACAGAATTGATCCATTACCACAGAGATCTCCCTCATGTCACACTCATGGGCTTCCCCCAAGCCTCCCTAACCCTGGCAACTACTGATCTGTTCTTTATCTATATAATTTTGTAATTTTGAAAATGCTATATAAATAGAATCATGCAAAGTGTGATTTTTTGAAATTGGCCTTTTCCACTCAGCATAAGTCCCTTGAGATCCATCTGAGTTGTTGAGTGTATTAATAGTTTGTTCCTTCTTATTCCTGAGTAGTATTCCATGGTTTGGATATACTGCTGTTTAATCATTCATCTATTGAAGGACATTTTGATTATTTCTAGTTTTTGGCTATTACTATAAAACTTCATGCACATTTGTGTAGTTTTTTGTTTGGACATAAGTTTTTAGTTCTCTGGTATAAATACCCAGAAAAGAGATTTCTGGGACATATAGTGTCTATTTATTTTTTTAAAGAAATTGTCAAACTATTTTGCAGAGTAGACATACTAGTGTAGTTTGATTTTTCAACAAGAGAACAACAGAAAAATAAAACCTATGTAGAGTTGAAGGACACCATTATTTACTTTGTTTCTCAGGCCCCAAAACTTGGGAATCATCCTAGTTTCCTTTTTCTCATGTATTACATCTATTCATAACAAGTTTATTGGCTTTACCTTCAAAATACTCCATTCAAACCACTTCTTCAGAAATTCTTCTCAATGCTACCCTCCTATAAAAAACCACCACAATGCCAATCACTCTTATTCTCTTCCCTTTAATCTTTTCCTTCATTGTATCTACCAAGACCTGAAACCATGTTTACTCTGTTTTTCTTTTCTTCAGAATGTAAGCTCCATGACACTAGGGGCTTTGTCTACCTTTTTTGCCTCTATATACTCAACTTCTAAATAATAAAGATGGCAGACCGAGAAGATAGCGGACTAGTGTACCCAAAAAACCATCTTATCGGGGTCTGGATGCCAGTTTCTTTTATAGAACAGAGAGGTGAAGAGTTGAGGAAGAAAAGTAAAAAGGCCATTTTTCTTGCAAAATCTTCTTGCTTGGCCTGCATGCTCAATCTAAATTTGTTGTATGAATGAATGAAGTTGAAGGTGTCCCTGATGATTATAATAAGAATCTCCTGTCATTGAATCCACCCCAGTTAGGTCTCTGATGAATATACATACAGAAAAATGCACACTCTTTGAATTTTAGCCATGATTCCTTTGTGAAAGCCCTGGTGAGCTCACCTGTATTGTCTGCCTGTGGTAGTGTAGCAGCTCCGTCAGCTGGATTGCCCCAATCTTAAGTCTCTCATGAGGCCTGATAATAAGTTCTGAGAGGCTAGTCCTTAGAAGCACCAACAACCCTTTCTCCCACCATTTTTTTTTTTTACCATTTACGTTCTGAATTTACCTACATTGGAAATTTTCACATAGATTCAGTTGAGTTTTCATTACTTCGTTTAGTTCAGAGTTGGTCCCATTCTTCTCTTCTTCATGTATGGCTAATTATACTGCTATATCAAAATGTCTTTCTCCTCTCTTCGTCAGTTCTTGTCTTAATTTCAAGATGAAGTTCTGGTCATAAAGTGAATCCTTTTCTTCCTGAATTTCTGCTATCTCCTTTCAACACCTGAATAAACCAATATCTGACATCTTTTACCTCTCGAATTTGGTTTTCTTTTTATGCCTCTGAACAAATCCAGCTTCTATAGCCAGAGTGTTCCAAGGAGATGCCTTTTAATTTCCTTCTTAGTTCTTGGGTCCTTAGTAATTTCATGGAATATTTCCTTTGCAACAACCCAAGAAGCTGATAGAAAACTGTTAAAACCCATGAAGTGTTACAGTAACTTCCCACAATTCCAAAACTTATTAGACACACATGCACAAAATATCAACCAAATGTGGCTATTTCAGCTGTTTGTGATCTTAGTATAATTTTTTTCCTGAGATAGTGTTGCCAAAATCTTGGCTCCCTGTACACCGATGCCAAAGTGAGATGCAGAGACAGAGTTTTGGAGGAGAAAGAAAGGGTGGCTTTATTCTTTGCCAGGCAAAGAGGGGAACACAGCAGGGTAGCACCTCAAGAACTATGCCCCACTCCCTGGGGAATAGGGAGGGGTCTTATAGTCAGGGCTCATGATCAGGGGTATATGATAAGGATCAAGGTGGTAGCAGTCCTGCATTCTTCTTTCTTCTGCAGTTTCAAAAGGGTGGGGTTGCTGACAAGATTAGGGTGTGTGCAGGGTCTCAGGTGGTCACTCTCCTAATCTTGATGAGTTTCTCTGGTCCCTTTAATCTTGCCTCAGGTGGTTTCCTGGCTGCTCCTCCCTTGATTTGCAACTGTTCAAATCTGCCCTTTGGAACTCAGGGAAGGTCATGGAGGCTGGAGTCTTGCCTATAAGAAATGGGGGACAAAAATGCCTCTGTGCCTGGGAGCCCCATAGGGTCCTGCTCAGTTTCAATAGCACCAGGGAAAACAAAGGAAAAAAAACCATCAGTGTTCTCAAAACCTAATATGTGTTACCAGCCACAGACCTAGCCAGGGATTTAGCGTGCGCGCACGTGTGTGTGTGTGTGTGTGTGTGTGTGTGTGTGTGTGTGTGTGTGATGGAGAAGGGGAGTAAGGGAAGAGGGAGATAGAAAACCCGTTTATGCTTTCAGCTGTGCTAGGATCTAGTCAATCTGTGCCGGCTATTTGAGAAGCACCACTCGTAACCTTATAACTCAATAACTGAGAAGGATGTTTTGTCAAAAGTTGTTGGAGATACCAAGTGCCTATTTTCTGTTGAGAAAGTAATCACTGCTTGTAAATGATAGCTTCATTTTTCTGGAGAAAGTCATCTGAAATTTTTGTGCCTTCCAGCAAAATTTAAAAATTTCAGTGGCAGCAATTCCAGTTCCTAGAGATTTTCTGAGCCCTCTTCTTTCTTTAATGGCCTTTCCTCTGAGACTCCTCAGTTCTTTCTGTTACTGAGTCCAAGCTCACTCTGTTCACCACGAGACAGGCCAATAAATTGGTAAACGAGGTGTTGAGGCAAGGAAAGACAGCAGACCGAGAAGATGGCGGACTAGTGTACCCAAAAAACCATCTTATCGGGGTCTGGATGCCAGTTTCTTTTATAGAACAGAGAGGCTGCGATGAGTTGAGGAAGAAAAGTAAAAAGGCCATTTGTCTTGCAAAATCTTCTTGCTTGGCCTGCATCAGGGAGGGGATGTGTTAATTTCTTCTTTTCTGCAGCCATTCACAGGTGGGCAGGGTCAGAATATCTCTCTGTGAGCTGAACAAAGGCCTTTTAGTTTGTCAGGCAGAGGGTCAGGGTTCCCTGTGGCAGGCCATTATGTATACTTACAGCTGTAGATAGTGATTATGATAAGAAAAGCAATGAAAAGCAAAGGTAAAAGTTAAAGAAACAGAACCAACATGGAGTCAGAATTTGCTCTTCCCTGTTAGATTTCCCCCTGATGCTAAATTGCATGTAGACTCTGTCCTGGACCACAGTCTCAAAGGTCTCCTTGTTGATATCAGACAAATCTTCAAACAAAGTTTATGACCATGGCCTCCCTTCAATCCCAGTCACCTTATGTTTCCCCTTGATCCCTTCTATGTCAGCAGGATCCCAGAGTATTTCTCTTACCTGCTATCTAGGGATTTCTTAGGCTTTTATCCTTTGTTCCTACATTCCCTCAAGGTAGAGAACCCTCCTGCTCAGATTCCAGATCTGGAAGTGTTGTGTCTTACATAGGCCTACCACCATGTGTTTTTTACTTCAAATTTGTCTTCTCTTAGTTTTGGCATGCTGTATGCCTTGAGTGCACTCCCTGGTTCTGGTAGCAGCCATTACTACCCCAGGACAGTCAGTTCTGAGTGAACCTGACTACTCTGCTGATATTCATGATATTCACTACTAAAGGGCTTTTGTGAAAAAGAGCATTTTCAAAGTTTAGTTCTACAGCAGTTGTGGAGAATAGCATACCTTATTTTTTAGATCAAGATGTGGGTAATCTCTGCTAATTTGCTCAGTAAATACTTAGTGGTGCCTTCCTGAAATATTTTCAAATCCATTTCATTTGTATAATCTTATTATTGAGCCCCTAGTAACTTTCTTTTTTTTCCCAAAGATTAGCAGACTGACTGATTTTGCTTCTATTTAGAAAGCACCTTCATACACTGATGATTTGTTTTGATGGCTATAAAACAAAGGAATATGAATTGGAATATTCTGATATGATTATCCTTTTTGTCTTAATGTATTTTTATGAATCCTCTTTTAAAGATTTATCAAGAAAGCAATTGCTTAGCTCCTTCTTCATTACTAAGTAATCACATAAAATATTTTAGTTTAATCCAACAATTATAAAAAACTTTACATTTGCATCTTTCACTACAATTTTATAAAAAAAGAAACAAAATAAAAATATGAATAACTTTTTGCCATAAATCATGTCCAACCATAAATTAGTTTGCTTTTGTTTGCTTTGTTTTGTTTTAATATACTATAAAATATTAAATACATTAGTAAACATGTAGACAGTATATTTCAAAGGACTATAAGTATTTGGGTATTTATTTTATTTAAAAACATTTTTCACTCTTTCCATTGTTGTCTGCTTAGTTGCTAAATTGAGGCAGCCTACCTCACATGGTATATGACACTCAGAATCTGTCCTGGTAGGATGCCATGCAAACTAAGTCCTTAAAAGTAAAGCAAAGCAAAATGAAAAACTACAAATATGAAAATATGAAATATGGAAATTGCCGAGGTTTAATTGGTAGAGAGGAAACCCAGTTATAATAATGCTAATCTTCAATTTTTTTTTTTTTTTGCGGTACGCGGGCCTCTCACTGTTGCGGCCTCTCCCATTGTGGAGCACAGGCTCCGGATGCGCAGGCTCAGCGGCCATGGCTCACTGGCCCAGCCGCTCCGCGGCATGTGGAATCTTCCCGGACCGGGTCACGCACCTGTGTCCCCAGCATCGGCAGGCGGACTCTCAACCACTGCGCCACCAGGGAAGCCCTGCAATTTTTAAATAGGATGTAATCCATGATAGCTCAAACAGTCTAAGGACTTTCTGTAATTCACTGGCAAATGGTTTAGCACATTTAGAAGAATAGCATGGGAGTGGGATGTGTATGACAGGAAATTTGAATCTCCATGTGGGTGGTTAAGAGCCACCAGGGAGCACTTACTTACACACTCGTCACTCAGCATTACGCAGTGGAGACTGATGCCACACATCATATTCTCCAGTTCATGGGCTCAGTTAGCACTCTCTGTGGGGTTCAGATAAAAGCCAAGCTGAGATTATGGGCATTGCCCTCAAACCTTCCATAGGAAATGGAAATAAATACAAGATGGTGAGACTCAGAGATTGGGAGAATACAGAATAAGGTGGAGCAAAGGCCTGTGTGACCTTGGATGGTTTTTGGATCTCTTTGGGTTTTAATTTTTTCAAGTGTGAAATGAAGATTTGAGAAAAATGACTTTTAAGGTTCCTTTCAGTACTAACATTCTGTATATCTAAGATTTGGTTAGTGCAGTTGTGCCACTGTCCTTAGAATTGGACTGGTTATTGGAGATGAGGTTAATATGGAAAAGGAAGGGGTGTCACTTAAAAGTTTTAGGGCTTTTCATATACAGTGCATATTTTGTTTTATGGAGAATAAGGTGTGTCTTATATGGAATATATTTAATAAAGAGTTTAGAGGGAAGAACTTCAGGGAATATTATGGAGAAAAAAAGTATACTTTTGGAAAGAAAAGTGTTTTTCCATATAGAAGTTATGAAGCTAGGAAGACTGGAAGGCATTTGCCTCAGGGCATAGGAATAGACCCCAGGGAGAGTGCCCAGTGGGGACTCTGAAGGATATTTGGCCTGGATGGATATCTAGGCAGGTTAAAAGTGAGTTGTTACACTTTTCCAAAATTAAAAAAAGTTTCTTTACAAATCTTAACATGAAACTTTAGGTGACACAGATACAATATTAAGTTATATGTTAAATTTTTTCTTGCCCTCACTATTGTGGTGTAGGTAGGAAATGGAGAGTGAACATCCTGATTTTTAATTCTGGTTTTAGTTTTAACCAGATGGAGAGAGCTTTAAGCTTAATGTTTATTTTAGAAACTGGGTCAATTCTTTGTATCTGCTTTACCCCTGCTTGTAAAAAAGACTTTTTCTTTTTCTCTTCTCTTTTCTTTAATGAGCTGAGTATCCCATGAAGAAAAATATTTCGTGGACCCCAAAGTTCAGGGTTATAGGCACCTTTTTTTATGGTTTAGTAGTTTCAGATGTACAGTCCAGTAGTTTGAAAAAGACTGTGAAGTGGACTTTACTCCCTGTTTCTTATTCAAAATAGAACTTGTATCTTTTGCAGGAATGTTCTCTTATACTCATGTTTCTTTTTATGCCTAGTCACATTTTCACAAAACCTCTCAGATTCTACAAAGTTTGAGTTTTCCCAGAAAACAACAGGAAATTTTCTCATTCGCCTATTAAGTAGCCCACCTCTGTGCAAGGATTTGGTCTCTGGAACTACCTTGTTCTCAAAATTATTGGATTCATTCAGCATTATGCCAGGTGTTCTGGTAGTTATTGGTATTAGGGAGACAGCCTGGATACTTCCTAGCCCTCAATAAGTTAGCGGTATGGTGAGTGTCAGACAAAAAAATATCACTGAATCCTCTCTCTCTTTCCCTCTCTCATTCTTTTCAACCCCATCTCCATTCCCATCTCAGTCCCCATCCCCATCGTCTTCCCCATCCCTATCTCTCCATCTCCATCTCCATCTCCATCTCTATCTTCATCTCATCTCTTTTTGTACTGTGAACTAAGAGCTAAGACTTTGAACAGGTGGATAAGGAACTTGGGATGAAGAGTAAGGCTGGTAAGAACAGAGTCTCTGCTTGTCCTGTTTATTGTATTTTTAGCACAAAGTATTGTGCCTAGTTGGTAGCTGTGCTAAGTAAACATATGTTGAATAAACAAATGAATAAACAAGTTCACCTGCCTCAGCCTGAGTAATCCAGGAAGGTTTCTAGGAGAAAGTGACTCTTGAGCTCAGAATACAAAAACAAGTCGGTGAATGAGGCAGGATTTAGGTACTTTTCAGGTAAAGAGAACCCATGTGAAAAAACATAGGAATGAACTGGGTTGGCCTTTTTTGCTGCACTCCGTGTATTTCACTTTGGCTTGAAGAGAAAGTAGATGTGGATGGGGAGGAAGAAAGGAACCAAGGTGCCAAAAGGCTTTGTATAGCTTGAGAAGGAGTTTGTCTTTTATCCTAAAGGTTATGAGCTAAAGAAGAAGGATTTTATTCTTCAGTGCAGAAGATAGATTGGAGGAGATACAGACTGTGGGCAGAGAAGCAAGTTGGGGGCTGTGGCAGTAATCTAGGAAGACATAAATGAGGTGGCAGGGATAGGGAGGATGACGGTATGGCTTAGAATTGGTAAAATCTTTTTTTTTTTTTTCTGTAAAGGGCCAGATTGTAACTGTCTTAGGTTTCAAGGGCCATAATGTCTCTGCTGCAACTACTCATTGTGCTGCTGTGGTGCTAAAGCAGCCATAGACAGTACACAAACCAATGAGCAGAGCTGTGTTCCAGTAAAGCTTTAAGCAGGTGGCATTTGGCACATGACCCATCGTTTCCCATGGTCTAGCACAGACTGTATCGGCTGTAAAAAGACCATGGACTTTGGAGTCAGACAAATCTAGGTTCAATCTTTTTTTTTTTTTATCACTTATTAAGAATTTACATCAATTATCTAAACCATCATCTGTAAAAGAGAGATAATAGTCCCTACATTACAGAGTTATTTGAAATACTCAGTGAGAGATTATATGTAAAGTTGCTGAAACATTGTTTTAAGTTGTTATGGTGATCAAACGAATGAGTGAGATACGGTAAAAGGAAGAGTTCAAAAGGGCTTGTAGATTTCTGGGGAATTCAGCTGAGTGAAAGACAAAGCTCTTTTCTGGGGAATTCAGCTGAGTGAAAGACAAAGCTCTTTTCTGGGGAATTCAGCTGAGTGAAAGACAAAGCTCTTTTCTAAGATGAGAAAGAAGGGGCAGGTATTACTGGGACAAGAGTGCAGTTCTTTTTTGGACATGTTGAGTGTCATGTTCAGGTCATTTGTTAGAGAAGTCCATGGGGTTAGAAGTGATAGAAGTAAGAAGTGTGGCTTTTGGGTTCCAGAGACATGAGGCACTGAGAAATCTCTTTAGGAATCACAGTGTAGAAAAAGGAATTGATGTCAAGAGCATGCAAGATAGAGTCAGAATGAAACTGGTCAAGAGTGGACCCTGGAGGAAGGAGAGCCAGAGAGGCTAGGAAGAGAACCCAGAGGGGTAAAAAGGAAGCATGGATCCAGAAGAAGGGTTTGTTGCTAACAAAGAGTGAGAGAGAACTTGAAGAAGTAAGGGGGAACAGCAAGACAATGGATATTGAATCAGGGGCGATCTGGCTGGAATTAGGAGGCCATGTGACCTTCCATGAGTAGTTTCATTGGATAGTTGAAGAGAGAGAGCCACAGGGGCATTTGTCTTTATGAGCTCTAAGTCTTTTTTTTTTTTTATATGTGAAGGAAAATAATTTTAATCAGTAGCCATTAACCTAGTGCAGGTAGACTATGCTTGTACAGTATTTTTCACTACCAGTGTTGCTTTTATCTGAATCAACTTCCAAGTTCAATAAAATATATTTAAATTAGATTATTAGGTGTGTTACGTATGCATGGAGTTTCCTTTCATGTTACAAAATAGAAAACAAAAAACTGGCTTTGAGAGAAGTTTTTATGAAATCCCACTTTCTAAGAACAGGCATTTTAGTCAGGGGAGAATTTTATCTACTGATGACTACAAGATGATTTGGGACCTTAGAATAAATTTAGTTTTGATTTCTGTGAATGTATATTGCCTGGGACAGGTTGGTACCTTGTAGGAGAAGTAGTGCTCTGCTGTAGAGAGCACTGGGGACTTGCATGATCCTTACATAGGTAGTATCAAGGATCAGTGGACGTATGATTTAAATTTTGCTGGAGATAAAATAGTTAGATTTTTTCCCACAGGTTGAAGGACTAACAAGTCCATAGGTGAATATATTTTAGAACATGTTAAGATAAATATCATCCCCAAAGACCTTTATGCATGGATTTAAGAACTGCTTTGGAATGCTCCAAGAGGGGATTTTCTTTGGGGCAATTTCTAAGCCAACTAGTTCCCAAGTGACTGCTTCTTACCTACTTATTTAATTTTTACAAAAATTGTGGTGACTGAGGTAGGCCTCCCTTAGAGTTCAGGTGCCAGGCACACGGTCTTGGGTTTGGGCTGTGTGTGTAGGAAAGAAGATTTCTATGGGATGAGAACTATATCCAGGTTGACTCTGGAAATATTGGAGGCTTTTAAAAATTCTCTCTGAAGATAGTTCTGGAACTACCCTTTTAGATCCTATCTTCTTTAAAGTCAAATTTATATTTAACAACCCCCAAATGGCTTAATATGTGAAAGTCTAATTAGGGAGACGTACAGATTTAAAATGAATCTGTAAGGGAAGGAAACTTAAATTCATGCCTCTGGTTAGACTTTAGCAAAGCAGACAGGTCTAGTGTTGACTCTTTTAATGAGCCTTTGGGGTGGAAGCCAAGACATTGGGAACTTTTCTTATACTGAGCTGCGTATGTGTTTGCCTGTCAGATTCCTTAGAAAAGGCCTCAAAGGACCTTCATAGTAGGTGTGTTCCCCCAACTCCTTCCCTTAGGAGGGCCAGTCTTGAGAATAACATCACTTCCCTTCACCTCTCCCCACCATTACTTACACTGACTCTCTAGGTTCCATCATCCGTAAGCAATTCACAATCTGGATCTACCTGCCTCTTTTGCTCCTGTTCCAGGATTGCTGAGCACTAGCTGGAATAAACCACACAGCCCTGTGTATACGTGCCACTAAAATGCGTGGTTCACAACCTTAGGGATCTTTACTTATTTTAGGTCATCTCCTGCTCCTGTTTGCTGAGCAGCTATTCTTATGCAGCTCGCAATGTTTTCTTTCCACTTCTCTAAACCTATGACGACCCTTCTCCATCTCAGTAGATGGCCCTCCTTTTATTTCTCTGAAAAAGAAAGGACAACTGTAGCAAACACGCACTCCTTTCGTTCCTGACCCCCTTCTGACAAAGGCAGGGTAGAGGAGGGGTGGGGGTGAGAGGGAGGGGGTGGGCAACACACACCAAACCTTGTAGGCCAAGGTAGTGGCTTTTCTTCTGACTCAGATGGGGGGACTTTTGAAGGTTTGGGGCCAAAGAGTGGTATGATTTGTCTTATGTTTTATAAAGATCAATCTGGCTGCTACATGGGAAATGAGCTATCAGGGGACAAGGATGCAAGAGGGCAGACAGGTTAATAATAGTCAAAATGAGAGATGATGGTGGTAGTAGTTAGAATTGATTAGATTCTGGACAAATGGTTAGGACCAATAAAATGTGAGGGTATGAGAGAAAGTGAAGGTCAGCATTTACTTTTAGGCTTTTGGTACAAACAACTGTGAAGCTAAGTTGTGCATGGTCATTTGTCATGTCTAATGGGCAGTTACATGTATGAACCCAGAGTTCTGTGAAGTGGCCTTGGGTGTGGACATAGATATGCTTTGTCTCTTGATATTTTATTTCCTCCAATTTTTTGCCTTTCTTTTTTCTGTGTTGTCCATCTCTCTATCATTCTACTGGCTCTTTCTCATCAGCCCATAAACATGGTCATGTCTCTCAATCCTAAAAATACACGTATGTGAATAAAACACTTGACTTTGCACTCTCTTTAACTATTGACTATCTACCAATTCTTCCCATTTTAAGTAGGCTTCCTAAAGCATGTGTCTTTACTTTCTTATCTCCATTTTCTACCTATTGAAAGTGGACTTCTTCTTCTGTACCACCTCTCAAAGTACATTTGCCAAATTTCACAAACAACTTTACGTGCATATAGAGACATCTCCCTTGGCTTTTTTGACCTAAAAAACAAGAATCCAGTTCAAGAGACAAAGTGTTTATTTGGGATAAAAGAATTACAATTGAGGGTATACAGATATAGGTAGAAACCTAGATAGTGTTCTGATTATATGAGAGGGGCTCAGGGTTTTCTCTCATGAGAAAGAAAGGAAGATGAGGTAAGTTGTAGTTTTTTAGAAGTGTTCATTGGTACAAGATGATGTAAAGCTAGATTTGTACTTCACTGATTGGTCAGGTGATGTAGTCACTAGGTAAATGTTCATTTATCAGTCCTTTCAATAGACAGGATATTCTGGTTTCTTTTGCTTACTTCTTGGAATGGTGGCAGATTGGTCCAGTTCAGAGGTACACAAAATGGGACGTACAAGGTTATTCCTCTGGAATGGTTGTTCTGGCTCTATTTTAAATGGCTCTACTAATGTCATCTTTCACAGCTTCTTTGATGTTTATCTCTCTCTGGTTCCCCTCCCACTGCTCTGGCTAATTTCTTCTCTGTTGCTTTGTTGGATCATTATATTCTGTCTGTCTCTTAAATATTGAACTCTGTGATACTGGCAACAAATTATTGAAAGATCAAGGGCAGCTCTCCTGATAGGCTGAGCAGTGTCTCCCTACCAGGAGTGATTTAAGGGAGCCAGCCATCTTTCAGATATATCCCTGATCACTTCACCTGATGCTCCCTGCTTTGCACGTCCTTCCCTCCAGAAGGCCCCTGTAAAACTGTCATTTTGTTCTCTGAAAGGTGGAAGTCTCTAGCCCCCATCAGCATGTCAGCACAGACATGTGCTGTGCTGACAAACTAGCTCACTGTCACAATGAAGAGAAAAGAGATGCTGAGATTTCAAAGGAGGGTGGAGAAAGCATTTGGAGCATGGGGTGCTGCTTGGCAGGCAGGGGTGGAAAGGAGCTAAGGTGATGATGCCAAGAGGGAAGAGACTCTTCCAGAAGGATATTTTTTTCTTCCTACCTCTATGGTGGGAGAATAATCAGGGATTGATGATTCATGCCCCCTTTCTCTGGTTTCCTGCCATGAGAACCTTCTTCCAAAGCCTGTCTAAAGTATCCCTGCCCTTTATTTATATCCCATTATCCCTTTATTATGGTCTGTAATTATATTTTTTTATTCTTTATATATTTACTGCTTGTCTCTCCAGCTAGAATGGGAGCCAGGAAGACAGGGAGCTTGTCTGTTTGATTCAACTCTGTATCCCTGTTGTAACAGGAACATAGTAGGTGCTCAGCAAATTCTTTAGAAATGAATGAATGGATTTTGGTACTCCATATGTGAAAAGTTGTAAATTAAGAGCAAAGCAAAACCATACTGGTTCTCCAGAACTGAGATTTTAGTGGTGGGTTTAAATAGATATACAATAAAACTTAGATATATGAATATGTGATTGACTTCAGTTTTCTGTAACAGAGCTCACTTAGTTTGTGACCCACACCCCCTTACTCTTTTCTACCTTTTTTTTTTTTTTTTTTTTTCTTTTTTTTTTTTGCGGTATGCGGGCCTCTCACTGTTGTGGCCTCTCCCGTTGCGGAGCACAGGCTCCGGATGCGCAGGCCCAGCGGCCATGGCTCACGGGCCCAGCCGCTCCGCGGCATGTGGGATCCTCCCAGACCGGGGCACGAACCCGTATCCCCTGCATCGGCAGGCGGACCCCCAACCACTGCGCCACCAGGGAGGCCCTTTTCTACCTTTTAAAGTGCCCTTTGATGCTGCACCTGTCCTGTGGTTGTACCTGTCACTCTGTGTCTGTCATGTCCCAGAATTCTGGATGGGAAGTAAGATACACTTCTCTACTGTTTTCAGATTTTCCCTCAACCTATTTTAGGTTTCTTTTTTTCACCTATATTTCTTTCCATTCTGCCCACCTAGGTTTCACTGCCCCTTCCTCTGACCCCATGTTTTCTGGGAAAACTAAGATTTAACAGTAAAAACAAAGCACAATAAGAATAACAACAAAAAAACCATTTGCTATCTCAGGGGCCTGGCACTTGCAAAGGAAATCTATGCTTTCAAGATTATTGTTTTGGCTATAGGATTGAAAAATGTCTAATTTGAAATTCAAAGCTATGCTGCTTTCTTTGTTCTCAGCTGTATTTACACTTCCCTTGAAAAGTGACTGCCACTGTTTCAGTGGGAGGATGGCAGAGGGGCCATTAGGAAGAGCAAGGGATTAGAGGGACGAAAATACTGTGTGCATGTATGTATGTGTGTGCGCGCACACACATACACACACAATCTCACGTGTTCCTCATCCTCAATCATAAGTGAGTTTCTGGCATAAGTGAATGAATTTGCCACACTCCCAATCTCTTTCTTTTCATTGCTTATAGAAGGGAACCACCTGGGAATTTAAGTGGTTTGGAAACAACCATATGTACCATAGACAGAATTTGATGATAAAGTTTGAATATTCTGTTCTATAGAGGCAACATAAGGTTAGGACTCTTTCAACTTAGGTCAGAAGCAGAGATAATCATTTTTTGGTTTTTGTTTGCTAAAGAAAGAAAATCATATAAGTGTATTTTAGAGAAATATGCATCTTAAAACAAGTTAAGATAATGGAAAGTGTTTCCATTCACCCAAAGAGAGATTTTACTGGATTTTGACGTTTCGTGAGAGGCTTCCTATAGCTGTGTGACTCTAACGGTTAGTTTAGTCATTAGAGAGAAATTCCCAGAGGAAAAAAAAGTGATTGTAATGGAAGTTGGTTAATATGACAGCACCAGACAAGACAGCTGAGATAAACAAGAAAGAACCCAAGTCACACAGAGGAAGGGACGGAAATCCCAAATATTTTCTGAACCTCTGGTGTTCCTGGCTTCTTTTTAATTTAATTTGCAAGGTAATTCAGATTATCTGCCTGTATTATTTTTTTCTTAATTTAATTTTTACATCAAAGTAGTACATACACATAAAGAGTCAAATAGTACTTTAAGGTTTATTTTGAAAAATAGAGGTTTACTTTTCTCCAAGCCTTTTCCCACTTCCCAGAGACTACTTTAAAATATTTTTACTTTTGGGGTAATATTTATCTTTTTTTCCTCTAAATACCATGATTATTGGAGAGGATTTTCAGTTTCAGTCATTAGCTATTGACTTACATCTTTGGAAAATGCCCCCTGTCCCTTAACCACCACTTCATACACATATATACATTTCCAATTTTCTATCTTCTCAGTATATTTAGATCATGCTTTTGATTGAATCAATAGTCTGTGTTCATTTTTATGACTTGCAAACACTATTTCTATCTGAGTTGTGTGGTATTCTATCATTATTTTCCCATGCCACATTTGGTTTTCCCCAGGGTAATTATGGTCATCAAATTTTTTTCTTAGTTTTCCATGTGCTTCTCTTTATTTCATTTCCAAAGTCTCCTGTATTGTGTAGCTCTTTCTCAGTATGCTCATATTAGGTAGGGATCAACATCTTGTCTTTGGAGGCACCTTTCTTGGAGCCTTCTGACTATTCTGACCTAATCTCTGGAGCCTGATCCACAGCTCTCAGCCTGATACCTGCCTTCATCCATGATCTTCAGGATTCCCTTCGCCTTTCTCTTTTATGGACTCCTTGTTTTCTATGTCTGTTTTCAAGAAACAACTCTTACAATATTAGCCTTCAGAGAAAGGATAGATAAAAGACATTTGGTGGGGGGGAGGATTATACATGTTTTAAAATGGCTTTCATTTATCCTTACACTTAATTGAGAGTTCATCTAGGTAGAGATTTAAAGGTTAGCAATGATTTTATGTCATAATTTTGGGTCATTCCTCCTTTGAATTTTGAATGGAACTATTCAGAAGACTGATTCCAGTTAAGAGTTTTTATTTTTTAAATTGAGGTATAATGGCCTATAACATTTTTATTAGTTTCAGGTATATAGCATAATAATTTGGTATTTGTATACATTGTGAAATGATCATCACAATTAGTCTGGTTAACATCCATTACCTTACATAGTTACAAAAAATTTATTTCTTGTGATGAGAACTTTTAACATCTCTGTTAGCAACTTTCAGATATGCAATATGATATTATAGTCACCATGCTGTACATTACATCACCATGACTTATTTTATAACTAGAAGTTTGTACCTTTTGACTCCCTTCACCCAGTTCTCCCACCCTCTACCCTCTGTCTCTGACAACTGCCACCAACCAATCTATTATCTGTATCTGTTAGCTTGGTTTTTTCATTTTTTGTTTCTGTTTTTTTTTTTTTTGGCAGGATTTCATTTTTTCATGGTTGAATAATATTCTATTACATATATCTATATACCACATTTTCTTTCTCCATTTGTCCATTGATGGGCACTAAGGTTTGTTTCTATATCTTGGCTATTGTAAGTAATGCTACAATGAACATGGGGATGCATATATCTTTTCCAGTTAGTGTTTTTATTTTCTTCAGATAAACACCCAGAAGTGGAATGGCTAGATCATCTGGTATTTCTATTTTTAAGTTTTTGAGCAATATTTGTACTGTTTTCCATAGTGGCTGCACCAATTTCATTCCCACCAACAGTGCACAATGATTCTCTTTTCTCCACATCCTCACCAACACTTGTTATTTCTTGACTTCTTCGTAATTGCCATTCTAACTGGTGTGAGATGATATCTCATTGTGTTTTTAATTTGCATTTTCCTGATGATTAGTGACGCTGAGCATCTTTTCATGTACCTGTTGGCCATTTGTATGTCTTCTTTGGAAAAATGTCTATTCAGATCTTCTGCCCCATATTTAAATTGAATTTTTTTTTTTGCAGTTGAGTTGTATGAGTTGTTTATACATTTTGAATATTAACCCCTTAAAAGATACCTGAGTTGCAAATATTTTCTCCCATTCAATAGGTTACATTTTCATTTTGTTGATGGCTTCCTTTGCTGATCAGAAGATTTTTATTTTGTTGTAGTCCCACTTGCTTATTTTTGCTTTTATTGCTTTTGCTTTTGGTGTCAGATCGATTCAAATCTTGATGCTTGTAAATAATATATTTTTCTCTCTTCTTACTTTCTGGAAACCTTTAAAATCTTTTGGTACCCAGTATTAGGAAATACTATGGTGATGTCTTTTTCTTTGGTTCTGTTTTCATCCATTTTTCTAGATTCTCAATGGGCATGTTTCATCATTTGGATATACCTATTTTTCACTCCTGGGAAATTTTCTTGAGTTATTTTCTTGACAGTTCCTCCTTTTTCTTATCTTTATTGAAACTCCTACTGTTTGGAAGTCGAGTCTTCTGGATTGATTTTAAAATTTTCTTATCCTCTTTCTATGATTTTCTGTAATTTTATCTTTTTTTTTTCACTCTATGGTCTAGAAGTTTTCCTCAAGCTCATTTTCTAATCCTTCTACTGAATTTTTTTTTCTCCTAGCCTATGTTAATTTACAAGAGCTCTCTAGCTTTATCTTTGTTCCTTCTTATAACATGCTGTTTTTGTTTCATAACTTCAAAATCTCCTCTTTTCTCTCTGAGGATGTAAGAGAGTTTATATACAGTTTTCATATCCTCACATAGTCTCTGTTTCCTTTAAGTTGATTTTTGGTTTGTTGGTTTTGGTCTCTGTTTCTCATGTTGGAGGCTTTATGCAGATGTCTAGGAAGCCTGGCTTTCTTTTTATGGCTAAATTTGTGACTGTGGCCTTAATGTAGGGAGATCTGATTGGGTCATTTTGTGGGGAATACTCAACATCACTATTTTTTACTTCATTTCTGTTGGGCTGCCCATTTTCCCAGAGAGGAATTTTTCCAATTTCTAGTCTGGATATTCCTTGTTTCTAGTTTTCTGGGAGCTGAATGTGGAAATAGAGCTAGGGGTTTGACATTCAGTTTGTACACTTTCAAATAATCCCCCTGATTTCAGTATGCTACCCCTACTTGAGACTCTCCCTAGTCTTCAGCTGAGGTGTGAAATGGACAGTTGCCCAGCTCTGTGGAATTAAGAAGGCATCTGGGAGATGGATATCCATCTACTTTTTGAACAGACTTTCAACAAATCCTCCATTTTCAGCTCCCTTTTGCCCCCTCAGTTCCAGAAGTATCTGGGGGTAGCAATTCCTGGGATATTTGGAGGTTCTGTACTGCAGATCAGTTTGGTTCTTGGCTTTCCCTCTGCTGGTTTAAGATTCAGCTTTCTTGGATCTGCTAAGTCAGTTACTACTTGTCCTATGCTTTCCAGGTTTCAGAAGTTTTTCTTGTTGTGTGTTCTCCTATTTTCTTTGTCCTTGAGGCATCATAGTTTAAAAAATCCATTTACTGTTTTTTTTGTGGAGTTTTGAGAAGAAGCAGAGGCACATACATGTGGACAATCCTCCATATTGACCATATTGGCTGAGCCTTTCTGTCTTTTTGCATGGTTCTCTCAGTTATGCTGGTTCTTACTTCTCTTTCCTTTGTTTATTATCCAGATTGATACAGCTCTTGATCTAAAAATTTTCACTGCTATTTACCATTTGTCTCAAGCTACTTGGTTAGTAGGGAATAAATATCCCATCCTTACTAAACCCATCAGAAGTCCACTGCTATAATATCTATCTACTTAACCTGTAAGTCTGCTCCACTGTCTGCTTGGCCTCTCAGCTATGCTCTATGGTCCCTGATCTTTGGAAGTCCTGTGCTGTTGTGACAATCTCTGCTCAGTCATTCTCTCTGGCATTCTTTCCCCTTGTATTCATTAGAGCCAAACTTTCTCTTATACTACATTAGTCCTCAAGCTCATCTCCAGCAGAGCATCTTTTTCCAATCCCTTAAATATATAGAATGACACTGTAAAAATGATCAAATACTCTGTCATTAGCTAGATTGAATTGGGTGGGGGTGGGGTCTAACCTTTTCATGTAGGTTTATACTTTAGAATTAAAGGGAGACACAAAATTTATCAGTATCATGGATGAAGCCAGACCAAAATATATTCACTTTCTTAAAGTCAGGATTCTGTTATACTCTTAGGACTAGAAGTGGTTGGCAATAAAGGAGTGAAAGGAAAAACCACTCTCAGTACTGTGGCCTAAATTTAAGTCAATCAGTGCTAAATTCCTCTTCTATCAGCCTTTAATAAACAGCATTCTATAGTCCACAGTGAATTCAGCACAGTGATGTTTGGATTTTGTTGATAAACCTGTTATTGGTGTTTCTCAGTTTGTATTTGCTCTGAAATACTGTCAGCTGGAATACTTCACTGAGGCAGTCAGTGTGGGATGGGAACATATGTGCCTTTGATGAAAGCTACTTTGCAGTGAAAATCACTGGGATTTCTGTGAAGCTCTATCTTGTGAACATTGTTATATGAACACTACCTTTAAAATATTTGGCTTGAGTCTGAAATCCTAAATAGGTTTATAGAGTACAGGCCTACCAGCTGAGCAGGAGTAAAAATGAAATGTTCCACTATTGTGTTATGTGGAGCTTTTCTGTTGTCAGATAGAACTTTGAATACATAAATTTTAATCAAGAGAAGCCTGACTAATAAAAATCATCATGGTTAGTGGTAAAAAGTAAGCTTTAAAGGCATTATGATTAAAGACTGTGTCCTCATTATAAATCAAGTAGCCAGAATTTCTGGAATGAAGAAGGGAGAAAGTGGTGTGGGATGAGGTCAGAAAGGTAATGGGACCTGATCATTCAGAGCCCTGGAGACTATGTTATTTTGTGGACGGGAACCTCAAGAGTGTTCTGAGCAGAGAATGACATGAATTTGCATTTTAACAGGATCACTCTGGCCACTGTGTTGAAAGTTAACTCTAGGTGACAAGGGATGGAAGAGACAACTCAGGGAAATTCTTGCAGTAATTTTAGTGAGAGGTGATTGTGGCTTGGATAAAGATAGTAGCAGTGGAGATAGAGGGCAGTGGGTAGGTCCTAGTTATATTTGGAAAATCACACATGGTGCATTTTTAAATTAAAGTACAGTTGATTTACAATATTACATTAACTTTAGGTGTGCCAGCATAGTGATTCAGTATTTTTGCAGATTATACTCCATCAAAAGTTATTACAAGATGATGGCTAGAATCCCCTGTGCTATACAGTATATCCTTATTGCTTATCTATTTTATACATAGTAGTTTGTATAAACTACTCTTAATTCCAAACTCCTGATTTGTTTCTCCCACCTTCCCTCTCCCCTTTGGTAACCACTAGTTTGTTTTCTATATCTGTGAGTCTGTTTATGTTTTGCATATATATTCATTTGTTTTTCTTTTTTTTAGATTCCACATGTAAGTGATATCATACAGTATTTGTCTTTCTCTGTCTGACTTATTTCACTAAGCATACTATTCTCTAGTTCCACCCATGTTGCTGCAAATAGCAGGATTTCATTCTTCTTTGTGGTGAATATTCCATTGTATGTATATGTATATATGTGTGTGTATGTGTCTATATATATATATATATATATATATATATATCTCCACATCTTCTTTATCCACTCATCTGTTGATGTGGGCTGTAAAAGGAAGAGAGAAATTAAGGAGGATGCCAAGTTATTTATTTTTGTTTTTGGTTCTCTGCACAGGTAGGGATGGAGATGATTATGGGGAAACAGAAAGGTGTTTTTTTTTTTGAGCGAGATGTAGAATTAGGAGTTAAATTTTGACAAGATATAAGTTTGGGATGTTTGTTAGACATATAAGATGTCTAATAGGCAGTTGGGTGAGAAGTCTGGATTTCAGGGGAGAGATTCTGGCTGGAAACATATACATTTGAGAATTGTTGGTATCGAGCTGAT
Source organism: Mesoplodon densirostris (assembly GCF_025265405.1). Taxonomy (NCBI): domain Eukaryota; kingdom Metazoa; phylum Chordata; class Mammalia; order Artiodactyla; family Ziphiidae; genus Mesoplodon; species Mesoplodon densirostris. Next base: position 40,142,651 of record NC_082664.1, read on the forward strand.
ATTTAAAGTCTGGGTGAGACTGGTTGAACTCCACAGGATTGAATGTAGATAGAGAAGTGGTCTAAGAAATAAGCCCTGGGGCATTCAGATATTTAGTGGTCAGTAAGACAAGGTGAAACCAGCAAAGAGATGGGAAAAGGTGCTTTGGAGGTAGGAAGAAATCTAGAAGTAAAGTGTCCTGAGGGCAAGGAAAGGTGAGTGAGCATCCGTGGCAAGTGCCACTTACAAGTCAAACAGGATGACACCTGGGAATTGATCATTGAATTTTTCAGTCTGGAGGCCACTGGTGATCTTGATGGAATCTCTCTCTTCCTCAAACATCTGTGACAAGAGCACTGTTTTCTCTTTGGCAAGTTCTCCACAGTGTCTTGGGATGAAATCTGATGGGGCCAGAACACATCAACTCTTTTAGAGCTATTGATGTTTTGCTTTCTTTTTTAGTCAGTTTGTCTCCTGTTGGGTTTATGTCTTCTCTTAGCTGTGCTCTTTATAATCTATACCCTAGTCTGTATATCATTCTGCCTGAAGTAGAGGACAGGCCAAGCAGGGGTCAAGGACTTGTGTATCCTTTGTGTCATCCATCATCATTTATCTCCAACCCAAGAAGCAGGTACTATGGACTGAACTGTTTCTCCCCAAAACACATATGTTGATGCCCTAACCCCCATGTGACTGTGTTGGCATTAAGGCCTTTAAGGAGATGATTAAGGTTAATTGAAGTTAAATGAAGTCATAGCATGAAGCCCTGATCTGATAGAACTTGTGCCCTTATAAGAAGAGGAAGAGGCCACAGAGCTCTTTCTCCACCATGTGAGGACACAGCAAAAGGCGGACTGCTGGAAGCCAGGAAGAAAGCTCTTACCAGAACCCTATGCTGGAGCCTTAACTACCAGCCTCCAGAACTAAGAGAAGATAAATTTTTGTTGCTTAAGCCACCCAGTCTATGGTATATTGTTATGGCAACCCAGACAGACTAAGATAGTGGAGCTCTGCTTTCTTTCTACTATTGATTCTCAGCATTTTTTCAAACATTAGTTCTCTGGGGACTTTATATCTCTTAACAATCTAGTTAACAATCTAGTTTACTGTCTGCATAGCAATAACTCTCCATTTAGGCTTTGAAATATTGGCAGCTTCTTTAACTGAATCCAACATAGTACTTTGTGCTGAAGAACATCTAAAAGTTTCATAAATCAGAACAGCTATGAAGATGTACTCCTAGCTTATCAGGCTCTTTTGCATTGAATTACTTTAACTTCCTAGAATTAAAGGTTGGGTTGCTGAGGCAAGCCTATCTTTCTTGCCTTCCTTGCATCCTTTTCTCTCCTCTCACCCCCTTATTTTCTTTCTGTACTAATCACTTGCAATATTTCCTGCCTGAAACATTTTGAAATGTTTACTCTATGGTATTCCAGGATTTATGAAACATTCATCCGGTATTGATCAATATGTAGCATTTGTAATTTTTAAAGCCTTTGTAAGCCTGTAGTGGCGAGAAGAGCTTATCTATTTCTCTGGTTTATGCATTAACAACAACAAAAAAGTCAGTACCTGTGAGGTCTTTTCTCTGATTCTTCCAGATTTTATTTTTCTTAATATGGGCATTTCTTTCGTTAATATTTTGTCAGAAAGCACTAAAACATTAAACAATTATTCGTAGTCTCTGGAAATCCATAATTGGAAATCTAACTTCAGATTCCAGAATTATGTCTACAAGGGTTGATTATAGGCTGCACTGTGGCTATGTGGTCCAGACTATGGACCATCCCTATAACATAGGGACAAAAGAGAATGGCTACTCACTGGGAATTTAATGGTTTAAAGACACCAGGTGTATGTGCCAGGGGCAATGGAGGGGTTGGTTAATACTTTAATTTCTCTATCTTCTACCTGTGAGATGTAGAATGAATATGTAATATCTGTATTATCTATATGTATATCCTATGTAACATGTATCTTATTATATATAAATATATATTTTAGGCTGACACTAATGTTGAAGGATATTTATTATGGTACTCAGGGGAAAAAATAAAACAGTGTACTTGTGGAGAATTTTCAAAAAGGAAGAAGAAACGTTTAGATGAACAGTTTAATATGCAAGCTATGGTTACACAAAAGAAAGCCCATATGGTTTAATGTCATACATTAGTTTGTTTTAAACCTTTTGCAGTTTATTTTTGATTTAAAATGAATATGTGCCTTAATTAGTTTTGAAGTGGGATATGGAAGCATATGTTTTTTAGTTAAACACAGAGTAATTTATGTGGTATTCTCTCTCTTATTCTTGGTGCTAGGTCTTCAAGTTAACCAAAAAAATGTCGTCCAGAGACCCAGGTCAGCCCATCCTTATTGTGTTGAGAATGTGGTGTTTTTTTCTTCTCATTACACTTTAACTGAAAAGAAAGAATTTCTAGGTCTTCATTCATCTATTAATCAAACACTTATTTGACAAATTTCGTATTTATGTATATCTACTATGTAATACAAATTTATGTGTGTCCACAGTGCCTTAATGCCTTAATACCAGAGATATATTTATCTTTGTCTGGCTATCTTTTTAATCTATCTGCCTATCTATCTATCTATCTAATAGAGATAGGTGTAGATATAAATATAGATATCTGGGCCTAAGGATACAAAATGAAATAGAATCCTTTTCCTGCTCTCCAAACCTCAGGGATATCAAAGAAAAACTGCCTTATGAAGTTGAATATGGAAGAAGTAAAATTTAGATACCTGAATGCACTCATGTAAGGTGGAACTCAGAATGTATGTCCTCTTCATCATTGTCTCTTGGAATAAACCAGAAAAAGAGCCTTGGTTATATAGATATAATCATACAGTCCTATGTGTGTTATAGTGTTGTTATGAGGTCAGATGAAAGAACACATAATGAACATGTTTTGACAAAAAATTATTGTTGATAGTCTCATAATTCTCAAAATCCAGCCCCTGTGTGTCTGTCTCTGTCAAAAGGAGGCAAGTTAAGATGTATTTTATTCATCATATCTGGGCCCAGAAGGCTGACAGGTGAAAGAATCTGTTCTTGCGCATCCTGAAATCAGGTCATAACCAGCCTGGTGGACACTGAGGGACAGGTCGGTCCTGATTCACTGAAGGCCTTGAGAACAGCCAGTGAGACAGTGCAGAGCTGTTTCTGTGTGGTTCTCTGGTGTGATGCTTTCCCCAGGTTGGTTGTCTGCTCTTCCTGTGTCCAGAGCTGTGTGGCTCTAGAGAGTCATTTTGTGGTCATGAAAAATGATGTGGCTTTTTGGAGATTTCCCAGGATGTTGATGATGCAAAACTTAGTCAGATTTCCCAGGATGCTGATGACACAAAACTTGGTCAGACCAGGCTGGAATTGTCTCTAAACTTTTCTCGACCGCTTTCAATTTCTAGGTATGAGCCAAAGCCTTTTCTTCTCCTTACTAATAGTCTATCAGACACTACATATCAGTTAGGGTTTTGAAATTCTATCCACAAAGTCATGAAAACACAAATCATACTTTCCTGTGTTTTAAAGAACAAGCTTAATTTATCTTCCATTTATTCATAGGAATGATAGGTTTTTAAGATCCTATTTTTGATTTGCTTTGGATTAATGAGCAGATTTTTGGTAGCAAGAGAGTGAAAATGGAGCCCTACGTCCTTGCAAATGTGTTTAACTACAAACCACGCTGAGCCACATTTGACCATTTTTTGTTTCTGAACTAATGTCAGCCTCTCTAGTTTGCTACAGAACGTGTTTTGCAGCTCCACAACAAAGGATAAAAATAAAATAAATGTTTGGGAAAGCGCTTTGAGATAGCTAAAGATAGAGAGCCACACAAAAGCATACAGGCATTGGTAGAATCACAAATTAATTGTGCTGCCTTTAAGTGGTAACACCGAACAATTAATGCACTTAATTGCTTTATTGAAACAAAAAGCTCTTTCATAGTTTGCATGATTTCTTTTGTGTAATGAGAATGTTCATAAATTTATAAGTGAGTGCATAACATCTGATTTAGGGAGTTTTGGTAATGCATCTCTGTTTTTTAAATTTTCAGACAGCATTTTTCTTTCTTATTTTATACATTCAGAACTGAGTTCCTAATGAGATAAATTATTATAAATTGTTGGGAGGGGGAAGGAAGTGAAATTATTTTTAAGAAACTAACAGCTTTGAATAATTTATTGGTGTTTCAGATTTCATGTTTACTGAATCTTATTTTCGAGACAAATTTTAATTTCTTGGGAACATAACCTAAATAAGTTTATTGTGAGGAATTTTTTCAAAACACAAAACAACACTGAGTCCAGTGGTTTTTGAGTTGCATTGGAGAGTTGAAGATTTCTGAGGGGTCAGCCTGGAACTGGAAGAGGGGTGGGGGAGGTGAGCAGGCAGGCACCACCCTGGATGATCCATGAGGATTTTGCACCTCACTGTAATCTGGCACTTAAAGTGCTCTGTACGTTGGAATAAATGAATGAACAAATTGACCCCCACCCCTCCATCCCTGCTTTAACTTGAGAGACTCAGTTCTTCCCGTTTTCTTTACTGCACTCAGAGTAAGTTTTCCAAAGTTCACTAGAGCAGTTCCAGAGATGATGTAAAATATTCTCTGGGGGGTCCTGCCCTGTTGCTGCTACGCACACACACTGTGTCCTGGCTACTCTTGCTGTCATCTGCCTTCTCTTCCACATTTCTCTCCACCATTCTTCCTAGACCTCTAGCTCCCCTGTACCACTAGCCCCAGTGGGAGTCGGTGTCCTAAAGTGCTGGTCAAGCATCAGTCTCTATTTCCCCATTGCACTGGCACAGTGATCAGAAACACTGCCAGCCAATTATGGAGATGGGCAAACTCCCTGAAAACTGTCATGCACTGTGTAAATGCAAGGTATTAGTAATAGTTTTATATAGGAGTTTATTGATTTGTTAAAGTAACTGATATCATCTTGCCAAAATTGGACACCCTTAGATACCCTGGGATCTTGGCTGTCTGGTCTACCTTCCTAAGCCTTCACTGACCTCTCTACTTTTGGTTTGGAGATATTATATTTAAATTTAATCACATTCAATAGACTGTTTGACCCTTGGTATTCTGAGACAGAGAGAATTATTCATCCTCTCACAGTGTCCTTAGGTGATACATGATGAGCAGGTAGATGATAACAGTAGTAAATATTTAATGTACTTCCATGACAGGGAAGGATGATTCTTTACAGTATCTCATTTTACAGTGAACAGCTGACTTTTTTTAGGGTGTCAGGTATGAATCTAAGTGCTTTACATAATTTGACTCATTTCATTCCCATAATAAGTTTCTCGGTTAAGTGATATTATTGCCCATATTTTACAGGGGAGAGAAACTGAGCAAAGATAGATTGAGTAACTTGTTGAAAGCCACCCAGCTTGTAAGTCATGGGACTTGGTTAGGCAGTTTTCCTCTAGCCTAAGGTGTGAGATGCTCTCAGTTTAATCATCTCAGCAATACTGTAATTTCTTTTTATATTTTCCTTTTCATCCCTGTGAATCCCAGAATGATTTTCTAACCTTATAAAGCATACAGAAAAAAAAAATCCTAGAGCAGTTACATTGTTATTAAAATATCATCTCTAGGGAAGGAGCTATAATATTTGTTTGCTAATAAGATGAAAATAGCTTCATTTTTTCTGGTTATAAAAATAATACATACTATTGAAGACAATTGAAATAATACAGAAAATACAAATGAGAGATCATATCACCTGAAGTCCTACTACCTAGAGGTATTTGGGTGAATACATTTTCTGAAATTTCTCCATGTACATATACCTATAGCTTTTTTGTAAGTTAGACAATACTATACATATTGTTTTGTAACCTATTCATATGCTCTCAATGTTTTAGGAATGTCTTTTCTGGGGCAGTGACTATAAGTATATACCATGTTTTTTTTTTTTTTTTTCGTATACCATGTTTTAGAATGGTTATGTCATACTGCTTTGTTTGGCTGTAACATAATGTATTTAAGCAGTCCCATATTGATGAACATTTAAATTACTTCCAACATATACATTATAAACAATATTATAAAGATGATTTCCACAAATCTTCTGGTATGTCGACAGTTGCCTTTTGGGGAGTGGAAGTGGGATTGTTGGCACAAAGGACATTCATATTTTTTTGGGGGGGTTTATAGTGCCAAACCTGAAAGGTTGTAACAACTTAACACTCTAGCAATATATATTTTAGTGTGCCCGTTTCTTTTGTTTCTTTCTATTGTTGATTTTGTCTATTTTAAAATATCTTTGCCTGTTTGATAGTTGAAAAAAATTTTGTTTTTATTTCTGATACTTCAGTGATTAGTGGGGTTGAATTATTTATTATGCTTATTCACCATTTATATATATGTATTGCAAATTATGTAACTATTAATGTCATCTATCCATTGTTTTTGCTAGTTTGTGGTTTCCTTTTTATTGATTTTTGTTATCTTTTTTTTTTTTTTTTTTTTTACATATTAAGGATATTAGTCTTTCGTTTATCCTATGTGTTGCAAATATTTTTTTTCCAGTCAGGGGTTACTTCTTCCACCTTGTTTAGTAGTATACTTATGATTTGTCTATTTATTTATTTATTTTATTTTATTTATTTTTTTTTTGCGGTATGCGGGCCTCTCACTGTTGTGGCCTCTCCCATTGTGGAGCACAGGCTCCGGATGCGCAGGCTCAGCGGCCATGGCCCATGGGCCCAGCTGCTCTGCGGCATGTGAGATCCTCCCAGACCGGGGCACGAACCCGTGTCCCCTGCATCGGCAGGCGGACTCTCAACCACTGCGCCACCAGGGAAGCCCTGATTTGTCTATTTATTATTTGCCATAAACATTTAAAAATTTTTATGTGATCAAACAAATTTTTTAATGGATTCTTCTGGATTTTGAGGCATTCTTTTTTTTTTTTTTTTTTTTTTCGGTACGCGGGCCTCTCACTGTTGTGGCCTCCCCCGTTGCGGAGCACAGGCTCCGGACGCGCAGGCCCAGCGGCCATGGCTCACGGGCCCAGCCGCTCCGCGGCATATGGGATCCTCCCAGACCGGGGCACGAACCCGTATCCCCTGCATCGGCAGGCGGACTCTCAACCACTGCGCCACCAGGGAGGCCCGAGGCATTCTTAATAAAACCTCCTTTACCCCAACATTGTAGAAATAGCTTCCTCTTAATAGGACACAGACCCAGGCAATGTAACTGTCATTTATTTGTCAATCACTTTTAAGTTTACTAAGCTTTCACAAACACTTTCTCATTTAAATTAGTTTATAATTTAATATTACTTTTAACATTTTTCAGATGAGGGAAATCAGATGAAGAGGATAAATAATGTACCTCAAATCACACATCTAGTAAGGATTAGAATGTAGGTTAGTCTGATGCCAAAGCCATACTCTCAGCCATGGCACTTCACTATGCTCTCTTACATAGATGGGAAAACAGAGGAAAAGAAAGGTTAAATGGCCTGCCTCATGCTGAAAAGTATTCCCCCTTTATGATAGAAAGATTAGGAACTGAATCCTTTACTGTTAATATGATGCTTCTTGTAGTAATTGGATTCCAGTTGAGTCTTTTGAAAGGAATTTCAGTGGAAAAGCAATTAGGCATTAAAAGAAAAGAGCTATAGAATATAGCTGTATATATAGAATGTTAAGATTAAGAATAATGTGGGGAATGCTTTGGATTTTAAGAATTAAGAGGAAGAAGTCCAAGTAGTTAAATGAATTTGTGAAAATGGGTCAATGAGAGAGCACATCAGAGAGCTTGGTCCATTTTCAAGCAGGCGTACTGAACAAATTCTTCCCTCCTCTCATTTCCAGTAAATAGTCAGAGCAAGTATTAAGCAGGATTTTACATGTACAATTAGGAAGGACTTTATCCCTGGTATTATACTGGATTTTGATGCAGATAAATTTCTCATTCACAGAACATTTTCAGTCTTCAGGTCAGAATTTACTGTTAGAGTAAAGAGGTATATGGATTTCAGTTGATATCACATCATTAACTATCAGCACTTGTATGAATGCACTGATATTTTCAGCAAGCACTGTATTTAAGACAATACAAAAAGTAAATATTTCTTTTTGCCCCCTTGTCCCTCTCTAAGGATAAGTTTGAATAGGCAGTAGTAAGTGGATAATTTCTGGTCTTGCAATGAGATGAACAGAGCTCAATCTCATCAAAAATATTAGCACATTCAGTGTGGAACAAAAGAAGCTATGTGACAATGTAAAGCTCGGTAACAGGAGTAAAGCAGATCTTAGGCTGACTATGGCAAAACAAAGTGTAACCTCTTTCGTGGCAGTTAAACATATTTTAAGCTGTAGGGTAGGCTCCAGTTTTTATGCTAGTCTGTATTCCCATTTTTTTTGGTGTTAATCCTCAAATCCTAATTTCTCAGATTTCTAGAAAATGTGCCACATTACCTCCCATATGAATTGCTTCTAGATCTTTCAGGATTCTTCTCAGTGATTAAGTGGATAGAAGATTTCCTCACTGTACAATGTGGGCTCTGTTATTTTTACCTTCGTGTGGATCTCTTCCCTTACAGTTGAATTGTCAGTCGTTTGTTGGGATCGAGAGCCCTAAAGGATAAGAAGACTGTTTTCTGAGGCTCAGCATTTACTTGCCACACTGAAAGAATAGTGGTATGACCCTCTGTCGAGTTGTGCTTCTCTCCTTTCTAATCAAACCTTTCAGTTTCAGAGCTTCTTTCTCTGTGTTCTCAAATCCCATTAGTTGTGTTTTCTGGCCCAGAGGTTTTCAGAACAGAATCCAGAGTTTATATGGTAGTGGGGAAAGATTTTTTCTCTTCAGAAAATAGAAGAGGCACCTTGGTGGTACAATAAACTTAATTGTTTTAGTGTTCTAAAAAGGCTTCATTGAACCAGGGCTTTCCCCTGAAGTTAATTACTTCTCACATCAGGATTGTTTTTCTAATAAAATAAAGCAGTGGCCTTAGGAAGAAGCCAAATTTTTGACATGTTATAAAAAACAACATTAAGGAATTTGGAGGCTCGAGAAATGTACTGACCTTTTTAGCTGTGTCTTCCTTTCAGTAGTGTCCCCCCATCAATCAATTATGCCAGGTGTTGCTGTGTTAAAGAACATGACTGAACATCAGCCACACTTGGATTCAAAGCCTGGCTTTGCCAGTTACTGGGTGAGTGACTTTGGGCAAGTTGCTTATTTCTAAGGCATAGTGCCCTCATTTGTCAAGTGGGCCTTATAATGCCTTTCTCTCATTGAAGTTGCAACTTAAGATTAAATGAGATAGTGTACACAAAATGCTTTCATAGAACCTCACATCAAATAACTGCTCAATAAAAAAGGATTTAGTACTACTATTATGTACTGATTGTTACCAAACTGTTGGTACTTCCATAAACAGCTAACCTTTCTAAATAACTTTTAGAATAACATTTTACCCCATTTGTATATACTTTTGCTTCAACACCATTTGAGGACCTGCCATGTGTCCAACATTGGGATACAGACAGAATAGTATATGGCTCTTGGGAGCTTAGGAGCTCAGGAGATAATGCTGCCTTTACTTTTACTGCCTTCACTAGTTTCAATATCATGTGTAAATTTTCATGGGATTTGTAACCCCTAAAATGTCTACTGGGAAGGAGTAAAAGCCTACACCCCCTAAGAATTCCATTTCTTGCTTTGGTGTTTCTTCATTAGATTTCTTCTACAAATGACAATAGTTCTGGAACTTTACAAGCCTTAAATATTCTATTCAGTGTGGTGCACACCAGAACATATAGTCCCCATTTTCAAGAAATAGGGAGAGAAAGAGTTAGAAGAATATGCAAATTTACATAGTGAGTTGATGGTATTAATTCAATGCAGAAAAAAATACAAAAGCTTAATTAGTTCTACCCAAATAATTGGTGGGAACCTCACAAGAGTTTTGGCCAGTTAAAAATCACAGAGCCAATTAGATAAAAAGATTGTTATTCTTCATATACTGCTTAATTGGAGCAGGGAGATTTCTGGTTGAGACCAGTGGTATATTGATTTGATTCCATAAACATTTATTGAAGGTTTGTTCTGTGCCATGCACTGGCTCAGCTCTAAAAATACAAAGGTGAATAGACAAAGTACCTGTTCTCAAGGAATATAAAATCCAAAATCTAGTGGGAGTTTTCCTGATAATTTATGCTTGAGAATTCACTTTCTGTCTTTCTCACTGCTCAAATGGCAAGATATGCACATTTGAAATGTGAATATTCTCATGAGTATTTTATCAAAGTGTTCACTCTTTGTCACCTCTCATATGACAATATTGCATATAATTGCCGGATTATGAGGGGCATGTGTGTATTTCTACAAATAAACACTACTATGTTTAGAAGTAGTGTATTAATATAGTGACTGAGTATTCTTTAAAAAGTAAGAGGAGGGAACATAAAGAAAATATCAAAGAAACTCGCTTCATGATAATTTCTAATAAATACTTTTTTCAGTGGAATCATACTTCATACTCAAGCTGAAAAATGACATAAATAAAGAAAGATTAGGTAAAAGCATGTCATTGATTTCTAGACTGTCAAACTTTAAAACTTATATTATTAATTTCAGGTCATTTTCTAGACTAGTACCCACAGACTGGAATAAGAATATATCATTCTTCTAAAGAAGAATTAAGGTAACTGGGAATGTGTAGGCTGCTCTTATTATGACAGATGGGTTCTTCTTCTACTTTACTTTCTTAAGGATGGTGGTGCTGGAAAATGGACTGTTAGTTTCCTCTACTGTTGTTACCATTCATAGCTTACTTTCTGAAAATCAGAACTGCTGATGATGGATAACGGTTTTGACCTGTTCTTTCTCCTTCCTTTCTCTCCTATGTTTACTGAGCACTTAATGAACATCAGACACTGTACTCCTGGGGAGAATGATGAGGCATGCATAGAACTGAGGTTACATTTGAGGTCAAAGTAGTAGGTGTAATAATGTAGGTGCCCTAAGACCATGCAGTAGTAATTCTGCACTTCCTAGTTGTGTCACCTTGGATCACTTATTGATCTTTATAAGGTTTGTTTCTTATCTTTAATGAAAGGTAACACCTATCTTATGGGTCGTTGTGAGGGTCAAAGATATATGTTAATTTGTTCAGTCACCAAATATTTATTGCGCACCTACTCTGTGTCAGATACTGTTGTGGGCTCTTGGAATACAAGAGTGAGCTAAGCAAAGATTCCTGCTCTCATGGAGCCTACATTCTAAAGGGAAGAGACAGGTGATAAATAATAGACATAGTAAATAAGGGAATTGATAGCATATTAGCAGATAATTATTAGCAGATAGAAAAAGGATAAGTAGAGCAGGACCTGGGTATTCGGGAAGGTTGGGGGCAGGGAGGGAGTCAGGTATGTTCACTGAGAAGGTGAAGTTCGAAGAAAGACTTGAAGGTGGTGAGAGTTACCCTGTTCATATCTTGTGAAAGCACTTTACAAACAGAAGCAACAGCTGATGGAAAGCGCTTTGGTGGGATTGTGGCTGCCATGTTAATATCTGAGGAATAATGAGGAGCAAGCCAATGTGACTACAGCATTGTAAGGGGGATGAAGGGAAACTACACACATGTAATGTGCCCCACACGGTGTTTGACAAATAATAGGCACTATTCAGTTATATTACTACAGCAGGAGGCCAAATGGTCTGAGGTAGGCATCCAACTGTTTTTGTGGAATCAGTGGTATTTAAGATGTAACTTAAAGCATAGATAGGACATAGACAATACGTGCAAATTAGCCTGAATTTTGTTATTTAGTCCTTGAACCAAAAAGGCGCTAGGACTTTACCCCGAGCTGTTTTGTCATCCTAGCAACATGATCTAACCAACTCTCTGCTTTTCATTGCCTAAGGTTGGGTACTGTAAGATTTCTTTCCCACTGATATTCTGCATGTTCCTTACGTATCTTCAAAGAGACATGTACACGTAATAAGTGTAAATGTACATGTAACATGTTTTATGTACATGTAGAGTACATGTAAATGTGAGAAGAGGGAAAGGAGATGGTTTCCTTTTCTTGCAATAGAAAGTTCCCAGGAAAAGAACAGTTCTGGTCACTTATATTATAAAGCTGCATTGTAACCATACTTTTTAAATGAAGTTTTATATAAAATCATGATTTTAATGAGCTGTTTTCAGCTGTTTCTCTGTTAGAGGCCAGTTTTACTTAATTTATTCAGTAAGTCCTAGATAACTCATAGACTGGAGTTCTATGGTGGTACAGATCCCTATCACATTCTTTACCTCTATCCCCTCATTGTATCTCTTGAAATTTAAAAATGTGGTTTGGGGGCCTCTAGAAAATAAAATCATGAGTGAGACTATCCCAGACCACATTAGGCCAACATAAATGGTGACTCACCGTGAGTAACTCAATTGAGATTGTGATTAATGATTTCTATTTTTGTAGAAGGAATATGGTTCACATCTAAGAGCTCTTTATACATCATTAGCAAATTTAATTTTTTATAATAATTCCTGATATATTTTCCTATTTTAAGAAAACAAATTAGTGTTCATCTACTCCTAAAAATTCATCCATTTTCACTCTGTGTATATCCATTACCAGAATTTCTGTGACTGTGTTTTTTTGTTGATACTCTCTCAGACTTGAGGATGAAGTAAGAATTAATTCTTGATTTTTATACACAGGGTGAGGGATTTTAGTTGGGGAGGTTTGAGGCTAAAGTTGTTTCTTCTCTCTCCAAGACTCCATGAACCTATTATAGGAAGAAATCCAAGAGCAATTTTTTTTTTGAACCTCAGGGATGTATTACTGCCCTACAGTTACTTGAAAGATGAATAAAATTCTGTGACAAACTATGTTATTTTAGGTGATAGTTATGAATCATTAAGAAACCACAGCTTTTTCCAGTATGCATTAAAAGCCATTTTGGCTTGGATTTTGTAGTGTTCATGCTCTAACTTCTGCAGAGTACTGTAATTTTCTAGGGGATTATATAAATTGAATTTTGAGAGTCTCTATAAATTAGACAAACCATTGCTATATTACCTACAATTCTGAGTCAGTTGCCCACCACTACTTGCCAAATACAGAAGTTTCAAATTTATTTTAACATGTGGTCTATTCTTGATTTATGTCACTATTGATTTTTCATGGCTTATTTTATATCCTACACCATGAAGATGCATTCGATTTATCCTGTGGCTTCATTTATCTTGACAAATCACTGCTCTAATCCCTCCCCACTTACATTTTTACTCCTTGGGAAGAAATTTTTAACTAAGTACTGATTTAGAAGTCATTTTCAAATAGATGTTATTAGAAAATATAAATATATTTGTTAGGTAAATCTACACAGTTTAAGGGAAGAAAAACTTACCACTTTTTGCTCTCTGTAGTGATTAACAATCCCAGTAGGGGTTTAGATTTAGCAGATAAATGTACCAATCCCTGAAACATGAAGGGAAACATACCTTGCTATGTGTAAATTACTTCAATGTTTAAAAAAACCCAAAAAGTTGAAGCATTCCATTCTCTCTTATTTTCACACTCAAAATGGCTTATAAGAGTGGTTAATCTTATATTTAACTGGGTTGCATTTGTGAATGGAAGATTGCTTTTTTTAAGCTAATTATTAAAATAAATCAAGACATAAGAGAAATTAAAAGATAATAGAGCAAGGTAAGAGAATGGAAGATTGATTCTAATGTAATTCAGCAAACATTCTCAGGACTAAAAGACAAGAATAAGATTTGAGCACTCACTCTGCCAAAAGGCAAGGGAAAGAGCTCTGTGGCTGGCTCACAAGTAAGAAAGAAAACAAAAAAAAGTTCCGTAAAGTGTTCAGCAGCTCTTTGCATGAAGAAACCATGAGAGACTGGAAGCTCATAATTTGAGTTCATTGGTGCAAAACTGCAGAAACACAGCTAATCATTTATTAAGACCACCTTGATGTTTCCCTTAGCTCAGTGAAAACAACTGGTTACTCAAAGTCCCCCCTGATGCCCTTGAAACACATCTCATTGGAGAGAGCTGAGTGGCTGACAGGGTCTTGGAGCTCCAGCCGGGTGTCAGGCCTGTGCCTCTGAGGTGGGAGAGCCAAGTTCAGGACATTGGTCCACCAGAGACGTCCTGGCTCCACGTAATATCAAACAGCTAAAGCTCTCCCAGAGATCTCCATCTCAACGCCAAGACACAGCTCCACTCAACAACCAGCAAGCTGCAGTGCTGAACACCCTATGCCAAAAAACTAGCAAGACAGGAACACAACCCCACACATTAGCAGAGAGGCTGCCTAAAATCATAATAAGGCCACAGACACCCCAAAACACACCACTGGATGTGGTGCTGCCCACCAGAAAGACAAAATCCAGCCTCATCCACCAGAACACAGTACCAGCCCCCTCCACCAGGAAGCCTACACAACCCACTGAACCAATCTTACACACTGGAGGCAAACACCATAAACAATGGGAACTACGAACCTGCAGCCTGTGAACAGGAGACCCCAAACACAGTAAGTTAAGCAAAATGAGAAGACAGAGAGACACACAGCAGATGAAGGAGCAAGGTAAACACCCAACAGACCAAACAAATGAAAAGGAATTAGGCAGTCTACCTGAAAAATAATTCAGAGTAATGATAGTAAAGATGATCCAAAATCTTGGAAACAGAATGGAGAAAATACAAGAAACATTTAACAAGGGCCTAGAAGAACTAAAGAGCAAACAAACAATGATGAACAACAACAAAAAAATGAAATTAAAAATTCTCTAGAAGGAATCAATAGCAGAATAACTGAGACAGAAGAATGGATAAGTGACCTGGGAGATAAAATAGTGGAAATAACTACAACAGAGAAGAATAAAGAAAAAGAATGAAGAGAATAAAGGACAGTCTCAGAGACATCTGGGACAACATTAAACACACCAACATTCGAATTATAGGGCTCCAGAAGAAGAAGTGAAAGGAAGGGACTGAGAAAATATTTGAAGAAATTATAGTTGAAAACTTCCCTAATATGAGAAAGGAAATAAGTCCAGGAATAACAGAGAGTCCCATACAGGATAAATCCAAGGAGAAACATGCAAAAAAACATATTAATCAAACTATCAAAAAATAATACAAAGAGAAAATATTAAAAGCAGCAAGGGAAAAAAATAACATAAAAGGGAATCCCCATAAGGTTAACAGCTGGTCTTTCAGCAGAAAGTCTGCAAGCCAAAAGGGAGTTGCAGGACATATTTAAAGTGATGAAAGAGAAAAACCTACATCCAAGTTTACCCATCAAGGATCTCATTCAGATTCGATGGAGAAATTAAAACCTTTACAGACAAGCAAAAGGTAAGAGAATTCAACACCACCAAACAAGCTTTACAACAAATGCTAAAGGAACTTCTCTAGGCAGGAAACACAAGAGAAAGAAAAGACCTACAAAAACAAACTCAAAACAAGAAAATGGGAATAGGAACATACATATTGATAACTACTTTAAATATAAATGGATTAAGTGCTCTGACCAGAAGACATAAACTGGCTGAATGGATACAACAACAAGACCCATATATATGCTGTCTACAAGAGACCCACTTCAGACCTAGGGACACATACAGACTGAAAGTGAAGGGATGGAAAAAGATATTCCATGCAAATGGAAATCAAAAGAAAGCTGGAGTAGCAATTCTCATATCAGACAAAATAGACTTTAAAATAAAGGCTATCAGAAGAGACAAAGAAGGACACTACATAATGATCAAGGGATCGATCCAAGAAGAAGACATAACAATTGTAAATATTTATGCACCCGTAGGAACACCTCCATACATAAGGGAAATACCAACAGCCATAAAAGGGGAGATCAACAGTAACACAATCATAGTAGGGGAATTTAACACTCCACTTTCACCAATGGACAGATCACTCAAAATGAAAATAAATAAGGAAACACAAG
Source organism: Mesoplodon densirostris (assembly GCF_025265405.1). Taxonomy (NCBI): domain Eukaryota; kingdom Metazoa; phylum Chordata; class Mammalia; order Artiodactyla; family Ziphiidae; genus Mesoplodon; species Mesoplodon densirostris. The sequence goes on from NC_082664.1 coordinate 40,158,607, forward strand.
CTTTAAATGATACATTAAACAAGGTGGACTTAATTGATATGTATAGGACATTCCATCCAAAAACAACAGAATACACTTTCTTCTCAAGTGCTCATGGAACATTCTCTAGGATAGATTATATCTTGGGTCACAAATCAAGCCTTGGTAAATTTAAGAAAATTGAAATCATATCAAGTATCTTTTCCAACCAAAATGCTATGAGACTAGATATCCATTACAGGGAAAAATCTGTAAAGAATACAAACACATGGAGTTTAAACAATACACTACTAAATAACCAAGAGATCACTGAAGAAATCAAAGAGGAAATAAAAAAATACCTAGAAACAAATGACAATGAAGACACGACCCAAAACCTATGGGATGCAAAAAAAGCAGTTCTAGGAGGGAACTTTATAGCAATACAATCCTACCTCAAGAAACAAGAAACATCTGAAATAACCTAACCTTACATCTAAAGCAATTAGAGAAAGACGAACAAAAATCCCCCAAAATTAACAGAGGGAAAGAAATCATAAAGATCAGATCAGAAATAAATGAAAAAGAAATGAAGGAAACAATAGCAAAGATCAATAAAACTTAAAGCTGGTTCTTTGAGAAGATAAAGAAAATTGATAAACCATTAGCCAGATTCATCAAGAAGAAAATGGAGAAGACTCAAATCAACATAATTAGGAATGAAAAAGGAGAAGTAACAACTAACACTGCAGAAATACAAAGGATCATGAGAGATTACTACAAGCAACTATATGCCAATAAAATGGACAACCTGGAAGGAATGGACAAATTCTAAGAAAAGCACAACCTTCCAAGACTGGACCAGGAAGAAATAGAAAATATAAAGAGACCAATCACAAGCACTGAAATTGAGACTGTGATTAAAAATCTTCCAACAAACAAAAGCTCAGGACAGATGGCTTCATAGGCGAATTTTATCAAACATTTAGAGAAGAGCTAACACGTATTATTCTCAAACTCTTCCAAAATATAGCAGAGGGAGGAACATTCCCAAACTCATTCTACGAGGCCACCATCACCCTGATACCGAAACCAGACAAAGGTGTCATAAAAAAAGAAAACTACAGGCCAATGTCACTGATGAACATAGATGCAAAAATCCTCAACAAAATACTAGCAAACAGAATCCAACAGCACATTAAAAGGATCATACACCATGATCAAGTGGGGTTTATCCCAGGAATGCAACGATTCTTCAATATACAGAAATCAATCAATGTTATAAAACATATTATTAAATTGAATGAGAAAAACAATATGATCGTCTCAGTAGATGCAGAAAAAGCTTTTGACAATATTCAACACACATTTATGATAAAAACACTTCAGAAAGTAGGCATAGAGGGAACTTACCTCAACATAATAAAGGCCATACATGACAAACTCACAGCCAACATCATTCTCAATGGTGAAAAACTGAAACCATTTCCACTAAGATCAGGAACAAGACAAGGTTGCCCACTCTGACCACTATTCTTCAGCATAGTTTTGGAAGTTTTAGCAACAGCATCAGAGAAGAAAAAAATAAAAGGAATCAAAATCAGAAAAGAAGAAGTAAAGCTGTCACTATTTGCAGATGACATGATACTATACATAGAGAATCCTATAGCTCCTCCCAGAAAACTACTAGAGCTAGTCAATGAATTTGGTAAAGTAGCAGGATACAAAATTAATGCACAGAAATCTCTTGCATTCCTATACACTAATGATGAAAAATCTGAAAGAGAAATTAAGGAAACACTCACATTTACCACTGCAACAAAAAGAATAAAATACCTAGGAATAAACCTACCTAAGGAGACAAAAGACCTATATGCAGAAAACTATAAGACACTGATGAAAGAAATTAAAGATGATACAACTAGATGTAGAGATATACCATGTTCTTGGATTAGAAGAATCAACATTGTGAAAATGACTATACTACGCAAAGCAATCTGCAGATTCAATGCAGTCCCTATCAAACTACCACTGGCATTTTTCACAGAACTAGAACAAAAAATTTCACAATTTGTATGGAAACACAAAAGATCCCTAACAGCCAAAGCAGTCTTGAGAGAGAGAAATGGAGTTGGTGGAACCAGTCTCCCAGACTTCAGACTATACTACAAAGCTACAGTAATCAAGACAGTTTGCTACCAGCACAGAAACAGAAATATAGATCAATGGAACAGGATAGAAAGCTCAGAGATAAACCCACAGACCTGTGGTCACCTTATTTTTGATGAACGAGGCAAGAATATACAGTGGAGAAAGACAGCCTCTTCATAAGTGGTGCTGGGAAAACTGGACAGCTATAAGCAAAAGAATGAAATTAGAACACTTCCTAACACCATACACAAAAATAAACTCAAAATGGATTAGAGACCTAAATGTAAGACCAGACACTATCAAACTCACTAGAGGAAAACAGGCAGAACACTCTATGAGATAAATCACAGCAAGATCCTTTTTGACCCACCTCCTAGAGAAATGGAAATAAAAGCAAAAATAAACAAATGGGACCTAATGAAACTTCAAAGCTTTTGCACAGCAAAGGAAACCATAAACAAGACCAAAAGACAACCCTCAGAATGGGAGAAAACATTTCCAAATGAAGCAACTGACAAAGGATTAATCTCCAAAATTTACAAGCAGCTCATGCAGCTCAATATCAGAAAAACAAACAACCCAATCCCAAAATGGTCAGATGAACTGAATAGACATTTCTCCAAAGAAGAGATACAGATTGCCAACAAACACATGAAAGGATGCTCAACATAGCTAATCATTAGAGAAATTCAAATCAAAATTGCAATGAGGTATCACCTCACACCAGTCAGAATGGCCATCATCAAAAAATCTAGAAACAATAAATGCTGGAGATGGTGTGGAGTAAAGGGAACCCTCTTTCACTGTTAGTGGGAATATAAATTGACACAGCCATTATGGATAACAGTATGGATGTTCCTTAAAAAACTAAAAATAGAACTACCATACGGCCCAGCAATCCCACTACTGGGCATATACCCTGAGAAAACCATAATTCAAAAGGAGTCATGTACCAAAATATTCATTGCAGCTCTATTTACGATAACCAGGACATGGAAGCAGCCTAATTGTCCATCAAGAGATGAGTGGATAAAGATGTGGCACATATATACAATGGAATATTACTCAGCCATAAAAAGAAATGAAATTGTGTTATTTGTAGTGAGGTGAACGGACCTAGAGTCTGTCATACAGCGTGAAGTAAGTCAGAAAGAGAAAAACAAATACTGTATGCTAATACATATATATGGAATCTAAAAAAAAAAAAAGTTTCTGAAGAACCTACGGACAGGACAGGAATAAAGATGCCAACGTAGAGAATGGACTTGAGGACATGGGGAAGGGAAAGGGTAAGGTGTGACGAAGTGAGAGAGTGGCATGGACATATATACACTACCAAATGTAAAATAGATAGCTAGTGGGAACCAGGTGCATAGCTCAGGGAGATCAGGTTGGTGCTTTGTGAACACCTAGATGCGTAGGAAAGGGAGCCTGGGAGGGAGACGTAAGGGGGAAGAGATATGGGGATATATGTATATGTATAGCTGATTCACTTTGTTATACATCAGAAAGTAACACAACATTGTAAAGCAATTATACTCCAATAAAGATGTTAAATCACAAAAACAAAGATACAAAAAAAAACAAAAAAAAAAAACTTGAGGAGAATGAGAAGAAGAGAATAAGATTTGATTGTTGCCATCACTCAGTTTTCAATTTATTATTATAAATTGTAAAATAATTATTAATACTTAATTTACTGTGTTTATTATATGTTAGGGGTATTTTAATACATTCTATTGTTCTTTTACATGTAGCATTTCATTTAATTCTCACAACACTAAAGGTAGTCAGGCTTATGTATAAATAATCTTTAGTCATATATATATATATTTTTTCAGTATATTTTTCTCATTAGCTTCATTGAGATATACTTTACCTATAATATTGGGCAAGTTTAAGGTGTACAGTGTGATTAAGTGTAACATGTATATATTGTGAAATAAACAGTGGAGTATGTAAAGCACTTTATATTTCTTGAATTTTTAAACAGTAGCTAGTTAAAATCCTTTATCCACTAACCTGAAATGCTGCTTTTTCACACACACAAATTTTTCACACTGTGCCCACTTATCTTTCTTCTGTTTTATTGATCAAGATGTCAATTTCTGAACCAATGTTATGTTTTGTTTATTTATATATCTTTGTAATATATTCTGATAACTAGTATGGTACAATTCCAAGGTTTGGCTATTCCTAAGCATTAACTCTTTTATACGAATTTCAGAATTATCTTATCAAGTTACATAAAAACATTCTATTGAAGTCAATATTATATTAAATTTGTGGGTTAAATTGGGATCATTAATATATTTATAGCATCAACACTTTCCTTCCATGCACATGGTACATCTCAATTTATTCAAGTATTGTTACATGTCCTTTGCTTAATATTTTTTGAGCACATACTATTTTTAGGACACTGTTATAGGTGTTGGGGATACAACATTGATTAAAATGCCCCTACTCTTAAGTAGCTTATATTGTAGTGGAAGAAGAGAGAAGATAAACAAATAAGATTCAAATATATGGTATGTTTCATTGGATAAGCACCCAGAAGAAAAATAAAGTAGGGTGTAAGGAGAGAGAACAATAGAAGTGTGTGTGTGTGTGTGTGTGTGTGTGTGTGTGTGTGTGTACGTGTACATGCATGCACCCTTTTTGGTTAGGGAAATTTTCACTGATAAAGCAACAGAGTTGAATCAGGAGTGTAAGTGAGCATGTGTATATCTTGAGAGAGAGCTGTTTCCCAGAGGGAACAAAAGATGCAAATCTGTGAGGTAAGAGGCCTGATACGTTGAAAACATAGTACAGAGCCCAGCATGGTTAGACTAGAGAGAGAGGGAAACATTTTGTAGTTGTCACCATAAAGATCTTGAATACTTTTCAGTCTTGCTCTGAATATCTTTTTTACGTTCTTTCTAAAATTACCTTTCTAACTGGTTATTGCGGGTGTATCAGAGAATTTCTGATTCTTGTGTGTTGATTTTATAGCCTGTCACATTACTGAAGTTAGTACTTTAACAGTTGATATCATTTGATTTTCTATTAAGTGACAATCCTGCCTAATGACTATCTCTTCCCTCCTAACTATATGTTTTATTTATTTTTTCCTTGTCTCACTACATTTCTATGATGCTCAGTAAAATATGTAGCAGTAGCTATGAAAGTGAGCATTTTTTTCCTTTCTCTAATTTTAATGAAATGCTTCCAATCTCTCAATAAAACATGATGTTTACTATGTCTTTCTTTAATGAAGCAGGGGAATTTTCCCCATATTTATAATTTGGTAAGCCAATTTTTTTAAAGTAAAAACTTTTCAACATCTCTTACAAAGCTTGTATGAGTGTGTGTGTGTGTGTAACATGTTAATGTTGTAAATTGCACCTTTATATAGAACTATTTTTCAATTTTCAGACATACATTGATGAAAAAAATATTGTGTCTCCAGGTGCAGACAATGTTCTAGGCACTTGAGTTGCATCATTGAACAAAAAACCCCAAATTCCTGACTTCATGGCGCCTACATTCTAATGATGGAAGGTAGCAAATATAAACGATAAATATAATAAATGCAAAAATTATATTTTTAGTAGGAAGAGATAAGTGCAATGTAAAACAGAGACAGCAGAGCAGACAAGGGGAATCAGATGTGGGGTGTGGGTTTGTACTCTAATTTAAATGGGCTGACATCACAGGTTCTGAGCACAGTGGCATGACCTGTCTTTTGGCTCTGCTCTGGACTATTAGACTCTATGGAGAACATGAGCAGGGCAAGAAGAAGGAGACATGTTAAGAGCTCATTATATTAATAAAAAAGAGATGGTAGAGACAGATCTGGTAAATAACAGTGGAAGTGATGAAGACCTACTTCTGTTTTGAAGTAGAGCTAACTGGGTTTTCTGGATTTTCAGTTGTATATGGGGTATGAGAAGAAGAGAGAGGTTAAGGTTTTTGGCCTGAGTAACCTGATCACAACCTTTCTTTTAGTAAATGGCTAGGTTTGGTTTGCTAATAATTTATTTAAGACTTTGATGATAGTCAAATTAAAATTATGCTGGGATTGTCTGTTCTTCCATAAGCTTTGCCTGGTTATATTAGCCTTTTAAAATACATAGGGCAGCTTTCTGCATGTTTAGGAGAGGTGTGTATGAATTGAGCTTTCTTTTACCTAAAATCTTGGTGAAGCATGCTCAGAAACTCATTTAGACCTTTGCCTTTTTTTGGGTAGTGGAGGGATGTGTCAGGGGTCTCTGAGACCAACCCCAAGTTTGGTGATTTGCTAGAAGGACTCACAGGATTCAGTATTTAGTTGTACTCGGGGCTAAGATTTATTCCAGCAAAAGGGTGCAAAGCACAGTCAACAAAGAGCAAAGGCATATACTAGTGTGTATATGTCAATCCCAATCTTCCGGTGTACCACTCCTCCCCTCCCTGCTGGTAACCAAAAGTTTGTTTTCTACATCTGTGACTCTATTTCTGTTTTGTAGATAAGTTCATTTGTACCCTTTTTTTAAGATTCCACATATAAGCGATATCATATGATATTTGTCTTTGTCTGACTTACTTCACTCAGTATGATAATAAGGACCTACTGTATAGCACATGGTACTCTACTCAATACTCTGTAATGGCCTGTATGGGAAAAGAATCTAAAAAAGAGTGGGTATATGTATATGTATAATAGATTCACTATGCTGTATAGCAGAAACTAATGCAACATTGTAAATCAACTGTACTCCAATAAAAATTAAAAATAAAAAAGGAACAAAGGCACAGGGCATGGGGCAATTTGGAGGAACCCAGGTACAAGCTTCCAAGAGTCCTCTATCAGTGGAGTCACACAGGCTACACTTATTCCACCAGCAACAAGATGAATATATGTGAAGTGTGGTCTACAGGGAAGCTCATTAGAGAATCAGTGCCCAGGGATTTTCTTGGTGGCTGGTTACATAAGCCCCTGTGTATAGCATACATTCAAATTCCAGACAGCCAGAAAGAAAGCAGATGTTTAGCATAAACCATACTATTTACACAAACAGTGTAGGCACAGTGAACCACTCATATAAAGTTTTATGTCAGTGTAGGGAGCTGTTCACCAATCAAGTTCCCAGATGGAAGCCAAGGGCCAACCTTGCAAACTGAACTTTCTAAGGATTGCAGTCACAGACTTGTTACAGTAACTCTTTTCTGTCCAGAAGAATTGGGTGTTACAGAGATAGGAGGTAGATCATATTGATTACTGTTTCAATTTCTTCTGTATTTATTGATCGATTTAGATTTTTAATTTCTTCATGAGAAAATAGGGGTAATTTTTCCTCAGAAAACTTGTCATTTTAATTTAATTTCAAGTTATTGACAAGTTTATAATACTGTCATATAACTTTGATGTTATTTTCCAGGCTTTGTTCCCTTTTTTATTTCTAAAATTTATTTGTAACTAATCTCACTTTTCTATATTATACTTTTTTTTTAACATCTTTATTGGAGTAAAATTGCTTTACAATGGTATGTTAGTTTCTGCTTTATAGCAAAGTGAATCAGTTATACATATACATATGTTCCCATATCTCTTCCATCTCCCTCCCTCCCTCCCACGCTCCCTATCCCACCCCTCTAGGTGGTCACAAAGCACCAAACTGATCTCCCTGTGCTATGCGGCTGCTTCGCACTAGCTATGTATTTTACCTTTGGTAGTGTATATATGTCCGTGCCACTCTCTCACTTTGTCACAGCTTACAGTTCCACCTCCCCATATGCTCAAGTCCATTCTCTAGTAGGTCTGTGTCTTTATTCCTGTCTTACCCCTAGGTTCTTCATGACATTTTTTTTCCCCTTAGATTCCATATATATGTGTGAGCATACGATATTTGTCTTTCTCTTTCTGACTTATTTCACTCTGTATGACAGACTCTAGGTCCATCCACCTCACTACAAATAACTCAATTTCATTTCTTTTTATGGCTGAGTAATATTCCATTGTATATATGTGCCACATCTTCTTTATCCATTCATCCGATGATGGACACTTAGGTTGTTTCCATCTCCGGGCTATTGTGAATAGAGCTGCAATGAACATTTTGGTACATGTCTCTTTTTGAATTATGGTTTTCTCAGGGTATATGCCTAGTAGTGGGATTGCTGGGTCATATGGTAGTTCTATTTTTAGTTTTTTAAGGAACCTCCATACTGTTCTCCATAGTGGCTGTACCAATTCACATTCCCACCAGCCGTGCAAGAGTGTTCCCTTTTCTCCACACCCTCTCCAGCATTTATTGTTTCTAGATTTCTTGATGATGGCCATTCTGACTGGTGTGAGATGATATCTCATTGTAGTTTTGATTTGCATGTCTCTAATGATTAATGATGTTGAGCATTCTTTCATGTGTTTGTTGGCAGTCTGTATATCTTCTGTGGAGAAATGCTTATTTAAATCTTCTGCCCATTTTTGGATTGGGTTGTTTGTTTTTTTGCTATTGAGCTGCATGAGCTGTTTATAAATTTTGGAGATTAATCCTTTGTCAGTTGCTTCATTTGCAAATATTTTCTCCCATTCTGAGGGTTGTCTTTTGGTCTTGTTTATGGTTTCCTTTGCTGTGCAAAAGCTTTGAAGTTTCATTAGGTCCCATTTGTTTATCTTTGCTTTTATTTCCATTTCTCTAGGAGGTGGGTTCAAAAGGATCTTGCTGTGATTTATGTCATAGAGTGTTCTGCCTATGTTTTCCTCTAAGAGTTTGATAGCTTCTGGCCTTACATTTAGGTCTTTAATCCATTTTGAGCTTATTTTTGTGTATGGTGTTAGGGAGTGTTCTAATCATACTTTTAAATGTAGCTGTCCAGTTTTCCCAGCACTACTTATTGAAAAGGCTGTCCTTTCTCCACTGTTCATTCCTGCCTCCTTTATCAAAGATAAGTTGACCATATGTGCGTGGGTTTATCTCTGGGCTTTCTATCCTGTTCCATTGATCTATATTTCTGTTTTTGTGCCAGTACCATACTGTCTTGATTACTGTAGCTTTGTAGTATAGTCTGAAGTCAGGGAGCCTGATTCCTCCAGCTCTGTTTTTCGTTCTCAAGATTGCTTTGGCTATTTGGGGTCTTTTGTGTTTCCATATAAATTGTGAAATTTTTTGTTCTAGTTCTGTGAAAAATGCCAGTGGTAGTTTGATAGGGATTGCATTGAATCTGTAGATTGTTTTGCATAGTAGAATCATTTTCACAATTTTGATTCCTCCAGTCCAAGAACATGGTATATCTCTCCATCTATTTGTACCATCGTTAATTTCTTTCATCAGTGTCTAATAATTTTCTGCATACAGGTCTTTTGTCTCCTTAGGTAGGTTTATTCCTAGATATTTTATTCTTTTTGTTGCAATGGTAAGTGGGAGTGTTTTCTTAATTTCACTTTCAGATTTTTCATCATTAGTGTATAGGAATGACAGAGATTTCTGTGCATTGATTTTGTATCCTGCTACTTTACCACATTCATTGATTAGCTCTAGTAGTTTTCTGGTAGCATCTTTATGATTCTCTATGTATAGTATCATGTTATCTGCAAACAGTGACAGCTTTACTTGTTCTTTTCTGATTTGGATTCCTTTTATTTCCCTTTCTTCCCTGATTGCTGTGGCTAAAACTTCCAAAACTATGTTGAATAAGAGTGGTGAGAGTGGGCAACCTTGTCTTGTTCCTGATTTTAGTTGAGGTGGGTTCAGTTTTTCACCATTGAGGATGATGTTGGCTGTGGGTTTGTCATATATGGCCTTTATTATGTTGAGGAAAGTTCCCTCTACGCCTAGTTTCTCCTGGGTTTTTATCATAAATTGGTGTTGAATTTTGTTGAAAGCTTTCTCTGCATCTATTGAGATGATCATATGGTTTTTCGCCTTCAGTTTGTTAATATGGTGTATCACGTTGATTGATTTGCATATATTGAAGAATCCTTGCATTCGTGGAATAAACCCCACTTAATCATGGTCTATGATCCTTTTAATGTGCTGTTGGATTCTGTTTGCTAGTATTTTGTTGAAGATTTTTGCATCTATGTCCATCAGTGATATTGGCCTGTAGATTTCTTTCTTTGTGACATCTTTGTCTGGTTTTGGTATCAAGGTGATGGTGGCCTCGTAGAATGAGTTTGGGAGTGTTCCTCCCTCTGCTATATTTTGGAAGAGTTTGAGAAGGATAGGTGTTAACTCTTCTCTAAATGTTTGATAGAATTCGCCTGTGGAGCTATCTGGTCCTGGGCTTTTGTTTGTTGGAAGATTTTTTATCACCGTTTCAATTTCAGTGCTTGTGATTGGTCTGTTCATATTTTCTATTTCTTCCTGATTCCATCTTGGCATGTTGTGGATTTTTAAGGACTTGTCTGTGTCTTCCAGGTTGTCCATTTTATTGGCATAGAGTTGCTTGTAGTAACCTTTCATGATCTTTTGTATTTCTGCAGTGTCAGGTGTTACTTCTCCTTTTTCATTTCTAATTCTACTGATTTGAGTCTTCTCCCTTTTTTTCTTGATGAGTCTGGCTAATGGTTTATCAATTTTGTTTATCTTCTCTAAGAACCAGCATTTAGTTTTATTGATCTTTGCTATCGTTTCCTTCATTTCTTTTTCATTTATTTCTGATCTGATTTTTATGATTTCTTTCCTTCTGCTAACATTGGGGTTTTTTTGTGCTTCTTTCTCTAATGGCTTTAGGTGCAAGGTTAGATTCTTTATTCGAGTTGTTTCCTGTTTCTTAAGGTAGGATTGTATCGTGATAAACTTCTCTCTTAGAATGGCTTTTGCTGCATCCCATATGTTTTGGGTCATTGTGTCTCCATTGTCATTTGTATCTAGGTATTTTTTGATTTCCTGTTTGATTTCTTCAGTGATCACTTCATTATTAAGTAATGTATTGTTTAACCTCCATGTGTTTGTATTTTTTACATATCTTTTCCTGTAATTGATATCTAGTTTCATAGCATTGTGGTTGGAAAAGATACTTGATACTATTTCAATTTTCTTAAATTTACCAAGTCTTGATTTGTGACCCAAGATATGATGTATCCTGGAGAATGTTCCATGCGCACTTGAGAAAAATGTGTATTCTGTTGTTTTTGGATGGAATGTCCTATACATATCAATTAAGTCCATCTTGTTTAATGTATCATTTAAAGCTTGTGTTTCCTTATTTATTTTCATTTTGTATTATCTGTCCATTGGTGAAAGTGGGGTGTTTAAATCCCCTACTTTGATTGTGTTACTGTTGATTTCCCCTTTTATGGCTGTTAGCATTTGCCTTATGTATGGAGGTGCTCCTATGTTGGGTGCATAAATATTTACAATTGTTATATGTTCTTCTTGGATCAATCCTTTGATCAGTATGTAGGGTCCTTCTTTGTCTCTTATAATAGTCTTTATTTTAAAGTCTATTTTGTCTGATATGAGAATTGCTACTCCAACTTTCTTTTGATTTCCATTTGCATGGGATATCTTTTTTCATCCCCTCACTTTCTGTCTGTTTGTGTCCCTAGGTCTGAAGTGGGTCTCTTGTTTGTAGACAGCATATATATGGGCCTTGTTTTTGTATCCATTCAGGCAGTCTGTGTTTTTTGGTGGGAGCAATTAATCCATTTACATTTAGGGTAATTATCGATATGTATGTTCCTATTCCCATTTTCTTAATTGTTTTGTGTTTGTTATTGTATGTCTTTTCCTCCTCTTGTGTTTCTTGACTAAAGAAGTTCATTTAGCATTTGTTGTAAAGCTGGTTTGGTGGTGATGAACTCTCTCAGCTTGTGCTTGTCTGTAAAGGTTTTAATTTCTCCATCAAATCTGAATGAGATCCTTACTGGTTAGAGTAATCCTTTTTTTTTTTTTTTTTTTTTTTCTTGCCATATGCAGGCTTCTCACTGTTGTGGTGTCTTCCGTTGTGGAGCACAGGCTCTGGACACGCAGGCTCAGCGGCCATGGGTTACGGGCCCAGCTGCTCCGTGGCATGTGGGATATTCCCGGACCGGGGCACGAACCCATGTCCCCTGCTTCAGCAGGTGGACTCTTAACCACTGCGCTACCAGAGGAGCCCTAGAGTAATCTTGGTTGTAGGTTTTTCTCCTTCATCACTTTAAATATGTCCTGCCACTCCCTTCTGGCTTGCAGAGTTTCTGCTTAAAGATCAGCTGTTAACCTTATGGGGATTCCCTTGTGTGTTATTTGTTGTTTTTCCTTGCTGCTTTTAATATGTTTTCTTTGTATTTTATTTTTGGTAGTTTGATTTATATGTGTCTTGGCGTGTTTCTCCTTGGTTTCAGCCTGTATGGGACTCTCTGTGCTTCCTGGACTTGATTAACTATTTCCTTTGCCATATTATGGAAGTTTCAACTATAATCTCTTCAAATATTTTCTCAGTCCCTTTCTTTTTCTCTTCTTCTTCTGGCACCCCTATAATTCGAATGTTGCTGCATTTAATGTTGTCCCACAGGTCTCTGAGAGTGTCCTCAATTCTTTTCATTCTTTTTCCTTTATTCTGCTCTTCAGTAGTTATTTCCACTATTTTATCTTGCAGGTCACCTATCTGTTCTTCTGCCTCAGTTATTCTGCTATTGATCCCATCTAGAGTATTTTTAATTTCATTTATTGTGTTGTTCATTGTTGCTTATTTCATCTTTAGTTCTTCTAGTTACTTGTTAAATGTTTCTTGCATTTTGTCTATTCTGTTTCCAAGATTTTGGATCATCTTTACTATCATTATTCTGAATTCTTTTTCTGGTAGACTGCCTATTTCCTCTTCATTTGTTAGGTCTGGTGGGTTTTTATCTTGCTTCTTCATCTGCTGTGTGTTCTTCTGTCTTCTCATTTTGCTTATCTTACTGTTTGGGATCTACTTTTTGCAGGCTGCAGGTTCGTAGTTCCCATTGTTTTTGGTGTCTGCCTCCAGTGGCTAAGGTTGGTTCAGTGGGTTGTGTAGGCTTACTGGTGGAGGGGCCTAGTGCCTGTGTTGTGGTGGATGAGGCTGGATTTTGTCTTTCTGGTGGGCAGGTCCACGTGTGGTGGTGTGTTTTGGGGTGTCTGTGGCCTGAATTATGATTTCTGGCTGATAGCTAATTGGTGGTGTTGTGTTCCTGTCTTGCTAGTTGTTTGGCATAGGGTGTCCAGCACTGTAGCTTGCTGGTCGTTGAATGAAGCTGGGTGTTGGTGTTGAGATGGAGATCTCTGGGAGATTTTCGCCATTTGATATTATGTGGAGCTGGGAGGTCTCTTGTGGACCAGTGTCCTGAAGTTGGCTCTCCCACCTCAGAGGCACAGCACTGACTCCTGGCTGCAGCACTAAGAGCCTTTCATCCACACGGCTCAGAATAAAAGGGAGAAAATGTAGAAAGAATGAAAGAGGATAAAATAAAATAAAGTAAATAAGATATAATAAAGTTATTAAAATAAAAAATAATTATTAAGAAAAAGAATTTTTAAAATAATAACAAAAACAAAAACAAAACGGACGGACAGAACCCTAGGACAAATGATGACAACAAAGCTATACAGACAAAATCTCACATAGAAGCATACACATACACACTCACAAAAAGTGGAAAAGGGGGAAAAATCATATATCTTGCTCTCAAAGTCCACCTCCTCAATTTGGCATGATTCATTGTCTATCCAGGTATTCCACAGATGCAGGGTACATCAAGTTGATTGTGGAGATTTAATCTGCTGCTCCTGAGGCTGCTGGGAGAAATTTCCCTTTCCCTTCTTTGTTCGCACAGCTTCCGGGGTTCAGCTTTGGATTTGGCCCCGCCTCTGCGTGTAGGTCGCCGGAGTGCGTCTGTTCTTCGTTCAGACAGGACGGGTTAAAGGAGCAGCTGATTCGGGGGCTTTGGCTCACTCAAGCTGGGGGGAGGGAAGGGCTCGGAGTGCGGGGTGAGCCTGCAGCGGCAGAGCTCAGCGGGATGTTGAACCAGCCTTAGTCAAGCTGTGCGTTCTCCCGGGGAAGTTGTCCCTGGATCACGGGACCCTGGCAGTGGCGGGCTGCACAGGCTCTCTGGAGGTGAGGCGTGGACAGTGACCTGGGCTCGCACACAGGCTTCTTGGTGGTGGCAGCATCAGCCTTAGCGTCTCATGCACGTCTCTGGGGTCCGCGCTGATAGCCGTGTCTCGCGCCCGTCTCTGGAGCTCCTTTAAGCAGTGCTCTTAATTCCCTCTCCTCACGCACCAGGAAACAAAGAGGGAAGAAAAAGTCTCTTGCCTCTTTGGCAGCTCCAGACCTTTTCCCGGACTCCCTCCTGACTAGCCGTGGTGCACTAACCCCTTCAGACTGTGTTCACGCCGCCAAACCCAGCCCTCTCCCTGCATCAGACCGAAGACCGAGCCTCAGCTTCCAGCCCCCGCCCGCCCGGGCGGGTGAACAGACAAGCCTCTCGGGCTGGTAAGTGCTGGTCGGCACCGATCCTCTGTGCGGGAATCTCTCCGCTTTGCCCTGCGCACCCCTGTGGCTGCACTCTCCTCCGCGGCTCCAAAGCTTCCCCACTCCGCCACTCACAGTCTCCGCCCACGAAGGGGCTTCCTAGTGTGTGGAAACCTTTCCTCCTTCACAGCTCCCTCCCACTGGTGCAGGTCCCGTCCCTATTCTTTTGTCTCTGTTTATTCTTTTTTCTTTTCCCCTACCCAGGTACCTGGGGAGTTTCTTGCCTTTTGGGAGGTCTGAGGTCTTGTGCCAGCATTCACTGGGTGTTCTGTAGGAGTTGTTCCACATGTATTTCTGATGTATTTGTGGGGAGGAAGGTCATCTCCTCGTCTTACTCTTCTGCCATCTTCCTCCAAAGCCCCTCTAGATTATACTTGCCAAAAGTTTGCCTCTAATTGTAGATTAACATGAAGTTGTAAGCAGTCATACAGAGACATCCTATAGGCCCTTTACCCAGTTTCCCCAACGGTAACAGTTTGCAAATCTATAGTATAATACCACCGCCAGTATACTGACATTGATGCAATATGTTAATCTTACTGAAGTTTCTCTAGTTTTACTTCAACTCATTTGTTCTATACAATTTATTTTATTGAACAAGGTGTAAAGATACCAAACTTCCACCACCTTTCGTAAGCACGCCAACCTGCCTCGTACATAGACACCCTCCCCCATCCTTAACCCCTGGCAGTCACTAATCTGGTGATCTGTTTTCCATTCCTAAGAATTTTTCTTTCGAAATGTTATGTTTCTCACTCAGCATAATTCCCTGAATATTCATCCAAATTGTTGTCTGTATCAATAATTCGTTCCTTTGTATTGCTGAATGGTATTCCATGGTATATATAAATAGACATCTGGCTATTATGAATAAAACTGCTATGAGCCTGTGTTGACAGGTTTTTGTGTGAATATACATTTTCATTTCTCTGGGATAAATGCTCAAGAGTGCCATTGCTGGGTCTTATGGTAATTGTGTGTTGTGTTTGATAAGAAACTGCCAAAATGTTTTCTGGACAGGTTGTACCATTTTAAATTTCCACCAGCAATGCCTGAATGATGCAGTTTCTCCTTACCAGCACTTGGTGCTTTCACTGTTTCTTATTTTATGCATTCTGATAGCTGTGTAGTGATACCATGGTTTTAATTTTTGTTTTTCTGGTGGCTGATGACAGTGCACATCTTTTTTTTTTTTTTTTTTTTGCGGTACGCGGGCCTCTCACTGTGGTGGCCTCTCCCGTTGTGGAGCACAGGCTCCGGACGCGCAGGCTCAGCGGCCATGGCTCACGGGCCCAGCCGCTCCGCGGCACGTGGGATCTTCCCGGACCGGGGCACGAACCCGCGTCCCCTGCATCGGCAGGCGGACTCTCAACCACGGCGCCACCAGGGAAGCCCCATTGTGCACATCTTTTTATTTGCTTATTTGCCATCTCTCTTATTTTATTTATTTATTTATTTATTTATTTATAAATTTTATTTTATTTACTTTTTTTATACAGTACGTTCTTATTATTCATCAATTTTATACACATTGGTGTATACATGTCAATCCAAATCACCCAATTCATCACACCCCCATCCCTATCCCTCCGTGGCTTTCCCCCCTTGGTGTCCATATGTTTGTTCTCTACATCTGTGTCTCAACTTCTGCCCTGCATACCGGTTCATCTGTACCATTTTTCTAGGTTCCACATACATGCGTTAATATACGATATTTGTTTCTCTCTTTCTGACTTACTTTACTATGTATGACAGTCTCTAGATCTATCCATGTCTCAACAAATGACCCAATTTTGTTCCTTTTTATGGCTGAGTACTTTTCCATTGTACATATGTAGGACATATTCTTTATCCATTCCTCTGTTGATGGGCATTTAGGTTGCTTCCATGACCTGGCTATTGTAAATAGTGCTGCAGTGAACATTGGGGTGCATGTGTCTTTTTGAATTATGGCTTTCTTTGGGTATATGCCCAGTAGTGGGGTTGCTGGATCATATGGTAATTCTATTTTTAGTTTTTTAAGGAACCTCCATACTGTTCTCCATAGATGCTGTATCAATTTACATTCCCACCAACAGTGCAAGAGGGTTCCCTTTTCTCCACACCCTCTCCAGCATTTGTTGTTTGTAGATTTTTCTAATGATGCCCATTCTAACTGGTGTGAGGTGATACCTCATTGTGATTTTGATTTGCATTTCTCTAATAAGTAGTGATGTTGAGCAGCTTTTCATGTGCTTCTTGGCCATCTGTATGTCTTCTTTGGAGAAATGTCTATTTAGGTCTTCTGCCTATTTTTGGATTGGGTTGTTTGTTTTTCTGATATTGAGCTGCATGAGCTGTTTATATATTTTGGAGATTAATCCTTTGTCCATTGATTTGTTTGCAAATATTTTCTCCCATTCTGAGGGTTGTCTTTTCATCTTGTTTATGGTTTCCTTTGCTCTGCAAAAGCTTTTAAGTTTCATGGGGTCCCATTTGTTTATTTTTCTTTTTATTTCCATTACTCTAGGAGGTGGATTAAAAAAGATCTTGCTGTGATTTATGTCAAAGGGTGTTCTTCCTATGTTTTCCTCTAAGAGTTTTATAGTGTTTGGTCTTTCATTTAGGTCTCTAATCCATTTTGAGTTTATTTTTGTGTATGGTGTTAGGGAGTGTTCTAATTTCCTTCTTTTACATGTAGCTGTCCAGTTTTCCCAGCACCACTTATTGACGAGACTGTCTTTTCTCCATTGTATATCCTTGCCTCCTTTGTCATAGATTAGTTGACCATAGGTGCGTGGGTTTATCTCTGGGCTTTCTAACTTGTTCCATTGATCTATGTTTCTGTTTTTGTGCCACTAACACATTGTCTTGATTACTGTAGCTTTGTAGTGTAGACTGAAGTCAGGGAGTCTGATTCCTCCGGCTCCGTTTTTTTCCCTCAAGAGTGCTTTGGCTATTTGGGATCTTTGTTTCTCCATACAAATTTTGTTTTTCTTATTTTTTTTGCGGTACGTGGGCCTCTCACTGTTGTGGCCTCTCCAGTTGCGGAGAACAGGCTCTGAATGCGCAGGCTCAGTGGCTGTGGCTCACGGTGCCAGCCGCTCTGCTGCATGTGGGGTCTTCCCGGACCAGGGCACAAACCCATATCCCCTTTATCAGCACGCAGACTCTCAACCACTGCGCCACCAGGGAAGCCCTCCATAAAAATTTTTAAATGATCTGTTATAGTTTTGTAAAAAATGCCATTGGTAATTTGATAGGGATTGCATTGAATCTGTAGATTGCTTTGGGTAGTAGAGTCATTTTCACAATATTGATTCTTCCAATCCAAGAACATGGTATATCTCTCCATCTGTTGGTATCATCTTTAATTTCTTTCTTCAGTGTCTTATAGTTTTCTGCATACAGGTCTCTTGTCTCCCTAGGTAGGTTTATTCCTAGGTATTTTATTCTTTTTGTTGCAGTGGTAAATGGGAGTGTTTCCTTAATTTCTCTTTCAGATTTTTCATCATTAGTGTATAGGAATGCAAGAGATTTCTGTGCATTCATTTTATATCCTGCAACTTTACCAAAATCATTGATTAGCTCTAGTAGTTTTCTGGTTGCATTTTTAGGATTCTCTATGTATAGTATCATGTTATCTGCAAACAGTGACATTTTTACTTCTTCTTTTCCAATTTGTATTCCTTTAATTTCTTATTCTTCTCTGATTGCCATGGATAGGACTTGCAAAACTATGTTGAATAATAGTGCTGAGGGTGGACATCCTTGTCTTCTTCCTGATCTTAGAGGAAATGCTTTTAGTTTTTCACCATTGCGAATGATATTTGCTGTGGGTTTGTCGTATATGGCCTTTATTATGCTGGGGTAGTTTCCCTCTATGCCCACTTTCTGGAGAGTTTTTATCATAAATGGTGTTGAATTCTGTCAAAAGCTTTTTCTGCATCTATTGAGATGATCATATGGTTTTTATTCCTCAGTTTGTTAATATGATGTGTCACATTGATTGATTTGTGTATATTGAAGAATCCTTGCATCTCTGAGATAAATCCCACTTCATAATTGTGTATGTTCCTTTTAATGTGTTGTTGGATTCTGTTTGCTAGTATTTTGTTCAGGATTTTTGCATCTATATTCATCAGTGATATTGGTCTGTAATTTTTTTTGTTTGTAGTGTCTTTGGTTTTGGTATCAGGGTGATTGATGGTGGCCTCATAGAATGAGTTTGGGAGTGTTCCTTCCTGTGCAATTTTTTGGAAGAGTTTGAGAAGGATAGGTGTTGGCTCTTCTCTAAATGTTTGATAGAATTCACCTGTGAAGCCATCTGGTCCTGGACTTCTGTTTGTTGGAAGATTTTTAATCACAGTTTGAATTTCATTACTTGTGATCGGTTTGTTCATATTTTCTATTTCTTCCTGGTTCAGTCTTGGAAGGCTATACCTTTCTAAGAATTTGTCCATTTCTTCCAGGTTGTCCATTTTATTGGCATAGAGTTGCTTGTAGAAGTCTCTTAGGATGCTTTGTATTTCTGCAGTGTCTGTTGAAACTTCTCCTTTTTCTTTTCTAATTTTATTTATTAGAGTCCTCTCCCTCTTTTTCTTGATGAGTCTGGCTAATGGTTTATCAATTTTGTTTATCTTCTCAGAGATCCAGCTTTTAGTTTTATTGATCTTTGCTATTGTTTTCTTTGTTTCTATTTCACTTATTTCTGCTCTGATGTTTATGATTTCTTTCCTTCTGCTAACTTTATGTTTTGTTTGTTCTTCTTTCTCTAGTTCCTTTAGGTGTAAGTTTAGATTGTTTATTTGAAATTTTTCTTGTTTCTTGAGGTAGGCTTGTATAGCTATGAACTTCCCTCTTCGAACTGCTTTTGCCGCATCCCATAGGTTTTGGATCGTCATGTTTTCATTGTCATTTGTCTCCAGCTATTTTCTGATTTCCTCTTTGATTTCTTCAGTGATCTCTTGGTTATTTAGTAATGTATTGTTTAGCCTCCATGTGTTTCTGTTTTTTACATTTTTTCCCCTCTAATTCATTTCTAATCTCATAATGTTGTGGTAAGAAAAGATTCTTGATATGATTTCAATTTTCTTAAATTTACTGAAGCTTGATTTGTGACCCAAGATGTGATCTATCCTGGAGAATGTTCCATGAGCACTTGAGAAGAAAGTGTAATCTGCTGTTTTTGGAAGGAATATCCTATAAATATCAATTAAGTCTTTGTGATGTATTGTGTCATTTAAAGCTTCTGTTTCCCTTATTTTCATTTTAAGGGAAACAGAAGCTTTAAATGACACAATACATCACAAAGACTTAATTGATATTTATAGGATATTCCTTCCAAAAACAGCAGATTACAAATTTTCATTTTAGATCATTTGGCCATTGGTTCAAGTGAGGTGTTAAAGTCCCCCAGTATTACTGTCGATTTCCTCTTTTAGAGCTGTTAGTAGTTGCCTTATGTATTGAGGTGCTCCTATGTTGGGTGCATATATATTTATAATTGTTATATCTTCTTCTTGGATTGATCCCTTGATCATTATGTAGTGTCCTTCCTTGTGTCTTGTAACATTCTTTATTTTAAACTGTATTTTATCTGATATGAGTATTGCTACTCCAGCTTTCTTTTGATTTCCATTTGTATGGAATATCTTTTTCCATCCCCTCACTTTCAGTCTGTATGTGTCCCTAGGTCTGAAGTGGGTCTCTTGTAGACAGCATATGTATGGGTCTTGTTTTTGTATCTATTCAGCAAGCCTGTGTCTTTTGGTTGGAGCATTTAATCAATTTACATTTAAGATAATTATTGATATGTATGTTTGTATGACCATTTTCTTAATTTATTTGGCTTTGTTTTTGTAGGTCCTTTTCTTCTCTTGTGTTTCCCACTTAGAGAAGTTCCTTTAGCATTTGTTGCAGAGCTGGTTTGGTGGTGCTGAATTCTCTTAGCTTTTGTTTGTCTCTAAAGCTTTTGATTTCTCCATTGAATCTGAATGAGATCCTTGCGGGGTAGAGTAATCTGGGTTGTAGATTCTTCCCTTTTATCACTTTAAGTATACCATGGCACTGCCTTCGGGCTTGTACTATTTCTGCTGAGAAATCAGCTGTTAACCTAATGGGAGTTCCCTTGTATGTTATTTTTCGTTTTTCTCTTGCTGCTTTCATAATTTTTCTTTGTCTTTAATTTTTGACAGTTTGATTACTATGTGTCTCGGCATGTTTCTCCTTGGGTTTATCCTGTATGGGACTCGCTGTGCTTCCTGGAGTTGGGTGGCTATTTCCTTTCTCATGTTAGGGAAGTTTTTGACTATAATCTCTTCAAATATTTTCTCGGGTCCTTTTTCTCTCTCTTCTCCTTCTGGGACCCCTATAATATGAATGTTGTTGCGTTTAATGTTGTCCTAGGGGTCTCTTAGTCTGTCTTCATTTCTTTTCATTCTTTTTTCTTTATTCTGTTCTGCAGCAGTGAATTCCCCCATTCTGTCTTCCAGGTCACTTATCTGTTCTTCTGCCTCAGTTATTCTGCTATTGATTCCTTCTAGTGTAGTTTTCATTTCAGTTATTATATTGTTCATCTCTGTTTGTTTGTTCTTTACTTCTAGTTCTTTGTTAAACGTTTCTTGCATCTTCTTGATCTTTGCCTCCATTCTTTTTCCGAGGTCCTGTATCATCTTCACTATCATTATTCTGAAATGTTTTTCTGGATGGTTGCCTGTCTCCCCTTCATTTATTTGTTTATCTGGGATTTTATCTTGGTCCTTCATCTGGTACATAGCCCTCTGCCTTTTCATCTTGTCTATCTTTCTGTGAATGTGGTTTTTGTTCCACAGGCTGCAGGATTGTAGTTCTTCTTGCTTCTGCTTTCTGCCCTCCTCTCTCTGATTATTTTAAAAAACTTACTTCATTTAGTTTATAATTTTATTCTTGATTTAATTAATTTAAACTTTTACCTTTGTATTTTCTTTGAGTTTGTTTTGTTTTTATCTTTAATTTGCAACTTACATCTTTTTGTTTGTATTTTTATTTTCTCTTAAGCATATCTAATTCTAAAATCTTCCTTGGAGAATTTCTTTGGATATAAACCACAGGTTTTGATATATAATGCTCTCATGATCGTTAAATTTTCTATTTCCAATTTATCTTTAAATTTATTTCGTATTACATGAATTATTTTAAATTACTTTATCTCCACATTTAAGTTTTTGCTTTGCTTTTTGATGTCTTTTAATTGCAATTTTATTTCATCCTGCCTAGTGATTGTGACTATCATGAAATAAGTTCTTTTGGAATATGATGTATTCCAAAAGTTTTTCAGGCTGTGTCCTGCATGTTTGAAAACAATGTGCATCCTCTGTTGTGTTAAATATATGTAAAACTCTTGGATTAATTATATATATATCTATTAATTAACTTTTAATCAAATCTTCTATGTCCTGTTTAAATATTTTGATTTTTTTAGCTAGGGAGGTGTATTGAAATCCCAATATGTTTGTGGATTTCTCAATTTCTCCTTGCATTTTTTTTTACATTTTTCTTAAAAATTATGTTGCTTGCTTCATCAATGTTTTTTTTGTTGATTGTTGCTTTTATCAATATTAAATATTCCTTTTGGTTCTTGTTCTTCTTGCTTTTCATATTGCTTCTTCCCCTCCCCCTCCCCTTTTCCTCCCCCTGTTCTTCTTTTTCTCCATTGCAAAACTTCTTATTTTAATTAACTTTTTCTGGGTGTATCTTTTTCCCCCTCTAATTTCTACATTTGTTTGAAATTTTGCTGTAGATATATTTCTTTTTAACAGTACTGATGAAAACTTGTGATTTAAAAATTATGTTTAACATAGTTATGTTTAATTTGAATTTTGCCAAATTGGAATTATTTTATGTTTCTCATGTTTTTCTCTCTTTCCCCACATTCTTTCCAGACTTTTGCTGAATTGACTATCTTGTTGTGTTTGTTGTTGTAGTTGTTTTTAAAATTCATATTCCTTTTAGTTATTTGAAAGTTTCTCTGGTTGGCATTCTAAATTTTTAATGTACATAGTTAGCCTCTTTTTAAAGTAAATTTATTGAAGTACATTGACATGTAACAATATATAATATAAAAACAATAAACTACATGTATTTAAAATGTAAAATTTTATATTTTGACATATTTCAAATATATCTGTTTGATTTACATATAATTATATATTTCAAACATGCATATTTGATTTATATAAAAATATGTATGTTGATATATAACATATAATCAATTCAAAGCCCTGCTAAATATATATTTATTTTTAACATATAGTAAAACATGTTTTATGTATATATGTTTATATATATATATATATATATATATATATTTAACAGGGCTCAGAATTAATTATACACTACTCCACCTTGTCCAAAAAAAGACCTGTAGCATTCTTTTAATTTTCTCCTCTCCTTCCCTATCTCCTGTCAACTAATATGTTGACATTATCTAGAATTTTTTTCATGCTTTTGTAGTTTTGTTGTTAGTATTAACATTCCCTCCTTATTTACAGCTGTTAAGTTTCAGTCCCTTCCTCTGGATGTTGCATTTTTTTTTCCTTTCTTTGTTTAGATGCTGTTTCTCATCTTGCAGGGATTCTCTATAGTTTTCCTGAATGTGAGGTTTGCTGAACATTCCTCATCTAAGTTTCAAAAGCTATTTTGTAATAGAAATTTGGAATAGGAAGGTGGGACCATGGCATATTCTAAGACTGCCATCTTGACCAACAACTCAGGGGGCACTTTTTGTGTGAACAGGAGGCAGGCAGGTATTTGGAAGTCAGACTTGTCTGTCACACATCTGCTCATCTCTGCTCCCCTGACTGCTAACAAAGTAGTTGCCCTCATTGAGCTTCCCTTTCCTAACCTGTAAAATGGACATCATAGCAGTCTTGTAAAGATGAAATGAGTTGAAGAATGACAAATAGTCTTGTATTACTACACGTTTGTTGCTTAATAAATATTGATTTCTTTTCTTTTCTGGTCAAATAAAATGAAATATTATACTTTTAATCAAACTAAGTTGTAGACATGTAGACTATATTAATCCCAATAGTTTGTTTAGTTTGTATACATAATTATGCTTGAAAATCATTTAAATAAGGTCTTTGGGGGACTTCCCTGGTGGTCCACTGGTTAAGACTCTGTGCTTCTACTGCAGGGGGCACAGGTTTGATCCCTGGTCGGGGAACTGAGATCCCACGTGCCATGCGGTGTGGCCCCCAAAAAACCCCAAATAAAATTGGTGGAAAAAATATGCTAGTGAAATTTATTTTAAAAATAACTAAAATAAATAAGGTCTTTGGTGACATATTAATCGAGGATACCCTTGGGATGTCTAGGAATGTACCCCCAATATTTTGAAGACAGTGTTGTGGTAGCTGACCCTGTCTTGCATAATGCCATCATGTGGATCCAGCAGTAGGAGGGTATTGACTATCAGTTGATCGCTGAGTTATTTATGATGCTGTTACATAGGGCAGGTGTCCAGAGTAAGGTTCAGGTGCTGCTCTGTTTTGGGCCTGTCACTTGCCACTGTAGCTGGCAACTCAAGTTTGAGAACTTCTTCCTGCTTTACAGAAAACATGAATAAACAGAGAATGACAAAAAGATGTGACTTAGTATTGAGATCCTACTTTCTTTTAATTTCTAATACTTGTTACTCAAACTCCTTGTCTAGGTATCAACTTTCAGTTTCCTGATTCTGCAGGCATTCCTGGATTGCAGCTACTTTGTTTCTTGTTCTAGATACTGATCTCCTTGGATTGTAGGCCCCTTGTTATGTATTAACCTTGGCACTTGCCCTTTACTTCAAGACTTGCATGAAACTGTCAATGAGACCATCATGTAGGAGAGAATACAAATGCATGATAAACTATGAAACTGTCAGTGTGGCACTGCAAAGACAAATCATGGCAGACTTATTTCATTTTCGTCTCTGATAGAGTGACGGGCCTCATAAACAAGGGGGAGTAATGTACAAGATCTATGTTGCTTCCCTGTAATTACTCCTGAAACACTCCAGGTATGATGGGCCATATTTTATGTTTCCATACAGTTAAGAAACAGGATCTTTCTCACTGGACCTGATTAATCTGTCCAGTTTTTCTGAGAGTCTGCATCCAAACTGATATGCTGAATAAGTTGTGCTAACAAAAACCAGGGCAACAGAGCTAAATAAAGAATTAAAATAACTGTCCATTTAAAAAAGACCACGAGAGGCTTCCTACATGTGTAAAATTATAGTCAAAATAGCAGGAAGGGGTTCAGATTGTAAGGTTAAGAAAACACATTGGGGCTTGAAGATGCAAGCTATATCTTAACAAAAAATCCAGGAAGAATTGAGAGGGTGTTGTAAATTTTTCAGTGAAGGATACAACTTTTGTTTTTGAGACACTTTAGGCAAGGTGTTTGAGAATGCTTTGAAGTGGGTTGGATTTGGATCCCCTCCTTCAATCCAGTAAAGTATTTTTATGCATGTGTAATTTCATGGGGAAAGTGGAATGAGAAAGAATATGGATGTCACCAGCAGATGAGACAAGAAAAAAAAGTTTTGTTATTAAATGAAAAAGAAAACAAACTCTCTAATTTGTATCCTACTTGTGGTGGGTGAGCAACATGACTTCTACATGTGAAAAGTGGTCTATTCATTTTTTCTTTATGAATTTAACAATTTCAATTGCAAAGCAAAGGATAAAAGCGCAGCTGAATTCTGTTTGTTGTTTAACAGAGAGATGAATGGGTTTTATATTTTCAGTATCCAATCTTCTTTTTTTTAAAGGGAAGATGGATTATTCTCATTCTTAATGGAAACTGTGAACAGTGTTGACCCAACTGAAATACAGATTTGTGTAAAAGAGGGAAAGTGGTTTTGTTACAGAATGAGCTTCTGTGTTTCCTCTACCCCTCAGCTCAATCACTTTCATTAGAGAAGTCTTCTCTGACCTCCAGACTAGGTCAGCTCAGCCTTTGATAAATTCACAGCACCAAGTATGTGTAGCTGTCTGTGTGTGACACACATCCGCATACAAAGTCATATTTGTGATTTTTAATTTAATCTTCCTCAGTAGACAGACTGTAAGTGCCTCTGAACATAGGCACTCACAAGTTCTGGCTCACTATTTTCTAACCGAAGCCTAGTGTCTGACACCTATTAGACTCTCAATAAATGAATGCGACAATGAATGAGTGAATGTAGTCTAGATACTAAAATACTTCAAAAAAAACCTTAGACTATGAGGATGAATAAAAATGTGGTCATTGCCCATGAAAGGAGTTTTCACTTAAAAAGTTTTATAGTATGTGTATTACCTTTTGAGCAAGGAAGGCAACTTCCCAAATATGTGGAAGAGTCAGAGTGGTGGGTAGGAGGCAATACTGTCACGTTCTGGGTGGGTGGCAGATGGATATGAAGTGGGCCTTGTTCCAGGCTCCGCTCGACCCAGTTTCAGCAACTGTAGCTGAACATGTTTCTCTTTCATCGTGCAATTGAAAGCCTCTTTAAAAGCACTCAGTGGGTCCTTTTTTTTCTTTTTTCTTTTTTTGCAGTACGCGGGCCTCTCACTGTTGTGGCCTCTCCTGTTGCGGAGCACAGGCTCCGGATGCGCAGGCTCAGTGGCCATGGCTCACGGGCCCAGCTGCTCCGCGGCATGTGGGATCTTCCCAGACCAGGGCATGAACCCGTGTCCCCTGCATCGGCAGGCAGACTCTCAACCACTGCGCCACCAGGGAAGCCCACTGTGGGTCCTTTTGATATAGCAAGTAAGAATGATCAAAGCCATGAGAGAACTAGACGTTGTTGGCTCACCCTGGAAGCCTGGCTTTTTCACTCCCCTCCACTAACAATTGTTTCATGGAACCAAAAGTTGGTTCATTTACTGGAGAGCAGGAAAGGTAGTAGTGATTTTCACAGCAATTGAACACATTTAGATTAATTTTCTAACTTTTGGCGACTTCATGATTTCATGGCTACCTCTTTGTTGGGAAAGTCCAGGACTTGTATCTTACATCTGTCATTTTGTTTTCTCCTAAAGTGAAGGAGAACAGAGGGAAAGAGATCTTGGCAAGGAAGAGAAAAATGAGATGGAAAGAATACAAACTTTCATCTTGTAGTCACTATGAAATCAAGTCCAGAATGATGGTGGCTTTCAGGGCAGACATGCATGATTCTCACCTCCTACAGCCTTTTCTCTGTGACTCATTATTTTCCATATTCATTAATAATTTTTGTATTAGGGTTATAATGCAAAGGTTAACAAGTGTTTTCCCTTTCATTTGAAGCTAAAACAAAACAAAAGAGGCTTAATCCAAAGGATCTGATGAACTGGTGAGGTTTTGAGATTTGGAAATAAAAAGGGAAGTTGTGGTTACTTATTTGGACTTCATTAGAAGGAGATATTTTCTTTTCTTAGTCTAGTATGGATTCGATCCCATCTGAACCCAGATGATTGGCTTGGTGACTTTTGAAAGACTCCTTAAGCTCTTTGATTTGTGAACAATGCTAAAGAAATAAACTTATACTCAGAAGTGCATCTAGGTCAGTGATGGGTAAATTTTGAATTTGATCAATGAATGTCCTTTATATTATAATCTAAGTTACTTCCATTTCCTTTTAAACTGCCTTCTATCTGAAAAGCAAAACTTGAACACATGAACTAATAATTATTACCGGTGGAAGGATTTGTGGAAGTCAGACATAATCAAATTTCAGATGTAAGACCTCAATTTGGCTTGTGGTGAGGGGAAGTGAATTGAGAAGTACATCCCGAGTTGGAATTTAGTGCTTTTGTCAAAGTCTGGGCTAGAGATTATCACTAGCAGCCACTTAAGCCTCAACTTAAGAAGATTATTATGATTATAATGATTAAGATGATATATCTGTGAGAAATGATAAACACATCTAAAAGAAAACTGTTTTT
Source organism: Mesoplodon densirostris (assembly GCF_025265405.1). Lineage (NCBI taxonomy): Eukaryota > Metazoa > Chordata > Mammalia > Artiodactyla > Ziphiidae > Mesoplodon > Mesoplodon densirostris. Next base: position 40,186,071 of record NC_082664.1, read on the forward strand.
CTACCTTTGATGAGGGTTTAATTTCTATAGAGTGTGTATGTGTGTTTATATGCCTGTATGTGAGGTGACCCAAGGCAGCTTCTCCAGATCAGAGAAGGTATTGTTTATGAGGAAACCATTGAGGACCATGGGGGACCTGGGTGGGTTAGTGTGTGGGTGGGATTTTGCTGAAAATGAGAGGATCTCTGTGGTTGGAATGGAGAAATCAAACATAACACACTCTCCAATTTAATGAACTAGGAGGCTGCTAACTAGGTTTCCTCTGCTTTTACTTCTGTAATAATAACATAAAAGTGAGATAGTGTGACTGAAATCAGTGTGGTGGAGACCCTTCACTTGTGTGAAATAACAGATTCATGCCAATGAAGGAAAAACGTGTAGTGATTGAGAGAAAATATTCTGGTAATCTCATTCTTGATGTGTAGAAAGATTGCTTAGACTAAAATTATTTATATACCAAAGTGGAAACAATTACTTTTCAACTTACTTGCATTATTAATGAAGGTGATGTGTATTTCTGAGGAGGTTGCATTTATAACAAATTCAGCAGGGTATTCTTAGAGTATTTTTATAGGAATGCCACTATTTTTGGCATATTGGAAAACCATACTCTCTTAATTGCACATAAATGTTACAATTCCTTAAGAAACTGATGTAAGAATATTTTTCATTCAAGAAAAAAGACTATGGTTGCCTCACAATATTTTCTGAAAAGTAAACAAATATGATTTACAATATGATAAACTTTTTTTTTTTTTTTTTTTTGACGGTACGCGGGCCTCTCACTGTTGTGGTCTCTCCTGTTGCGGAGCACAGGCTCCGGACGTGCAGGCTCAGCGGCCATGACTCATGGGCCTAGCCGCTGTGCGGCATGTGGGATCTTCCTGGACTGGGGCACAAACCTGTGTCCCGTGCATCGGCAGGCGGACTCTCAACCACTGCACCACCAGGGAAGCCCATGATAAACTTTTTGATGTATGGTGTCCAATCAACTTTTTAGTATTAAACTATTATAATAACGTTAGTAATCATACATTTTATATAACTTGATAGCCTTAGGAATGGGCCAAACATCCATCCATCCATCCATTCATTACTTTTCTAGTTACTTCCTTGGGCCATATGAATGATGCAGTCTAGTTTCATATTTGTCGTTGTGAAACAATCTTTTTATTTATTTATCACTGAAACCCTGGCACATTTCCTGTCACTTCTAGATGACTTTTTCTGAGCTCACAGTGACTCAGTGTTCTTCATGGGCTAGTAGAGAGAACTGAAGAGGACCATACATGTTGTCTGACCAAACTTTTCAATGAAATTGAGGTCCAGAGATACAAAGTAATAAGATTGATGATACCAAGACTATTGTTATATTCATTTTAACTGTCTGCATTTCTAGCCCATCTTTCCCTTTAATCTCAGAAGAGAGGTCGCTCCTCATTTATAAAGGGAGAGACTCCGAGTTGGGTCCCATTCCTTCCCTGTCTGGGAGGAACCTAATTTCCATAATAAACACTTGACATATTCTCATCCTGAGATTTTTAGCCAAATGGAAACCAGGAATGGATTGAAATTTGGTAGAATAGGGGTATGTGTGTGTGCTTGTGTGTGTGCATGGATGCATGTGTGCATGTGTGTGTGGTGGTGGTGGTGGCGGTGGTTTGAGGACTCCATCTTTTGACAGGAACACAGAGTAGAGGGAAGAGGAAGAAGGGAGGTCTACTGTTTCATTTGGAAAACATTAATTGGAGGACTACAGTATTCTCTTATCCACAACTATTTATTATGCCCTAATGATGGGCCTGACATTTTTTAATTTTGATAAGTTATGAAAAGTCACATAATTTTCATCAATGTATTTATAACAGTCTTATGAAATAAATATTATTACCCACATTTTTTCAGATGAGAAATTTATAGCAAAGAAAAATTAAGTGATTTGTCTAAAGTCTTACCACTAACTGGTGGCAGAGCTAAGATTTAAGCCATATTTCTCCAACTCTTAAGAAATAAACCTTATTGCTTCTATCAGACCCAACCTATGCTGGTCTTAGAGAGGGAATTATGTCATAGTTTCCAAGAGTGGTGAGATAAATATGCAAGTAAAAAATGGGTATGAAACCTTATACCCATTGGTTAGCAAGATTCATTTATGCAAAATGAGTAATTTCTATAGATTTGCTGTACAACATTGTGCCTACAGATGACAATAATGTGTTGTACACTTAAAAATCTGTTGAGGGTAGAGCTCATGTTAAATGTTCTTACCACAATAAAGTTAAAAAATTGTATATAGATTATAAAATAAACATCTGTTTGCATATATTTTAAAAAGTATTATGCAGTTGGATGAGGGCAGGAATTATAAGTACTTTTTATTTGTTTGTTAAAATAATTTTTGCTGTGTGATATAACATATATCTAAAGAGTGCTTATCAAATATATATACAGTATCAAAGCAGTAAAATGTACTTACCATGCAGCTTAAAGGCAAAAAAGAAAAACTCTACCAGTGGTTTAGGTGTCATCATGGCCCTTTATAATGCAACACCCTTCCCTCTGCCTTAGAGACCACTATCCTGGTTTTGTTTCCATAGCAAGGAATGTGTCCACACACAATATATTGTTTAGTTTTGCCTGTTTTTGCATTTAGTATAAATGGATTCCTATACTATACGTGACTTGCTTATTTGCCTCAACATTATGTGTTTTAGATTCATTCATCATGATATGTGAGACTGTAGTTCCTTTTTCTCCCACGGCTGAAGTGTTCCATTGTATGACTGCTGCAATTCTTTAACGAGTCCAGTGTGAGGTAGATATCATGATTATCTCTAGTTCTATGTTTTGTACAAACAGTGCTTCTATAAACATTTTTGTACACATCTCTCAGTGCACATGCGCACTAAGTATATATATACCTGGGAGTGGAATTGCCGTGCACTTGGTCAGTTTTACAAGATGATGTGAAATTTTATTCCATTACCATCAGATCACTGGGAATGTGATAACTGCATTTTCAGGTTACATTTCTCTGATTATTAATAAGAATTTTTTAAAAGATGAAAATCATTTCATATGTCTCCTACTATAATGGACCTTTTCAAGTCTTCTGTTCATTTTCATTGAACTGTCTTTTTAATTAATTCATTAGATTTCTTTTCATATTCTGAATATATCCTTTATTGGTTACCTCTATATGTGTTGCAGGTATCTTCTCACAGTATGTCACATATATTTTCATTTTCATTCTGGTACCTTCTTATGAATAGATCTTCATTTACTGTGGTCAAGGCAATCTTTCATGGTTTGTGCTTTTGTCATCTTGTTTGAGGTCATAGAAATATTCTCCTATGTTTCCTTCTGCATATTTAAATTTTTTCCACTTTTGCTTAAATTCTAGACAGATCTAGAATTTATTTTTATTAGGAAATGAGGTAGGGATTTCTTTTTACTTTCCTACATGTGGATAGTCAGTGATTCTAGCACCATTATTGAATTGTTCATTCGCCCCGCCCACATCTATAGTGTTACCTTTTTCATATATCAGGCTTTCATAGATATATGGCATTTTGGGGAGTTATCTGCCTTTCCATATAATTTAGTGTGATAAGCCACATTATCAAATTTGTATATGTGTTTACCACATGCCAAACACTGTTCTAAGATAACATGTAATCTTTATAAGGAAAGTACTCTTATTATCCTCAATTTATAGATGTAGCAACTGAAGTGCAAAGACTTAACTCATCCAAGGTCACACTATCCAGAAAGTGGCAGACCCACCATTCCAGCACAAGCAGTATAGCTCTGTATACTGTGCTGCCTCTCCAGTACTTACTTGTTGCCTCATAGTACTAGAGGTTTATGATTAATGTTAGTATAACGTACAGCAAATCTTCCAATCTGATGCTGCTCATCTCAGAGTGCTGTGACCTTTCTTGGTACTTTTGTCTTCCATATAAGTTTTAGAATCACCAAGTAAATTTATACACACACACACACACAAACAGAGGAATACCTACGAACTGTTGATATAAATTTGATCTTACATTGAAACTATAGATCAATTGGTAGACAACTGGCATCTCATGATACTAAGCATGGTCTATCTTTCCATGTGTTTATAATTTTCTCCATAAAAGTTTTACATGTCTTGTTAAGTTTATTTCTAAAAACATATGTATAAAATATATTATGTATTATATGTTAACTCATTTACTTCATTTGTGAGCTTCACAAGGACAGAAATTTTTGTCTTTTATTTACCTATTTTTAACTTATGAAGTCCCAGTACATAATCTAGTACATGACACATAATGGCCACTTAATGAATATTTCTTGAACTAATAAATTATAATAACATACTTAAAAACTGTGTTTTCTAACCATTTATAGATATTGAATAGGAAAGCCCTTAATGTTTCTTTATTAAACTTATAGCCAAGTATAATGACAAACTTTGATCATTTCTAAAAATTTGTTGAACATTCTTTTGTGATTTGTATATTATGAAGTACAACATGATTTTTCTTTCAATCCAAACACTTTAATTCATTTTCTCATCTTATTGGAACTAGCTAGAATTTCTAGTTCAGTGATAAAAGCGAATATTCTTACCTTGTTCTAGATTTCAGAAAAATACTTTTCTGTTTTACCATCAATTATGATGTTTGCTGTAGGGTTTTTTAAAAAAATACCCTTTGTCATGTTACAGAAGGGTCCGTTTAGTCTGCTGATAATTTTGTAACAAATAGTCAAATATTGTCAAATCCTTTTCTATATTTATTGAGATCATTTTTTTCCCTCTTTTAATCTGTTAACATAGTGAATTCGAGCAGTACAGTTTATAATGATGACTCAATCTTGCATTTTTGGAGTGGACTTATTTGGTCATTATGCATAATTATATGTGGATGTGTAGATTTTTATAGATTGTTGAGGTTTTTTTGCTGATATTTTTTGAGAATTTTGCATCTGTATACATAAGTGAGAGTGGCAGTAATATTTTTTTACATACTGCTTGTCTAATTTGGTATCAAGATAAACTAGCCTCAGAAAAAAATAAGACTTTTCCTAACTTTTCCAGATTCTGAAGGAGTTAATGTTAGACTGAATTAATCTGTTTCTTGAATGTTTTATAGAACATTCCTGAAAAACCATCCACACCTGGTGATACCTTTTGTGATAACATTTTAATCCTGATTAATTTTTTTCAATACTTACAGTACCATTTATAATATTTGTAGTATCAAGAAAAGGTTTTCTCTTTTTTTGAGCCATTTTGCTCTGTTAAGTTTTGCTAAATTACATTTTGTGAAAATTTGTTTATTCCACATACATTTTCACATTTATTAGCATACAGTTTTCATCTCTGACACAAAGTTGTTTTAAGTCTGCTGCACCATCATTTATATTTATTTTTAATTATATTTTTATTTATTTATTTTTTTTCCTTGACCAATGATTTTAGGCACTTTTATTCTTTTTTTCAAAGAACCAACTTTTGGTTTGTTTACTGTCTTCATCAGATTTTTTGTTTTCATCTTCATTAGTTTTTACACTTAGCTATTTCATTCATTAAATTTCTTTTTGTTTTTTAAAAAAATTTCTTCATTTGGTTGCTGAGCTCATTTATTTTCAGCTTTTCATCTCTGTATGGTAAGTATTCAGTACTTACTTTCTCTTAGGTTTATCATACAATTTTCATATGTAGTACCATAATTCATCACCTATTATAACCATTATTTTATATAACACTTAGAAAAAATATGATAACTCCTCATCATTTCTAATTTTTATTTTATACTTGTTTAAAGATTCTTTAAATGTTTTTCTTTAAATGTTTTAAATGTTTCTTTAACTGTTTTAAAACATATAATTGTGCCATACATTGCTCTTGTGCATACATGTGAAAAAATATATAAAACTAAATTGGTTAAGATATATATATATATATTTTTTGCGGTGCGCGGCCCTCTCACTGTTGTGGCCTCTCCCATTGCGGAGCACAGGCTCCGGATGCACAGGCTCAGCGGCCATGGCTCATGGGCCCAGCCGCTCCGTGGCATGTGGGATCCTCCCGGACTGGGGCACAAACCCGTGTCTCCTGCATCAGCAGGCGGACTCTCAACCACTGCGCCACCAGGGAAGCCCTTGGTTAAGATATTTAATAAACTTCTTCATGTCCAGAATTCAACTCTTCTGAATCACTTATTGATTCAGTCATGGACTCTTATTTTGTCCACATTATGTCATCCTCTGTGCTATCAAGAACTTTTATTAAAGAGTGCTTTACTATTTTTCCTTGGATTTTCTTCCAAAATGCTATTCTGTGAGTTTTTTTTTTTTTTTTTTTTTTTTTTTTTTTTTTTTTGCGGTATGCGGGCCTCTCACTGTTGTGGCCTCCCCCATTGCGGAGCACAGGCTCCGGACGCGCAGGCTCAGCGGCCATGGCTCACGGGCCCAGCCGCTCTGCGGCATATGGGATCCTCCCAGACCAGGGCACGAACCCGTATCCCCTGCATCGGCAGGCGGACTCTCAACCACTTGCGCCACCAGGGAGGCCCTATTCTGTGAGTTTTGATGCTGGTGCTTTTTTGATCTTACCAGAAGTATGTCACTGGATCATATTTGGTCAACAAACAAGATTTGTATTTCTTCCTCAAATGGTTCTAAATATGAAATATGAAATATGGAGGGTGCAATTTTCTTAAGTCACCAGGAATAACAATTATGTGCAGTTAATGCAATTACATCTGGTCAACTAAAATTGAAAGTCATCATTGATTATAAGATACATAATGATTTCAGAAATATTAAAATGTAAAAAACTGCATGCCTTAGATTAGAAGATAGTGCTCAGCTCTAAGTATTTTCTAATTTCTATTTTGATATCTTCTTTCTTCTTTGACCAATAGGTTATATAAAAGCCTATTTTAACATTTCTAAATGCATGAGTGTTTTATTTTATTTTTGCTATTGACTGCTTACTTAATTGTGTTTTTAGTCAGAAAATATATTATGCATTGTACTAGTGTTTTTAAAATTCGTCAAGACTTGTTTTATGGCTTGATGTAGTCAACTTTTGTCAACATTCCTTGTATGTTTGAGAAGAATTAAATTCTCCAGTTTTTGTGGCTTATGAATTGTGTTATTCAGTATCTTTAATGATTTTTTTATCTGCTCAATAAGTCAGTTAAGAGAGATGTATAAATAGCTCCAATTATCTTTATAAATTTTTCAAAATCTCCTTGTACATTGGCAATTTCTGCTTTATATATTTTAGACCTATATTACAAGGTGCATACTAATTTAAAATTATGTCTTTCTAGGGGATTGAAATTTTGATCAATATGTAGTTACTCTACATATCACTATTATGCATCTAATGTCTATTATGCATTCATTATATCTCTAGCAATAATTTATAATATCTCTAGCAATAATTGTTAAAGTATTAGATCTCTAGCAGTATTTGCATTTATCTCTAACAATAATATTTAGGTGGAGGTCTATTTTATCTGTTATTAATACCATAATTATTTTGATTATAATTTATCTGTTATATAAATTTTAGCCTTTAATGTTCAACCTTTCAGTGTTCTTGCACTCTTTTGAATCTCTTGTGAACAGTTCATAGTTGTATTTTTAAAAAATTCACTTTACCAATCTGGTTTTTAACCAAAGATTTTAGTTTATTTACATTAGTTTTAATTACCAGTACTTCAAAATTCATATCTATAATCTTACTTTGGGTTTTCAATTTTTAATTTTTCTGTTTCTTTTCCTTCTTTTCTGTTTTCTTTTGAAATGAGTTATAACTCTCCTATTTTGGGAGTTATAATTTCCATGTCTATCCTTTTAGTGATTTCTCTAGATATCTTAATCTGTATGTTTAACAAAGTCTACGAGTATCTTTACCTTCTTTCAGTGAAATATAAGGGATTTAAAATCAGCTTCACTCATTCCCTTCTGAGCTTTTTACCATTGTTCTAATCTTTCATTTCTATTTAGTTTTTAATGCAAGAAATTAGGTATCAGAGTTACTAAAATGTACATAATAGTGAATATTTTTTTCTCTTACTTTCTAAAGTGCAATCTTAGAATTTAATCCTTTATTATATTATATATTACATTATATTCTCCAGTCTGTCCCTAACAGATTCTATGCTCCTTAAGACCAAGTATCTGATTTTATTTATTTTTTAAATTAATCCACAGTGCTTGAGAAAATGCCATGTACTTATCAGGTACTTAATAACTCACTGGCTCACTGCCTCATCTTGCAATTATACTTGTGAGTTTTCATTAACTGAGAAAACTTAACATCCAAGTTAAAATATTTACAGATATTTTTTTCCTTCTAACGTTAGTATTGGTTTTTTATGTTCCATTTCGATGGGACTGATTCAACTGGAAGTTCCAATTAGCAGGCCAAGCTTGTGTGGGAAGTAGTGGGTGGAAAGAGAGGTAAAGAGAAAAAATGAGGAATGCAAAAAATATTGTTGCATTTTGTGACTATGTGAAACCAGTAAAACTAATATGGTTCCATTTTTTTTTCATTTGCTGCTCTTCTACCTAACTGTATTCTTTCCCTTTCAAATTATTGACCTGTATGAGTTCTCATGATGTTCCCATTGCTATAGATAAGGTAATGATACATTTTATTCCTTGGCCTTGTTCTGCATCAAACCAGGCCATAGTAGATCCAAGACAAAGTTCACATCTCTTTTCTTCTTATCCATGATGTTCTTTTTCAGTATTCCAGCATCTTTCAGTTAAAAACCCTCTTTCTTCAGTATGTGGTAAATACCCTTGTTAATTTTTCAGCCTTATCTTTTCTAATTGGTTCATCTAGAAAAACATTTCTTTCCCACTAATAAAAACATTTTTTGCCTTACAATATCTGATCCAAGAATAGCTTAAAAATAAACCTGAATTTCACTTAATATAATAAAGGACTCCAGATCAGACATCTGTTACTCATTATTTATAACCTCTGGCTAAAAGTCATGATAATCAGGAGTTATTGCTATTTACTTCTCAGACTGCTTGCTGAGAAGACTCATGCATTGTCTTTAGTCATTTTCAATTTGCTTGTGATGTCAGTAAAGCATAAATAGAATTTAAAACACCAGTTGTTAGTGGGGGACAGGGGACCGTCACCATAAAGCAAGTTAATGATCAAGATTTGTTCTAACCACTGCCTTGAAGTGACCTTTTGTCACCTTACTCAGTTGTTGAAGAGTAATTTGGAACTAGTAGCTTTCAGTAATTGTTTTCTTCTAAAGAGAGGCAGGGTGCTTTTTACGTATATTCCTCACATGTGGTCGTGTGATATTATTTGTACGATCTTCAACAAGTGTCAAATCTTTCATTGAGATTATTTGCTTTGCTGTTACATATAGTTACTGGAACCCAAAAGGGTCAAACAAGGGCCTCCTGTGGCCTCATGAAGATCTTTGTTTCAGAAAATCTTTGAATTCTGATCAGAATGCCTGTAAAAGAAACAGGAATTCATTTCATAGTCTGTAAGTCAAGTAGCAGTTTCATGTGTAAATTCTGTTGATGGTTGGGCAACATATACTATATTGTTCATAAAATTGAACTCTGAATATACCTCAGAAAGACTTTTGAAAACATATGGATCAATCAGCTTTTTATTTTTCCTTTAAGGATACGCCCCATGGTAAGAGGAAGGTAGAAGGGAGATTCCCTCACAATTCCCAATATTCACTGGCAATGCAAACTGAAGAATTGAAGCAGCTATACCACTAGTAGACCTCCATCTTGAGCTCTCCCCACCCCGAAACATTTTTATGTCAGTTATCTACTATTTGCTGACAAAAGTAAATTGAACTGTCTCACTGTATTGCTATAGAGGTCCTTACGCAGTCAAAACAGAATGTAATTCTGGTTGATTCACAGCTTATAGCTGCAGTGACCTATTGACATTTCAAGTGAAAAGAATGATTTGCTTGGTGCCACTAACGACTATGACTTCTGCCCTTCCCCTCCTAGTCTCAGAGTACTGCCAGTAAGGAGAGCAACATTGTTGAGATTGTTCTGTAGATTCCCTGTTTCTGGATATACCTATTGGATTGAATACACAGCAGAGATTTCCATCATTTCTTCCCACTGGCAAAGCTTATGGTGTTAAAGCAATTTCTTCTTTCTATGCCTCTGCCCTTGGTCATCATTTTCCTTACTATGAGAGTGAATTATAAGTCTTTATGCAAGTGGAGTTAGGATTATAACTGCTACAGGAATTCATAGAAAGGAGGGTTCAGTGTAGGCTATCCATGCATGCTAAAAAGAGGTGTTCCTCCTCAGCAATGCTGATGGACCTTCACAAGGTATCTCTTTGGAGTATAAGTCCTATCAGTAGATTTTTGTGAGAAAAAGACATGAATCTTCTGGTTGTCTTAAATTTCAATGTATTCTTATCATATCTCTGAAATAAGAAGACTGTGATCATAAATGTTGCTGCACATGGTGCATTTCGATTTGTTCTTTGCTCCCATCCTGACTCAGAAAATGACTTGCTTTCTTCAAATCATTATGTTGAATGAGTTAGTGTTGACTAATGAGTTCTTTAATCTGCATTGATAGCACAAGGGTTAAATTTGTGTGGCACTAGGTTATCAGAATTTTTCTATAATTTCCTAGGAGCCTGAAGTAAATAAAACAGATGACATTTATAATTAATATTAATGCTCTAAAATATCTCAAAATAGAAAGTAGGAAAGAGCCTTCTCATCTCACATTTCCAAAGATTAAAAGGCTTATTTAAAAGTTAATTGTGCACGTGGGAATTACATATTATTTGTCATATTATTAGCTGAGTCTAAAACTACAGAAAGGCCGAATGTCAAGTTTCCTTCCATTATTAAGTTCAGTGTTATGAATTTAACGTCTTTCTCTCTGTTTCTGAATTATCATTAGAGTAGATTATAGGCTTGGTTATCTATAGATTCCCAGCTGTAGAAGATGAGGGGAATGTATTCACTCAGTATTTTAGAAATTAAATTAAGAGGAGTTATGTTTTGAAATATCTGAAAAGTTTATTGAGCCTTGGTGAGTTTAATTTCAGTGCATTTAATGAAAATCAAAGGTGGATTCATTTAGTTAAGGCCATCAGATGGAGGATACTGTTCCGTACAGGGACTTAAGGTAAGAGTAGAGAATGACTTACAATTAACTTTTGGCTTCTAATTTAGCAAATGGTCAGACAAAAGTTATCTAGAATGGGCTGGGCTGGATGTTAACCAATGTTAGGTAGCTTTTGTTATGATACAGTGGAAATCATTAGTAACCTTGACTTTTAGGTATTCTGAGGGGTGCTGTTTGAACATTCAGTTTAAATATACTGATAAAAGTAAAGATAGAATAATTTGCTGGAATAAGAAACTGGGATTGAGTCAGTGTTGTTGCTACTTGAGATGGAGGAAATTTATGAGGTGGTGAACATAAATGCAATTACAAATACACAAGAGGACAATAAAGTACTTATATCCCCTAGTTATTATAGCTTTTATTACTTACCAGTCTGAGCTCTTCCCTTCCCACTTCCACACCTCCTAGGATATAGATCCCTTCTCTTTGATACTTAGATTCTGTATGCATGCATGTTTTGTGGTGTTTGTGTGTGTGTGTGTGTGTGTGTGTGTGTGTGTGTTCTAAGTATAGCCTCAGGGGCATAATGTTTAGTTTTAGGTCTTGGTGACTCATATTGATTTGATGTCTGGTTGATCCATGACATTTTTATGACCTTCAGCTTCTAATTTTCTACTTAACCTTCTAATGCCTCTTTGAGTAACTGTCTTCAATACTTGTCAGTAACTAGCTTATCTCCTATGTAGTTATATACTCAATTGAAATACACAGGCACTATGCAGGATAATTTATTGCTGCACAGGATTGTTATTGTGCAGAATTTGGTACTTAATGAGCCAATTTTGTCTCTTATCCAAAACGCTGTAGGTATTAAAATAGTCTAAATGTCAGAATCTGCCCTGGCCTCTCACCTTGTGAAGATTTGATTCTCAAGAATCAGAGAGACAGAGCAGTGGGAACTGGGCCAGCATTAAAAACCCAGCCCTCCCCTGTCAGTTAATGTGATCATTGACTGCTCTCTAGACTACTGCATCATCTTTCCCCCTGATTCTGGGTATCTGGCTCTTGGTTCTTGCCTCTCTTTGCTTCCTGTCCCTTGGCTGTGCTATTCCTGATATTCTGTTCCCCTACAATTGAGCTTCCTTTGGTGCAATCTCTGTCTTCCCAGGCTGGGTCCCCATGTGATGTTCTGCTAGAATTTTGTCCAATGCTCTGTCTTCAGTGTCTAGAACAGTGCTTGGCAGGTGACAGGCTTTCAGTTAATAAATCATGTTGAATGAAATTTACTTACTTTTGTCTCTATCATTTTGTTTTCCTTTTAACTGTCTCACCTTTGCATTTCCATGAGTAGTCTTTGTCATCAGGTATCGAACTTGTTACCTAAGGGGTGATACAGGAACTCCAGACAAAACCCCCTCTTTCTTGAAGCTCATGCACATCTAGCTACTTCTAGCCCATGGCAGTCCACTGCATGTTATAACCAAAGATGTTAATGTTACAAGGTGTTATCACCCATTAGAGTGTATTGCAGCTGGCACCTAAGGATAAATTAGAGTCTCCAAGTGACTTTGGCCTCTCCCAAGTTAGATATTTTTATGACTAAGAAGTTCTTAGGTTTTATCAAAGAGCAATTTCAGGAAATTCTTAGATAAGTGGACTTTTTTTTGTATAATGTCTACTTGGATTGGGGTCAGTGATCTTTTCGGTGGCAAGAAAAATAAACTTTGGGAAGAGAGACACAGATCCAAATGGATTATATGGATAGATGATAGGAATTCTGCAATCTTAGGAAGTCTACAAGTAATAATATTGTGTAAGTCAAGATGTACACAGACACTTGCTTCTAATATCTAGTGGCTCTATTTCTGCCACTGAGAATTTATCTAATATAGTTCACTGAGGAGAACCTTAAAATTCTATAAGACTGAGTCTTATAGGAATGTATATCAAATTATTTCCCAACTTCAAACCACAGAAATATAGATCTTAGAGCTGAAATCCACCTTAAGAGATCACATATTTTAGATGCTTGCCTACAGGCAGGTTAGGTGTAATTCGAATTTCACACAAAGCATCCATCTGAGACCCAAAGAGGTTGGATGACTTTCCTGCCAAGGGTGACATAGCAATGCCTTGAAAGAAAATAAATTTCATCTATTGAGTTATAGTCCAAGAGGGAATATATGTTCTCATAATTTTTGTTTAAATTTCCTTTTCATATAAAGCTTTTGAAACAATCTGCAATGTCATAAGAGCATCTTCTTATAACACATGCAGGGCTTTTCAGTCTTTGTAGTTTCAGCTGAATGGGATTAGAGGATAACATCAAAGATTTTCCCTTCTTTTTTTCGAGGCAGAGGGTTTATGCTCTTGGTATGACAAAGCACAATAAATCCAATAAAATATAGCAGACCTCCAAAGTTATCTGTAGAGACTCAAACTCTTGCTTGAGAATCTTCATGCCAACATTTTTTTAATAATTCTTAGGTAAAGGAAATGTAAAATGCTCTTAGAAGCACATGCATTAGAATTAGTAGAAAGGTTTTGTAAAATTTCAGAGATAACTGAGACTAAACGTCTCACTCGCAACTTCCTATTTTAAGGAGGAAGAATTGGGTCCTAAAAATTGATGAGGCTATGTATTTGACCACAATTCAGGAAAAAGCATTGGGGCTCCAAAAGTTTCATGCTGAACTACCTAAAGGCAAAGCTCACAGTAGAACACACTTGTTCTGACCCCAGGGCCAAGGCTTTTTCCATTTTAATGAAGTGAGTCCCCTTCTAGGAACCTCAAACCTTATATCATGCTCAGCATTATTTTATCTGATGTTTTCAGCACTGTGGTTTAAGTTGAAAGTTTATCTCACAGTTCTTTTTTTTTGAATATACCCAAATGATTTTTGAAGCATTAATAACAGGCAATTTTATCTTGCTTTTTTCTTATACTCTGTGTTCTGTCTTCCTACTTTTGGAAATATTCACCATAGAGTTTCAAAATACTAACATTGATTTGCATGGGCCACACAACTTCTGACCTGAAGTCTTGGGCAGTCCTTATTTGTAATTATAATCTGTAGTAGCACCAGAATATCTAAACAGTGTTATTTTCCTCTTGCCTCAATCAAGAACTGATTTGGCTTGTATTGCTTTCCTGCTGTTGCCAAAAAGACAACACAAACTAAGTGGTATAGTTCTGAAGTCTACCTGAAATCCAGGTTAGTATGTGGAAGTGACTAGGCCCATATTTTGTCAAATTTATACAGTGATAATAGTAAAATAATCATCTCATTTAAATAAGATAGCATAATAACAATTTATATCAGTAAAATTAGGAGCAAAGGGGCTAATTATGTATTCTCCCTTAAAATGCCCTTTCTGTTATTGTCAGAGGACTAGGTAAGCCAAATGTGGCATTTTGCTTGGCAGTTTCTTATGTCTAGAAGTATTAGTTTAGATTCTTGAAAAGAACAACTCCCCATATCATCACACTACCAGTTCTACTCATATCTAAATGTTCTGTTATTCAACTATGTCATCTAACAGTCTTATATGTTCTGGCATTAGCCCCTCACATGTTTTTTGTTTTTTGTTTTTTTTTTAATACAAAGATGTAGTAATTTACCCATTTTTATGCTTCTTTCAAAATGCTCCATAATCTCCATAAACCTATTCCAATAGCTGAGTCTTTGGAAGGAAATACACATCCAACCAGGTGTGTATATTAGCATAAAGCTCAGGTTGACAGGAACCATATTTTTCCTGAAAACCATGATTGAAGAAACCAGTTTTACAGACGAAGAGCTCATGACCAATTTATTTCAAGGTTCAACTCAAGTTTGACAGCTTGAAGAATTTCATGTAGCAAATGGCAAAATATTCTTTTAAAATTTTCAACTGGTATCACAGTCATTGTGGGTTTCCAAACACACCCACAACCCAGTACCAGTTAAAGCCATGGGAAGCATTGCTGCCATAGCTTTGGTGCCACACAGCCTTTAAGGAGAGCATGTGACTGATTGTGTTCTTGAAAACTTCTACCCAGCAGGATTCTGTTTTTTGTTAGTTTTAAGTGCAGACCACATGGCATAATACAAAAATCAAAGCACAAATTTTTACATGCTACAAGTATTACAGTTTTTGACCAAACTGCTTCATGCTTGGATGTTATCTTTTGGGTTGATGGGTTCCACAGGAAACCAGCTGTGTAGTTAGAGATGTTTTTGCATGTCTGTACCAAAGTTGCAGCCTGAGGATGCCCAGAAGAGAGATATTCTTGTGTATGTGTGTTTGTGTGTGTTTTCTCTGCAGGTGCTGAATTTTTAAGGAGAGAAGTGTTCAGCTTGAGCAAACATGATTAATAATTGTGAGATGTTTATTTGCAAACAGACAAGTGTTGGCAACACAGACTCCAAAGCAGAAATTATTACATTAGAGAAGTGCTATGGGATTCAGGGCTTCATTTTTTTCCTTACAGGCCTAGCCCTTTCTTCTAACATTTTTTCTTTGGAATTTCAACATTTTATTTATTTGTATAAAGCACTATATAATATACTTTCTCCATCTAACTTCATATTTCACTGTGTTTCTCCCTTCTACTATGTGATGATAAATAACAACTCTGAAAAACAAAAGGGTACTTTGGTAATGATCTTCACCATCCTCTCAACAAACTTCTGTCCTTATACCCATAATATTTTAAAGTACTTACTTTTTAACTATCTGCTATTTCTACTGTAATCTAACACTCCCAAGGGCACAGGACATGTCATTTTGTCATTGTCTCCTGACTGTCTGACACAGTTTTAGCTATGATTTTTTATATTATTTGTGAGTTTGGTCAATGACAGAAACTGATAATTTTAGTTATAAACCTTTATCTTTTCATCACAGTTCTGGAAAATACTTTTCCCTTTTATATTTTCCTATAACATTATATACTCACTATATTCTTAGAATATGGGATATGATAATAATTAACATAATTGTCTTAGAGCTTACAAGAGGTTTAGAAATCATATTATCCAAAGGAAAGATAATCAATCAAGTTAAGGTCCAGAGAGATGACCTGACTTGTCTAGTGCCATATTGGTAGGTTTTAGTTTCAGTTGTGGGTTGTTTGATTATGTATATGTTGAATTTGGTGGTATTTCAAGAATCTTTTCCTGAACACTAAGATCAAACGTGGAAATATAATTACTATCATTATCCAATTCATTCTTCAAGAACTGGTCTTTACTTTTTTATTCATTAAAGTAGAATACTTGTTTTTTAAGGATTTGAGATCATCTTTGTTTTTTGTATACTGGCATCCTATAAAGTTATACAAATAATTCATAAATTGATTATGTGCTTTTTAAAATGTCTTTTAAGAAAACATCTAGTTTGTGTCTGAATTTATTTACTTCCTTCTGGAATTGATATAATTTTGTGTTATAGAATTCAGATGAAAATTTTCTGGACTTTGAACTTACACTAATTCAAGCTTAGATTTTTAATGTTTATATCATCAATATTTTCCACTTACTAGCTTATTATCTAGCTTTCTATTCCTTTGTGTTTGTCATTTGGGTTTTTAAAAACAGCTGGCGTATCCATGGCATATTTGTATCCTCTACATATACATACCTCAAAGCTGTGTAAATGGCAAGCCTAGAATAATAATTTTCATTTCTGAGTCAGTTGTTTGGAATGCAAATCACAGACCCAAGGAAGTCAGATTTTTAAGTGTGGGTGATATACATACTGAATGCTACTAGTATCATATTATAGGTACATTACAGGTTAAATGGGGTTTTGTGAGTTATTGTCCAGTTTTATTATAATTTCAATTAGAAAAAAATATTTTTAATGCTAACAGAGAACTTAAAAACATGCCCTTTCTTCAGTACTGGTGATTCTCTAAGTGGCAAAAAGGACTGTGGCTATGAGGTAGATACTTCTGGGATTTAAAACTTGTTAAATTCCTGTGTCTGAATAAGATAAATCAGATGGCTATGTATATATCCAGATAGTCTAACTTGGGAGCAAAGCACATTTGCCTCCATGGCTTAAAGATCCTTAATGTTCACTCTTCCAGATTTACTCTTTCCACCCATTTTTGTATTATTATTATTATTATTATTGCTGTAATACATATCTGTGGTGGAAAAAGGAACAGCAAGGTGTAAAGTGAAATGTTAAAGTTTCCCTCTATTATTCCAGTCTACAGACGTAATTAGTGTGATTAATAGCTTCTTGTGTATTTTAACAGAACTTTTATGTACCTACAAGTATACTTCATTAGTTTATCTCAATCTCAGTTTTTCTCTCTGAATACACCATTTACAAGTCTGGTCTTAATGAATACTGGATTGCCGGCATCTCAGTTTCAAAGTGTCCTAGAATTTTGGTATTCTTAATTTACATTCCATGAGTATTTCAAAAGCCCAGAAATAGCAGAAGCAAAGTCAGGGAATCACTGGAGTAGTAATTAGTAAAATTTTATTTTGCTCTATTATTTTATTTATAATATTGTACACACACTAAAGAGACAGTTTGCAAACTGGGAGCACTCAAACCAAAACATGGAAGGAGGCTCAGGGGTATGTGGTTATAAAGCAGCTTATATAGTGAGAAACCAGTCACTGTTTATTCTTCACAATGATTGGTTATAATATTAGAATTTTCGTAAATGGTAGGGAATTGGTTAGTAGTCACCTCATATCAACCTTGGGAAACAGTTTAAGTTTGCTTATGATTTCCAGAGGCATAAGCAAGAAACGACCCAGTGATTCTGATAGATGTCATTTGGCATATGAGTGGCTGCTGATAGGCATTTAAAACCTTTGAGCATATACAACACACTAGAGAGGTTAATATGGTGACTAAAGGGGAACAATAGCCAAGAATCAAAAAATTTCCTGGAGCAGAGATTCCCAGGATCCAATATTTAACCAATTAAATAACTTAAATGGGTTATATATTTTTTTAAGTTATTTACATGGGCACACCCTGATGTATTAGCAATCACACATACTCATGATTACTTAGGACAGGATGGATATGAAGATATTTTATTTCAGGAGATGGTGATGCAGATGAGCTTCCACCTAAATTAAACCTCAGTATGATGTGAGCAATCAGGTATGAGAGGTGTTTCTGTGGTAACAAAAGAAAAACAAAACTTAATAGTTTGAACAAATTGTAAATTCAGCTTCTGAGTTTGGAGAGCAGTCAGCTGAAAAAATTTCTAGATTTTGAGTTTGAAGCCTCTCTAGATGGTGGAATGAGAATGGCATTTTCTGTCTAATGGGTTTTTCTGGTTTGCAGTTTGAATGCCTTGATGATGTCATCAGGGGTTCTGCTGAGCTTTCTTGAGTGGCCCATACAGCAACAGGCATAAAGGTTGTCCATATGCAACCTGTTGTGTTTTTCTTGAAGTTTACAGGTAAATAAAACCTCAAAGACACTTAACAGGATTAGAATCTGATAATGGATACACTACAGTTTTCTATTAAAACATAATTTTTGATAGTAATTCCATTTTTATCAAATAATACTTATAATGAAACTGATTTGTTTGTGAAATAAGCCTAACCTTATTGAACTGGCTTGATTAGATAGATAAGTGGAGTCAGAATAGTAATTCTAGGCATATTCTCAAATATGACATTTCAGTCAAAGTTTTTGGTAATATACAAGGGGCTTTACTGGCTCCATAAAGTCAACCTTGGCTCTTTAAAATTGTCTGGAAATAAAGAAACTCAGATTAGACCTTTAGAGTCTCTTTACGCTAAGAAACTAGGTAAGGACTTGTCCAATTTTGCTCTGTTACAAGGAGAATATATTCTTATTGAATTTATGTAAATGTCTATATTGTCATGAACAATAATAATATTTAATAAGAGTTTCAGAATTCTAGAAGTATCAGGTAGGGAGAAAAAGATAAATGTTTCAACCTTTGTTGCAAAGATATACTTTACCAAATTGTTGTAAGCTATAGAAAGCTTGAAAGAACAGAGAAAAAGGGGTTGTTTAAATCTGGAAAACAAAACATTAAATAATTAGCGATGTTTTAAATGAAGTCATAATTATAATCATTATCAGTTCATTCAGGCTTGTGTAATTAATTCTTGTTTTGCTTGATCTTGGGTTAACAGCTTTACGAATCAGTTTTCCATTAAAGTTTTTAGAAATTCTTTCCCAGTTTGATGTTATAATCTTAAAGTTATTAGAAACTTGCATTCTAGAGTGTTTGTCAGACTCTTTCCTATGGATCTCTTTGAAGATGAAGCATTTTTGTAGGAACACTTTTGCAAAAGCATCAAAGTAAAGCAATAACTGTGAGTGACAACAGGCCTAAGAACAGCCATGGTTAAAGATCTAGTGAGGGGCTTCCCTGGTGGCGCAGTGGTTGAGAGTCCGCCTGCCGATGCAGGGGATACGGGTTCGTGCCCCGGTCTGGGAAGATCCCACATGCCGCGGAGAGGCTGGGCCCGTGAGCTATGGCCGCTGGGCCTGTGCGTCCGGAGCCTGTGCTCCACAATGGGGGA
This sequence comes from Mesoplodon densirostris, assembly GCF_025265405.1. Lineage (NCBI taxonomy): Eukaryota > Metazoa > Chordata > Mammalia > Artiodactyla > Ziphiidae > Mesoplodon > Mesoplodon densirostris. Next base: position 40,205,720 of record NC_082664.1, read on the forward strand.
GGCCACAACAGTGAGAGGCCCGCGTACAGCAAAAAAAAAAAAAAAAAAAAAAAAAGATCTAGTGAGAGTTCATAATAATACAATTGTCAAGGAAATTTAGTTATTTTTGTGATATACAATATTTTAAGATAAAATTTAAGATGGAATTATGATACAACATTATATTAGAACATAAAATTTCTAAGAATTTCATGTAATTTCTAATTTATTTTAGTAATATCTATCCTATATAAATATGATCTAAGAAGACTAAACATTACTTTTTGCTTGACAATGTTTCCCATGAAATTTAATACATCAAATAAGCCTAAATTAAATAACAGTTTTTTATTTTTTTATTTTTTATTTTTTAATTTTTTTTTTGCGGTACACAGGCCTCTCACCACTGAGGCCTCTCCCGCTAAGGAGCACAGGCTCGGGACACGCAGGCCCAGTGGCCATGGCCCATGGGCCCAGCCGCTCCGCGGCACGTGGGATCCTCCCGGACCGGTGCACGAACCGGCGTCCACCGCACCGGCAGGCGGACCCCCAACCACTGCGCCACCAGGGAAGCCCTAAATAACAGTTCTTTTTTTTTTTTTTTTTTACTTCATTCAGAATTTGATTTGGGGAAGTTTGTTAAAAATACCAAAAGATTTAAAACACTTGATCAAATAGATCATAGATCACTGTGAAACAATACTTAGTTATCCATTTAATTAAAGTTACAATTAAAAGATTTCAAAGGCAAATACAGAAAGTTACATAGTGTAAAAAACAGAAAAAACTTCGTTCTTTTAATATTGAAAAAAATGTTTTGTTTTTTTCCTAAGTAATCAAAGACCTGATAAAGACAAGGTGAAGCACAGGAAATTACTTTCACAAGACATAGAATTTTTGTTTCCTAGGCAGATTACATTAAAGGTAAAGAAAAACCTTTGTTTACAATTTCTTATTAAGAGCAGATCAAGAATTAAAAATTTTTTGTGATTTAACAGAGAGAAAATCAAATTCTAATTTTGCACCAGTATACTTTTAGTATTAAAACTTTTTAAATTGAAGTATAATTGATTTACAATATTATATTAGTTTCAGGTGTACAACATAGTTGTAACTGAGTAGGACCCTATGGGGCCTTCCCCGGACAGGCTTTTCCCCCATATTCTCTGCTTTAGCTCCTCTCCGAAGTACCTAGATAACAGTATTTGATGCACATTTCCTGAGTTGTTTTACAGATGTGAAAACCCCCCACCAAATGCAAGATGTTAACTATCAATACTTGATGACCATGAGCACATAGGCCCAGGCCTCTGGGAGCCTAAGGACTGATAATGTTAACCCCCGTGACCACCCTGTTACCTCACCATCAGCCAATCAGAGAATTGTGCATGAGCTGATCACTTACCCTGCAATCCCCCTCCCTCACCTGGCCTTTAAAAACGCTTTGCCGAAACCCTTCAGGGAGCTTAGGGCTTTCTAGGGCATGAGCCACCCATCTCCTTGCAAGGCCTTGCAATAAACCTTTCTCTGCTCCAGACTCCGACATTTCTGCTTGTTTGGCGTCGCTGTGAATTGGGCACAAGAACGTTAACACAGTGATTCAGTATTTGTACACATTATAGTTCATTCAAAGTTATTACAAAATAATGGCTGTATTGCCTTGCTGTACAGTATATCTTTGTTGCTTATTTATTTTATACATAGTAGTTTGTGTCTCTTGCTCCCATAGTGTATCTCACCCCTTACTCTATCTCTTTTTTAACTTAAGTAAATTCCTTTCACTCTTAGTCAGCTTGACCACATATAAGATTTCTTTTCTCAAGATCCCTTTTCCACAAACCTTCTGCAACTTTCTATATTCATTTAGCTTTTGTTCTATCTTTTTTCCTTTCTTAGTCTAGAATAATCATTTTAATTTAGGACAAAATTTCTTTCTTTTTTTTGCCTTACCAAAAACAAACAAACCCCAAATACTTGTCCTTTATACATTTTCTTTAAAAAAAAAACACATTCTATTTTTCTTATCTACTTATTTTATACTGTCATTTTCTTTTACCCTTATTGTTTCTACTACTTTTATTTTTACATATTGATTATAAATTTTAACATTTGTAATCCTTGCTTTCCAGTGAAAACTAGGAAGCAGGCAATTTTGAACGGTCTATCATTTATTACCATCCTATAGTAGATTAGCAAATTCATAAATATGTAATCATAAAAACATTTTTGAAGACATATTTTTTATAGTATAATTTTTTAATGTGACAAGAGACATGTTTATTAATAGCCTCAAATATCTTTCATTTCTCTATAAAAATTAAGAAGCCAAAGGTAGATAAACCTTAATTAGTGTTTCAGTATTTTATCTTATTTGGAAATGATTTAGATATTGAATGAGTAAACATTATCTAGTTTAACTTACTATAAACTTTTATCTTATTTACACTTATTTAAATTACTTGTTTTTAACAATTAGGCTTAGATTACACATTAAACAGCTATCATTCTTCTTGTAGACAAATTTTGAAGATATGCCTGCTTTCATTAAAACAACAAACTTAAAGTAGTTTTTATTTATAAAAGATTACCCCAGATCTTGTGAACTTAAAAAACATTTGTGGGGCCTCCCTGGTGGCGCAGTGGTTGAGAGTCCGCCTGCCGATGCAGGGGATGCGGGTTCGTGCCCCGGTCTGGGAGGATCCCATGTGCCGTGGAGCGGCTGGGCCCGTGAGCCATGGCCGCTGGGCCTGCGCGTCCGGAGCCTGTGCTCCGCAACGGGGGAGGCCACAACAGTGAGAGGCCCGCATACCGCAAAAAAAAAAAAAAAACATTTGTGTTATTTTCTAGGGATACTGAATTTTTATAAAAATTTCTCTTTAAGCCAATTAAATACAGCTCTTTAGAAATGGATTATGCAATATCATCTGAAGGTAGAAAAATATCACTTATCTAAAACATATGAACATAGACATAAATATACAGACAGATGCAAGCAGAGATCATATAGCTTTTGTTTTAAAAATTCTAGCCATGTCTCGTAAAACTCAAAAGAATAGTTGGATCGAATTTGTATTTCTGGTGGACAAAGTTAACTTTTCCTGCTCAGACAGCCAAAGTTTTTCACTAAAGATTTTTTATTGGCATGCGGAGCTGTTTTTGTTTTGCTTTTGTTTTGTAACATCTTTATTGAAGTATAATTGCCTTACAATGTGTTAATTTCTGCTGTATAACAGAGTGAATTAGCCATACATATCCCCATATCCCCTCCCTCTTGCGTCTCCCTCCCACCCTCCCTATCCTACCCCTGTAGGTGGTAACTAAGCACTGAGCTGATCTCCTGTGCTATGCGACTGCTTCCCACTAGCTATCCATTTTACATTTGGTAGTGTATATATGTCAATGCTACTCTCTCACTTTGTCCCAGCTTACCCTTCCCCCTCCCCGTGTCCTCAAGTCCATTCTCTATGTCTGCATCTTCATTCTGTCCAGCTCCTAGGTTCTTCAGAAACATTTTACTTTTTTTTTAAGATTCCATATCTATGTGATAGCATAAGGTACTTATTTTTCTCTTTCTGACTTCACTCTGTATGACAGACTCTAGATCCATCCACCTCACCACAAATGACTCAATTTCATTTCTTTAATGGCTGAGTAATATTCCATTGTATATATGTGCCACATCTTCTTTATCCATTCATCTGTCAGTGGACACTTAGGCTGCTTCCATGTCCTGTCTATTCTAAATAGTGCTGAAATGAACATTGTGGTACATGACTTTTTGAATTATGGTTTTCTCAGGATATATGCCCAGTAGTGGAATTGCTGGGTCATATGGCAAGTTCTATTTTAGTTTATTAAGGAACCTCCATACTGTTCTCCATAGTGGCTGTTTCAATTTACATTCCCACCAACAGGGCAAGAGGGTTCCCTTTTCTCCACACTCTCTTCAGCATTTATTGTTTGTAGATTTTTTGATGATGGCCATTTTGACCAGTGTGAGGTGATACCTCATTGTAGTTTTGATTTGCATTTCTCTAATGATTAGTGATGTTGAGCAGCTTTTCATGTGTTTGTTGGCAATCTGTATATCTTCTATAGAGAAATGTCTATTTAGGTCTTCTGCCCATTTTTGGATTGGGTTGTTGGTTTTTCTGATATTGAGCTGCATGAGCTGCTTATATATTTTGGAGACTAATCCTTTGTCAGTTGCTTTGTTTGCAAGTATTTTCTCCCATTCTGAGGGTTGTCTTTTTCATCTTGTTAATAGTTTCCTTTGCTGTGCAACAGCTTGTAAGTTTCATTAAGTCCATTTGTTTATTTTTGTTTTTATTTCCATTTCTCTAGGTGGTGGGTCAAAAGGATCTTGCTATGATTTATGTCACAGAGTGTTCTTCTTATGTTTTCCTCTAAGAATTTGATAGTTTCTGGCCTTACATTTAGGTCTTTAATCCATTTTGAACTTATTTTTGTGTATAGTGTTAAGGAGTATTCTAATTTCATTCTTTTGCATGTAGCTGTCCTGCTTTCCCAGCACCACTTATTGAAGAGGCTGTCTTTTCCCCATTGTATATTCTTGTCTCCTTTATCAAAAATACGCTGACCATAGGTGCGTGGGTTTAGCTCTGGGCTTCCTATCCTGTTCCACTGATCTATATTTCTGTTTTTGTGCCAGTACTACACTGTCTTGATTACTGTACTTTTATAGTATAGTCTGAACTCAGGGAGCCTGATGCCTCAAGCTCCGTTTTTCTTTCTCAAGATAGCTTTGGCTATTTGGGGTCTTTTGTGTTTCCATACAAATTGTGAAATTTTTTGTTCTAGTTCTGTGAAAAATGCCATTGGTAGTTTTATAGGGATTGCATTGAGTCTGTAGATTGCTTAGGGTAGTAGTCATTTTCACAATGTTGATTCTTCCAATCTAAGAACATGGTATATCTCTCCATCTGTTTGTATCATATTTAATTTACTTTTTCAGTGTCTTACAGTTTTCTGCATACAGGTCTTTTGTCTTCTTAGGTAGATTTATTCCTAGGTATTTTATTCCTTTTGTTGGAATGGTAAATGGGAGTGCTTCCTTAATTTCTCGTTCAGATTTTTCATCATCATTGTATAGGAATGCAAGAGATTTCTGTGCATTATTTTTGTATCCTTCTACTTACCAAATTCATTGTTTAGATCTAGTAGTTTTCTGGTAGTATCTTTAGGATTCTCTATGTATAGTATCGTGTCATCTGCAAATAGTGACAATTTTACTTCTTCTTTCCCGATTTCGATCCCTTTTATTTCTTTTTCTTCTCTGATTGCTGTGGCTAAAACTTCCAAAATTATGTTGAATAATAGCGGTGAGAGTGGGCAACCTTGTCTTGTACCTGACCTTAGAGGAAATGGTTTCAGTTTCTCACCATTGAGAACAATGTTGGCTGTGGGTTTGTCATATATGGCCTTTATTATGTTGAGGTAAGTTCCCTCTATACCACCTTTCTGGTGGGTTTTTATCATAAATCGGTGTTGAATTTTGTCAAAAGCTTTTTCTGCATCTATTGAGGTGATCATGTTGTTTTTCTCCTTCAATTTGTTAATGTGGTTTATCACATTGATTAATTTGCATATACTGAAGAATCCTTGCATTCCTGGGATAAACCCCATTTGATCTTGGTGTATGATCCTTTTAATGTGCTGTTGGATTCTGTTTGCTAGTATTTTGTGGAGGATTTTTGTATCTATGTTCATCAGGGATATTGGCCTGTAGTTTTCTTTCTTTGTGACATCTTTGTCTGGTTTTGGTATCAGGGTGATGGTGGCCTCGTAGAATGAGTTTGGGAGTGTTCCTCCCTCTGCTATATTTTGGAAGAGTTTGAGAAGGATAGGTGTTAGTTCTTCTCTAAATGTTTGAAGAATTTGACTGTGAAGCCATCTGGTCCTGGGCTTCTGTTTGTTGGAAGATTTTTAATCACAGTCTCAATTTCAGTGCTTGTGATTGGTCTGTTTATATCTTCTCTTCCTTCCTGGTTTAGTCTCAGCAGGTTGTGCTTTTCTAAGACTGTGTCCATTTCTTCCAGGTTGTCCATTTTATTGGCATATAGTTGCTTTTCATAATATCTCATGATCCTTTGTATTTCTGTAGTGTCAGTTTTTACTTCTCCTTTTTCATTTCTACTTCTATTGATTTGAGTCTTCTCCATTTTTTTCTTGATGAGTCTGGCTAATGGTTTATCAATTTTGTTTATCTTTTCAAAGAACCAACTTTTAGTTTTATTGAACCTTGCTATCGTTTTCTTCATTTCTTTTTCATTTATTTCTGATCTGATCTTTAAGATTTCTTTCCTTCTGCTAATTTTGAAGTGTTTCTGTTCTTTCTCTGATTGCTTTAGGTGTAAGGTTAGGTTGTTTATTTAAGCTTTTTCTTGTTTCTTGAGGTAGGATTGTATTGCTATCAACTTCTCTCTTAGAACTGCTTTTCCTGCATCCCATAGGTTTTGGGTTGTCATGTTTCCATTGTCATTTGTTTCTAGGTATTTTTTTTATTTCCTCTTTGATTTCTTCAGCGATCTCTTGGTTATTTAGTAGTGTATTGTTTAGCCTCCATGTGTTTGTATTTTTACAGATTTTTCCCTGTAATTGACATCTAGTCTCACAGCGTTGTGGTCAGAAAAGATACTTGATATGATTTCAGTTTTCTTAAATTTACCAAGGCTTGATTTGTGACCCAAGATATAATCTATCCTGGGGAATGTTCCATGAGGACTAGTGAAGAAAGTGTAACCTGCTGTTTTTGGATGGAATGTCCTATAAATATCTATTAAGTCCATCTTGTTTAATGTATCATTTAAAGCTTGTGTTTCCTTATTTACTTTCATTTTGGATGATCTGTCCATTGGTGAAAGTGGGGTGTTAAAGTCCCCTACTGTTATTGTGTTACTGTCATTTTCCCCTTATATGGCTGTTAGCATTTGCCTTATGTATTGAGGTACTCCTATGTTGGGTGCATAAATGTTTACAATTGTTATATCTTCTTCTTGGATCGATCGCTTGATCATTATGTAGTGTCCTTCTTTGTCTCTTGTAATAGTCTTTATTTTAAAGTCTATTTTGTCTGATATGAGAATTGCTACTCCAGCTTTCTTTTGATTTCCATTTGCATAGAATATATGTTTCCATCCCCTCACTTTCAGACTGTATGTGCCCCTAGGTCTGAAGTGGGTCTCTTGTAGATAGCATATTTATGGGTCTTGTTTTTGTATCCATTCAGCCAGTGTTTGTCTTTTGGTTGGAGCATTTAATGTAAGGTAATTATCGATATGTATGTTTATATTACCATTGTCTTTTTTTTTAGCGGTGTAGTTTTTTAAATTTTATTTTATTTCTTTATTTTTGCCTGTGTTGAGTCATCATTGCTGGTAGAAGGCTTTCTCTACTTGCAGCGAGTGGGGGCTACTCTTTGTTGTGGTGCACGGGCTTCTCATTGCAGTGGCTTCTCTTGTTTGGAGCACGGGCCCTAGGCATATGGGCTTCAGCAGTTGTGGCTCTCAGGCTCAGTAGTTGTGGCACACAGGCTCAGTTGCTTCATGGCATGTGGAACCTTCCTGGACCAGGAATCAAACCCCTGTCCCCTGCATTGGCAGACGGATTCTCAAACACTGTGTCACCAGGGAAGTCCGTATTACTGTTTTCTTAATTGTTTTGTGTTTGTTTTTGTAGGTCTTTTCCTTCTCTTGTGTTTCCTGCCTAGAGAAGTTCCTTTAGCATTTGTTGTCAAGCTGGTTTGGTGGTCCTGAATTCTCGTAGCTTTTGTTTGTCTGCAAAGTTTTTAGTTTCTCCATCAAATCTAAATGAGATCCTTGCTGGGTGAGTAATCTTGGATATAGGTTGTCCCTTTCATCACTTTCAATATGTCCTGCAGCTCCCTTCTGGCTTGCAGTTTCTGCTGAAGGATCAGCTGTTAACCTTATGGGGATTCCCTTGTATGTTATTTGTTGCTTTTCCCCTGCTGCTTTTAATATTTTTTCTTTGTGTTTAATTTTTGATGGTTTGATTAATATGTGTCTTGAAGTGTTTCTCCTTGGATTTGTCCTGTATGGGACTCTCTGAGCTTCCTCTATTTGACTGAGTATTTCCTTTCCCATGTTAGGGAAGTTTTCAACTATAATCTCTTCAAATATTTTCTCCGACCCTTTCTTTTCCTCTTCTTCTTCTGGGACCCCTAGAATTTGAATGTTGGTACCTTTAATGTTATCTCAGAGGTCTCTGAGACTGTCCTCAATTCTTTTCATTCTTTTTCTTTGTTCTGCTCTGCAGTAGTTATTTCCAGTATTTTATCTTCCAAGTCACTTATCTGTTCATCTGCCTCAGTTATTCTGCTATTAATTTCTTCCAGAAAATTTTTTATTTCATTTATTGTGTTGTTCATCACTTTGTTTGCTCTTTAGTTCTTCTAGGTTCTTGTTAAACATTTCTTGTATTTTCTCCATTGTATTTCCCAGATTTTGTATCATCTTGACTATCATTACTCTGAATTCTTTTTCAGTTAGACAGCCTAATTCCTCTTCATTTATTTGGTCTGTTGGGCGTTTACCTTGCTCCTTCATCTGCTGTATATTTCTCTGTCTTCTTATTTTGCTTAACTTACAGTGTTTGTTGCCTCCTTTTCACAGGCTGCAGGTTCATAGTTCCTCTTGTTTTTGGTGTCTGCCCCCAGTGGGTAAGGTTAGTTCAGTGGGTTGTGTAGGCTTCCTGGTGGTGGGGACTGGTGCCTGTGTTTTGGTGGGTGGGGCTGGATCTTGTCTTTCTGGTGGGCAGGGCTGCCTCCGGTGGTTTGTTTTGGGTTGTCTGTGAACTTAGTATGATTTTAGGCAGCCTCTCTGTTAATGAGTGGGGTTGTGTTCCTTTCTTGCTAGTAGTTTGGCATGGGGCATCCAGCACTGGAGCTAGCTGGCCATGGGGTGGAGCTGGGACTTATCGTAGAGATCTAGATCTCTTTGAGAGCTCTTGCTGATTGATATTACATGGGGCCGGGGGGTCTCTGGTGGTCCAGTGTCCTCACCTTGGCTCTCTTAACTCAGAGGCTCAGGCCTGACACCGGGCCGGAGCACAAAGACCCTGTGAACCACACGGCTCAGAAGAAACGGGGGAAAAATTTTTTTTTAAAAGAAAAGAAAAATATAATTAAAATAAAAAAATTATTAAAATGAAAAAGTAATAAAAAAAGAACAACCAAACTAATAAAGAAATCCACCAATCATAACAAGCACTAAAAAGTATACTAATATATACATAAAAATCAGAAACAAGTCAGTTGCAGACAGCAAACCCCATGTTTACAATTGCTCCCAAAGTCCACCGCCTCAATTTTTGGTTGATTCATTGTCTATTTAGGTATTCCACAGATGCAGGGTACCTCACATTGATTGTGGGGATTTAATCCGCTGCTCCTGAGGCTTCATGGAGAAATTTCCCTTTCTCTTCTTTGTTCGCACAGCTCCTGGGGTTCAGCTTTCGTTTTGGCCCCACCTCTGAGTGTAGGTCGCCGTCAGGCTTCTGTTCCTGCCCAGACAGGACAGGGTTAAAGTAGCAGCTGATTAGGGGGCTCTGGCTCACTCATGCTGGGGCTTAGGGAGGGTATGGTAGTTATAATTGGAATGCAGGGTGAGCCTATGGTGACAGAGTCCTACGTGACTTTGCAACTGCCTGAGGCTCACCCTGTGTTCTCCTGGGGAAGTTGTCCCTGTATCACAGGACCCTGGCAGTGGCAGGCTGCAGAGTCTCCTGGGGGTGGGGGGGGCGTGTGGATAGTGACCTGTGCTTGCACACAGGATTCTTGTTGGCAACAGCGTTAGCATTTCATGCCCGTCTATGGTGTCTAGCTGATAGCCACTGCTCGTGCCTGTCTCTGGAGCTCGTTTAGGTGGTGCTCTGCCTTCTGTGGGCAGACAGGGAAGGAATCCCCTCTCCTCATGCACCCCGAAACAATGGTCTCTTGCCTCTTAGGCAGGTCCAGAGTTTTCCTGGACTCCCTCCCAGCTAACTGTGGCACACTAGCCCCCTTCAGGCTGTGTTCACGCAGCCAACCCCAGTCCTCTCCCTGGGGTCTGACCTCTGAAGCCCGAGCCTCACCTCCCAGCCCCCACCTGCCCCGGTGGGTGAGCAGACCTCTCAGGCTGGTGAGTGCTGGTCGGCACCAGTCGTCTGTGGGGGAATCTCTCCGCTTTGCTCTCTGCACTCCTATTGCTGTGCTCTCCTCCGTGGCTCTGAAATTTCCCCTCTGCCCACCCCCTGACTCCACCAGTGAAGGGCCTTCCTAGTGTGTGGAAACTTTTCCTCCTTCACAGGTCCCTCTCAGAAATGCAGGTCCCGTCCTTATTCTTTTGTCTGTGTTTTTTTCTTTTTTCCTTGCCCTACCCAGGTACCTGAGGATTTTCTTGCCTTTTGGGAGGTCTGAGGTCTTCTGCCAGAGTTCAGTGGGTGTTCTGTAGGAGTTGTTCCACATATCTACGTATTTTTGATGTATTTGTGGGGAGGAAGGTGATCTCCATGGCTTATTCCTCTGCCGTCTTGAAGGCCACCTCTCTGAGCTGTTTTTGGAGTCATTTTGTCTTCTAGAAGCTTCTGTGTACCAGTCAAAGAATGCATTCCATTGTCTCTGAGAGGTTTGGAATCCTCTCTTTTAAGGGTTCTCTTTAAGATGGACTTACCTAAAATAAAGTTCCCCAAAGTGGCTACTACAGTTCCAAAATTTCACTTGTTTCTCCAAAAGACACAAGAGCTTGGCTCATAGACCAGGTGGAACCCATCTTTGTCTCTAGATTTTCTAAGACATCTTAACTGTGAGGAGCTCTGTTTTCCAACAGCAGTTCTAAAACACAGGGAATCACATGTTTTTTCCCTTTTTGAGCAGATTAGGATGACTTATCAAGAACCATTGATAAATAAAATACAGGTGTGCACAATAAAATCTAAGTGCTCAAAACAAAAAGAGAGCAGAGAGCTGGAATCCAAGAGAGACTTACCTTCAAATTCCGGGTCAGTGAGAAATCAGTGAACTCAATGAGCTCTGTGGGTATCAGTACCTGTTAGCTTACTGGCCTTGGAGTCATTGGGGATCTTCTATGGATCCCACTTCTGATGCCATGAAATGTCAAAAGTTTAGGAATAACAGAAGTAAAACCAGTGAATCTCTGAGGCAGTAATCAGTAAAAATTTTTTGTGCACACACCAAAAGGACAGTTTGCAAATCAGGAGGACTCAAACTAAAACATGGAAGGAGGCTCAGGGGTATATCATTATAAAATAGTTTATATAGTGAGAAAGCAGTCACTGTTTAATTCTTCACAGTGATTGGTTATAATATTAGAGTTTTCTTAAATGATGGGGAACTTTTTAGTGGTTACCTCATATCAACTTTGGGAAGCAGTTTAAGTTTGCTTATGATTTCCAGAGGCATAAGCATGAAATGACCCAGGCTAAGTTTGTCTTGCAAAATAAGCTAAATTAAGCTTTGCTTGTTTGACTAAACTGGTTTTGCCTGCTCAGGGAATTTTTCAAGGCTGTCTCTGTTTGTTTTTGATTTTAACAAGTAGCAGCAGAGTTATCACTGTCCTGAACTTAGAAGCAGCCCCTAGTTAATCATAATATTCCATACTGAGAAAAACCTATTTTTTTCAGGTGAAATCATTGCATTTCCTGGGTACCTAAGGGACTAACTAATTTACTAGCTTTCTAAACAGAGCAGCTAAATTTTCCTAGACATATTGTAGGTAATTGAATTCTACTGAACTTGGAAATACATCCAATTCTTACTCAAAAAGCTGTCCTGATTGGATCAAACAGTTAAATGGACAAATGGAGGTGAGAGAAGAACCAAACTTCAGAGAGCAGAAAGAAAGTATCTGCTGTTTATCTTCCAGATTAATGAGTGCAGTCTATTGGAAGAGTGAGTGTTACTTAACTCATTAAACAGTTCCCACTGTGATTCCTCAGTGTAATTTCAGGCTAATCTGATGTTCAGAGACTTAAAACTTAACTGCAGAAGCTTATCATTTTAACCTATTGATAAAACTTTCAGGGACATTAGAAAATTTCTCAGGCCATATAGGAGCAAGGAAGTAATACAAAACTAAAGGCTCTTGTTGTGCAGAAGGTACTTAAAATTTTTTTTTAGCTTATTTTACTGAATGCTAATTAAGTTGACCAATATGAGGCTAAAGTTTCATGTTTTATTAATAAAAGCCTTGATTGGTGGTGAATTTGCCTCTGTGTCTAATTCTGAAGAGTTATGCTGTTGAATTAAAATACACCCAGGAAGCATGTTCAGTGTGTATAATGGGAAAACAAATTTAGTAAACTGCATGAAGAAAGAAAAGGCAAGAAAATGAACATTCCAAACTCAGTTTTGAAGGGACTGTTCTGTGAGTGAGTGTAGTGGCACTATTACTCCAGGGCACATATTACATTATAGGTTAGAACCACAAAAGCATGTGGCCCTGCTCTATAGTCTATGGCTGTATTGTGACTCTGTTATTAGTGTCACACATGAAGCATGAGTCTGATTATTGAGTGTGTAGCGCATTGCTTGTGAGACTTGGCTAAAGTCCCATGGCTGTTCATAGTTGAGCATAGAAATTACAGCATCGGCTCAATACTGATTCTGTAATTCACATTCACTCTTCTTAGCAGGAATTATTATTTTCCTGAAAAGGACTTTTAACCTCTTGTCCTCCCCAGCTGACCAGGAGGAGAATGAGGTTGAAGAGTGTTCAGTGGACTCCAGAAAGTCCCTAAAAGATTATTAAATGTTTAAAATAAAAGCTTTCCAAGGGTGGTAGAAATATAGGGACCATCAGAGTTATTTTAGGAGACTATATATAAATCTGAGCAGGAGGTAGGGCTTTGAAAGTAGCCTGAAATTTGAACCTAGGCTTCACTGCTCACTAGCAATGTAACTTTGGGAAATTATTTAATCTATTGAATATTTTTCTTCTTCATCTGGATCTGTAAAATATGGATATTTATATCAACTTCACAGAGTATTGTGATAAAAAGTGCTCCTTTTTTTTTTTTTTTCGGTATGCAGGCCTCTCACTGTTGTGGCCTCTCCCGTTGCGGAGCACAGGCTCCGTCCGGATGCGCAGGCTCAGCGGCCATGGCTCACGGGCCCAGCTGCTCCGTGGCATGTGGGATCTTCCCGGACCGGGGCACAAACCCGTGTCCCCTGCATCGGCAGGCAGACTCTCAACCACTGAGCCACCAGGGAAGCCCAAAAGTGCTTCTTAAATGGCATTATTACTAGCAATATACACAGTGATAATGAACTGTTTTCCATTTATTACAGCATGAGAGATTTCAGGGATTTCAGAAGTGAGACATGCTTGTCATGAGGATTTATAAATGGTGGAACTAATGCAATCTTCCATGGAAATCTTTAGATAAGTGATGTGTATTTAGTCTCTTTTTGTTCTTCTGTAACTCACTATTGTTTATTTTAGAATCTAAGCTCTTGGAAGCTAAGCACCGTGTCAGCATACCATTGACTACCTCTACTGCCAAATATGGGTAGAAAAATATGATCTATTAGGTGGCCTTAAATGTCCCCTAATGCATATGCATTTTATTGAAACCTTAACGGTGTTTCTATGCAATGTCAATTCAACTGTTGAAAAGTGACAAATTCAGATACATTCAGCTCCTACAAAATGGCTGCAGTTTTGCAGCATTTTTTCCCTTTCTGTGTCAATGAAAGGAAGGACTAAGCCATATATCAGTGACTGGCTGGCACTAGCACTCTATGTGGAACCTTTGTTAGTTCCAATCAGCTTGGCAACAAACACATCCAGGACTTATTTTTCATCTTCTAAAAATAGGTTCATGTTTCTCAGATGTTTTCAAATGGACAAATACTACACTAAATTTATAATGGCTGTTTCTTATTTTAAAAAAAGAGGAAACAAGTGAATGTTGGGCACAGTGATAAAGTTGCCACTAACGTTAACGAAAGTCTCAACAATCCTCTCTTTTCTGCTTGCCTACAACCCACTTTATCTCTTCCTCTTGTCCCCTAGAACATCTACACATCATCATTTTAATATTGTTCTAAAAACCTATGGTTGCATGTAGTTTCTGGACCGCAGGTGACACTAAATAATTTTTTTTTTTGAGTGAGGGTCTCCTTTTGGCTGTAGAATGCCACAGTATCCTAACTGGTGTGCCCAATGAGATCAAACAGTTTCTCATTGCACCAGCATTGAAAATCAGATCCTCCTTTCTACTTTTTTACATTGTGAAAGGATTTTTAAAACTCAGTGTTGGATTTTCTTTCTTGAAAATTTTTCTTTTGATATTTTCCCCTATAGTTTGGGGAATTTGGAGTGGTGTGTAAAAGTGCATGTATGTGCATTTTAAAAAAACATGGAATTTGTAGTTCTAATATATAATTGCACTACTAATGAGCTATTTTTCGAGTGCCACAGTCTATTCCACAGAAAATATAATTGCATGTAGATTGATCTCCTAATAAAGAAATGGTTGCAATACCCTTGATTGTGAAACATAAGGAGGAATTGAGATAAAACGTTTAGTTCGGTGCCTCTCACAAAATATCACAACCAAAAACTTCACTGAACATAAACCTAGATCAATACATTTCTGGTAGAAAAAAATTTAAACCCAGCTTGTGAAGCAGCTATGTAATAAACACATAGCTTAGTATGCTTAATGAAATATTCTTTAATAAAAATGTTCTTATGTGGCAGAAAGTGGACACAAAGCCCTGCCCTGGCTCTGTGAATTTAAAACTTATTATATGGACTATATTATGATTAGAAGACATGACTGACACTTGCTTTTGAATATCACTAAAAGCAGAACTATAAAAACAGTCTTTTAAAAATGCACAAAGAAGAAACACAGATAACTTATATGGAAAGAGATAAACACCTCTGATAATTAACAAAATGCAGACTAAAAAATAAATTCCCAATCAAATTGGCAAAGGTGCAATAAATTTTAATGCCTGATACTGGGAGAGAGCAGAATGAGATAACTGTATCACATTACAGATAGGAATATAAATTGCTACAAGTTCTCTGGAGAGTATTAGGGAATATGCTTCAGGGAGCTTAGAATGTGCCTAAATTACCAAAGATGTGGTTAAAGGTAAAGGTTCACCTTTACATTGGAAATAAACTAAATGTTCCATGATAATGGACTGGTTAAATAAATGCCTTTATTCATTTAATAAGTATTTTGTCTATACTCATTATGTGCCACACACTCTTCTAGTCTCTGGGGATATTGCTGGGGACAGATGACATGCACATGGTTTGGTACTAACTATAGATTATTAGAGTATAATCATGTAGATTACATGGGGTTGTTGGTCATATGGTAAATATTGTAATTTCATAAGAGACTGCCAAACTGTTTTTCAAAGTGGTTGTACCTCTTTGCATTCCCATTGGCTATATATGAGAGTTTTGGTTATTCTATATCCTTTCCAACATATTCTATAATTAGTCTTTATAATTTAACCCACTCTGGTGGGTGTGCAGGAATATCTCATTATGAATTTTTATTTGTATTAGCCTGATTATTAATGGTTTTGAGAATTGGTTTTGTTCTTATTAATCATTCTTTTAATTTCAATTCACCCATTTCTCTTACCACCCACCACCCACATCTATCAACTACCAATCTGTTCTCTATATCTATGAGCTTGTTTTTTTTCTTTTGTTTGTTTTCTTAGGTTCCACATATAAGAGAGATCCTATGGTATTTGTCTTTCCCTGTGTGACTTATTTTACTTAGCAAAATGCTCTCCAAGCCCATCAATGTTTCACAAATGACAAGATTTCATTCTTTCTTATGACTGAATAATATTCCATTATATATATATATTTATATATATGTGTGTGTATATATATATAAATACATATACATACCACATTTTCTATATCCATTCATCCATTGATGGACACTTAGGTTTTTTCCATATTTCCATATCTTGGCTGTTGTAAACAATGCTGCAGTGAACATGGGGGTGCATATGTCTTTTCAAGTTAGTGTTTTCATTTTCTTTGGATAAATACTCAGAAATGGATTTGCTGATCATATGATAGTTCTATTTTTAATATTTTGTGGAAGCTCCATACTGTTTTCCACAGTGGCTGTGCCATTTTACATTCTCACTAATAGTGCACAGGGTTCTCTCTTCACCATGTCCTCACCAACACTTGTTATTTCTTGTCCTTTTGATAATAGCCATTCTATCAGGTGTGAGGTGGTATCTCATTGTGGTTTAATTTGTATTTCCCTGGTGGTTACTGATGTTGAGCATTTTTTCGTGTACCTGTTGGCCATCTATATGTCTTCTTTGGAAAAATGTCTATTCAGATCTTCTGCCCATTTAAAAAATTGTATTGTTTGTTTTTTTGCTATTGAGTTGTATGAGGTCTTTATATATTTTGAGTATTAGCCTCTTGTCAGATATATGATGTACAAATATTTTCTCCCATTCAGTATGTTGCCTTTTCATTTTGTTGATGGTTTCCTTTGATACGCAGAAGCTTTTGATGTCCCACTTGTTTATTCTTGCTTTTGGTGTCAGATTAAAAAAATCATCACCAAGACCTATGTCACGGAGCTTACTGCCCATGTTTTTTTCTAGGAGTTTTATGGTTTCAGGTCTTACAGTCAAGCCTTTAATCCATTTTGAGTTCATTTATATGTATGGTCTAAAATAGTGTTGACATTTCATTCTTTTGCATGTGACTGTCTAGTTTTCCCAGCACAATTAATTGAAAGGACTGTCCTTTCCTCATTTTATAATCTTCTATCCTTTGTTTTAAATTAATTGACCATATATGCATGGGTTCATTTCTGGGGTCTCTGTTCTGTTTTTAATGCCAATACCATTCTGTTTTAATTATTGTAGCTTTGTAATATAGTTTGAAATCAGGGCTTATGATTATTATTCATTACTATATCTTTTTTTAAATGAAGGGGTTATGGACTGAATTGTGTAACCAAAATTCATAAGTTGAACTGCTTAGTACCTCAGAATGTGACCTTATTTGAAGATAGGGTCTTTAAAGGGGTAATTAAGTTAAAATAAGGTCATTATGGTAGGCTCTAATTCATTATGACTGCTGTTCTTATAAGAATAGGAAATTTAGACAGAGACATGCACAGAAGGAAGATCATGTGAAGACATAGGGATAACATGACCATTTATAGGCCAAGGAGAGAGGCCTGCCAGCACCTTGATCTCAGACTTCTAGCTTCCAGACTTGTGAGAAAATAAATTTCTGTTTTTTAAGCCACGCAGTCTGTGGTACTTTGTTATGGGAACCATCACAAACTAGTGCAAAGGGTCTTTGAACTTTTTGACCATTTTAAGTTAAGATACTGGTTTAAAACATATTCTTTATACATTTTTGATATTTTTTGTGTATATATATATATTGTGAACACTTTCTCCCAGTCCGTGGTGTGAATTTTTATTTTCTAATGATGACACTTTGAAGTGCAGAAGATTTTAATTTGTAAGAAGTCCAGTTTATCAATTTTAAAAATATTTAGTGCTTTTGGTGTTCTGTAGAAATATTTTCTTTTACCTTAAGGTCAATAAGATATTGTTCCATGTTTTCTTTTAGTGATTGTCTAGCTCTAGTTTTACCTTTAAGTCTATGATTGTACTTTGAATTTTTAAAAAATGTATGATGTATGGTAACCATCAAGATTTATTTTCTTTCATGTGAAGATACTGTTTTTCCACCTCCATTTACTGTGGACTACTGTCTTCTCTATTCAATTACCTGGCAAACATCAATTAACCCAACACATGAGGTTCTATTTCTGGACTCTCTATTCTGTTCCATTGATCTATATATCTTACCCATATGGCAATACCATATTATCTTGATAAAGGTCACTATATAGTATGTAATATATAGTATGTTTGTGGAATTTTATCATTCAGGGTTTAAACATATTTAGTCAAACTTGTCTTTAAATATTTCATGCTATTTGATTTTTGAAGTGTTATTTTTTTCAAATTTAATTTTTCTGTTATTTGTTGGTAGTATTTAGAAATAAAAGTAGATTTTTGTTTATTCTCTTTGTGTCTTGCACATGACTATATTCACTTTTTTTTTGTTCTAATAGCTTTTGGTAGATTTCTTAGGATTTTCTATTTGTACAAGCATGTTATTTGTAAATCAGCTATCCTTCACCTTTCCAACTAGTATGTCTTTTCTTTTCCTTGCATTATTCCACTGGTTAAGATTTCAACATAATATAAAATACAAGTGTTGAGAGTGAGTATGCTTTACTTCCCATCTTAGGTGAAGGTCTTAAATCTTTCACTATTAAATGTGATATCACCTTTTTATGTAGATTACTTTTATCACTTTGAAGATATTTCCATCTACTTTTCTGAGAATTTTTATCATTAATGGTTATTAAATTTTATAAAGTGCTTTCTTGGACTCTATTACAATGATTATATGATTTTTCTGCTTTAGTCTGTTATGGTGAATTACATTAATTGGTTTTCCAAATGTTACACCAATCTTATATTCCTAGGATAAATCACACTTGGTTATGATATTTATCTTCTCTAAATGTTGCTGAATTTGGTTTGAAAATATTTTATTGACTAGTTTTAGTATCAAGGTAATGCTACCTTCATCAAATAAGTTGGGAATTATTTTTTAAAAATCTATTTTCTGAAAAAAACTTGCTTAAGATTCCAAACATTTTTTCCTTAAATGTTTGAAAAATTCCCCAGTAAAACCAGCTGGATAGAGTTTTATTTGTGGGAAGGCTTTTAATTTCAAATGTCATATCTTTAATAGAAATTGTGCTGTTCAAATTTTCTGTCTATTTTTGTGGCAGTGTGGTAAATTGTGTCATCCATGAATTTAACCATTTCACCTAAGTCATCTAAATCAATGACATATTATTTACAGTGTTTATTATTAATGAAAGTCTCCACTTTCATTCCTGATATTGATAATTTTTGTTATTCTTAATCAATCTAGTTAGAGATTTATCAGTTTTATTGCTTCTATAAAAATAACCATCTTTAGGTTTCACTGTTTTTTCTCTCTCTTTTTTTTTATTTAAAATTTTATTGACTTCTGCTTTTACCTCTTTATTTCCTTCCTTCTACTTACTTGGGGTTTAATTTAGACTTATTTTTCTAGATTCTTAAGGTTGATCCTTCAATGATCATTCTTGTCTTTCTCTTTTAATATACATATTTAAATTTACAGATTCCCAATTAAACCCTGCTTTCATTTCCCATACATTTTTTTGATATTTTACATTCTCAAAATATTTTCTAGCTTTCTTTTTGATTTCCCCTTTAATCAATAACAATTTTAAAAGTATGTCATTCAATTTCCAAATATTTGATAATTTTTTCCAGATATTAATTTGTTATTGATCCTTGTTGATCCTTGGTTTAAACTTTCTTTCTTCCTTCTTTCTTTCTTCCTTCTTTTCTTACTTCCTTTCTTCCTTCCTTCTTTTCTTTCTTTCTTTCTTTCTTCCTTCCCTCCTTCCTTCCTTCCTTCCTTCTCTCTTTCTTTCTGTAGAACTTTAATCTTTTAAAAAATTCATTAATATTTGTTTCATTGTATGGCATATGGTCTATTCAGGTGAATGTTACATATTCACCCGAAAATTAAGTATATTATACCATTGTTAGGAATAATGTTCTATAGTCAGTTAGGTCAAGTTTCTTGATAGTAGTGTTCAGGTTTTAAGTTTTCTTATTGATTTTCTGGTACTTGTTCAATGAATTCCTGAGAGAGGAGAATTAAAGTCTCCAACTCTATTTGTGGGGCTATTTCCACTTTTAGTTCTTGTAGGTTTTGCTTTATTTATTTTGAGACTCTTTTTTAGGTGCATACACATTTAAGATTTTTCTGTATTCTTAATGAATTAACTAACTTACTATCATAAAGTATTCCTCTTTATCTCTGTTAGTATTTCTTGTACTGAAGCCTCCTTTGATAAATTTATCCCATCCAGCTTTCTTATGTTTACTGTATCTATGGCCATTTTAAAATTTCAAACTATCTGTGTCTTTATATTAAAAGTACACTTCTTATAGTTGGGTCTTTTGTATTTATCTAATCTGACTTTCTCTGCTTTTTAAATTGGAATGTTTAGACTTTTTTTTTTTTTTTTTTTTTGTGGTACACTGGCCTCTCACTGTTGTGGCCTCTCCCGTTGCAGAGCACAGGCTCCGGATGTGCAGGCTCAGCGGCCATGGCTCATGGGCCCAGCTGCTCTGCGGCATGTAGGATCTTCCCGGACTGGGGCATGGACCCGTGTCCCCTGCCTTGGCAGGCGGACTCTCAACCACTGAGCCACCAGGGAAGCCCTAGACTATTTACTTTTAATGTATTGTCACTATGGTTGGGTTTATGTCTACTATTTTGATATTTGTTTTTATTGTTTTTCTTTTTTCCCCTCTTTTCTGCCTTGATATTTAGTGAATATTTTTAAACATTCAATTTTATTGCCTCTGTTGGTTTATTACCTAAACCTCTTTGTTCTAATTTTTAATGATTATTCTATGGTTTATAATATGTAACTTTAATTTATCACCATATTTTACCTTCACACAATGTTTTAACACTTCATATATAATGTAAGAACTTTAAAGCAGGGTCTATTTATATCCTACCACTTTTCTTGTGCTATAGGCATAATATACTTTACTTTTAAATATGTTGTAAACTCTACGAATATTATTTTAAATAGTCATTTTCCTTTTAAATAAGTTTAAAAATGGTAAAATGTCGTTTATATTTACCCATATATTTATTCTTTCCAGTGTTCTTTATTCTTTTATGTAGGTCTTAATTTTCATCTGGAGTTATTTTCCTTCGGCCTAGAGAACTTTCTTTAATATTTCTTATAGTGCAAGTTTTCAAGTGATGAGTTCCCCAGTTTTTATTTTCGTGAAGATCTTTTTTGTCTTTATTTTTCAAGTATATTTTCATGGGATATCAAATTATAGGTTGACAGATTTTTTTTTTCACCAATGGTTTTGCAGTTTGATTATGATGTACTTTTGTTTTCTTTTCTTCTGTATTTTATCCTGCTTGGTGCTTATTGAGCCTTTTCAATCTATGGCTTTTGAATTTTCATGAAATTTGGGAACATTTCATCCCTCTTCCCTTAAATATATTTCTCCATCTTCACTGTCTTTCTAGGACTCTAATTACATGTATGTTAAAGTATTTGGCATTGTCTCACAGGTTACTAATATTCTGTTGATAGTTTTAGGTCTTTTCTCTTTCTTTGGTTTGGATAGTTTCTATCGCTATGTCTTCAAGCTTACTGTTCCTTTCTTGTGAAAGAGTCTAATCAGCTATAAATCTTATCCAGTGCATTTTTCATTCTATATTTTGTATCTGGTTGTTTTTATACCTTCCCTTTCTTTCCACTTTATGCTTGTATTTTTATTTAAATCCTTAAGCACATTTATAAAAGCCATTTTAAAGTTATTGTGTGCTAATTATATCTTTTAATTCTTAATCTATTTATAGACTGATTTTTTTCCTGTTTATGGGTCACGTTTTCTTCTTCACATATCTAGTAATTTTTTTTTTTTTCGGTACACGGGCCTCTCACTGCTGTGGCCTCTCCCATTGAAGAGCACAGGCTCCGGACGCACAGGCTTAGCAGTCATGGCTCACGGGCCCAGCCGCTCCATGGCATGTGGGATCTTCCTGGACCGGGGCACGAACCCGTGTCCCCTGCATCGGAAGGTGGACTCAACCACTGAGCCACCAGGGAAGCCCAACACATATCTAGTAATTTTTGAACAGATGTTGGACATTGTCAGTGTTATATTATTGATTGGATTTTATTGCCTTCCCTTAAAGTGTTTTGAATATTATTTTTATACATGTTTTTATACACTAACTTGCAGATAAATTTGATCCTTTTAAGGCTTGATTTAAAGCTTTGTTAGATGAGTATAAAATAAACTTTACTCTTTTACTAGTTTAGCCCTACTCCTAGGACATGACTCTTCTGGGTTTTGTAGTGAAAACCTGTCTATTCAGTGAGGTCTCTTCACTCTGGCTGGTTGGAAGGCAAGTCAGTAAAAGCTTTTTATGATATCTGGATTCAGCTTACAGATCCACTAGCTATTTTTGTTTGGTCTCTAGGAGTTTCTCACTATTCATACACAGTATAATATTCAGACAAAGACTTAAGTGGGGACATATGTATATTTCTGCAGCTTTTTCCTTTGCTTAGCATATTCATTTCTGATCCTTGGTCATGAAAATTTTAGTTTGCTTAGCCTTTCCCAGGTTCTGATCTCAGTCTGGTCAACTCACCTGATTGCTCTCATCAACTTAATTCCCTTTCCTCTTCATTCCCCTCCACCCCATTTTGTGGTCTCCAAAAAGATATCCAAGGAAATTGTTGGGTTCATCTTGTTTATTTTCTGTCCCTCAGGGTAATAGTTATGTCCTGTTTGCTGTCCAACTTCTAAAATCAGTTGTTTCATGTATTTTGTTAACTTTTGTTTTCTCGTTATTTATGATGGGAGGATACGTCTGTTATCAATTACTACATCATGGTTGGAAGAGGGCTTAATGTTCCCTAAAACATATCTACCTTAGTCTTAACTTGTTCAGAGGTGAACTTAATGAGAAACAGGAAGAATCACAAAAAACGAACCTTTCAAGTCTAAATTAGCCTTCTTAGCTTTCCATCTAGTGATACTTTTAAAAGCAGATTTACTACTTTATCATCTTATGGTTATTTGCTTTATGAAGTTTTTAAAACAATAGGTTACTATTTAAGAATAGTACATAAGAAATCTGAAATGAATTTAAGATAGCAAGCAAATCTTGTTGAAGTTTTGGAATTTGGGATTTTGCTGATCATCTGCAGTCATGTTCTTGTCATGAAAATGCTTAGGAAGTATTTTTCTGGCTTCCAAAATCTTTATATATGCCAATATGATATTGAAGTCAGATTTAAATTTCTCATATAACAACATACAAAGCTGACGAAATTTTACTATTTCTTATTTTAGAAATATAGCTCACTTTTCTTGAGTATTTGTATGTGTCAACCTCTGTGCAGACCATTTTATATGCATTATGTCATTTAATTCCTTCCTATAACCATTTAGGCAAGGCATCTTATTTTCATTATTGTTGTTATTAATTTTTTATCTGAGGAAACATAAACTCAGAAAATTAAATAAATTTTACAAGGTTACAAACTAGTCTGTGGTACTTTTGGAACTTGAATCCAGATTCATCTGATTCAGATATCCCATGCTCTTAATCTCACGAGCAATTTAAAAGAAAAGAAGCATATTTATACACAAGAGGCTCAGTTGCTTTCATTATGAACTTCTCTGTGAAGTTCAAATCTTCTGTGGTAACAAACACACAAACAGAGTCTCCAGAAAAAACCTCATGTCTTCAGAAATGAAGTTCTAGGAGCTAAACTTTAGTCTGAACTCTGTTCCTTCCTCTATGGAAGGATTTTTTTAGTTTTAAATACAAATTATTTTCACTGTTAGCCTCAAGAGTTTCAGGCCTCCTGTTTGTTTAAGAGTTAGTGGGTATTGAACTCCCGAAAATACCCTGTCATGTTAGAAGCCTAGGTTTAAAATTAAAAATAAAAAGCTAGAGCTAAATCAACCCTTGGAGCTGAGCCATCAGTTGACCTACGCATATACAGAAATCACTTTGTGTCTGTCAGGAGCAGACTGGCGACAGTCACATGGTTTGCAGTCTAAGGGCTGCTCTCATTTCCAGCTACTTCTATACCCTGCCACCTGATCCTTTCAACTGGGGAAAAATACTGAGAAGGATTTTTGACATTTGTGATAAATGGGTATAAATTTTTATTATTCTACTCCATAGCTCAGAAAAGCAAATATTAGTGTTTGACTTTTTAAGTACCTCCAAACAATAGTTAATGAGATTCAAAGTACTGGGACATTAGACAGTCATCCTTCCCAGATGTAAAGTCTATGATTTAACCAGTTGGACCACTCATTTTTATCAAGTGCCCAAGGATGTATAACATATTGATATGTGCTTGAATCTCTGATTTATGTATAGTTCTTATTATGAGATAAATTATACAAATATTCATAATGACTGAAAGAATTACAAAAGGCATTCATTTCACTCAGAAACAGCCACGTTATAGGCTTATATATTGGTAACAATATAGAGAACTCTGTGATCCACATCCACCCTGTAGTTGTGAGCTGCAAGTAAAAATTGGTTGTTAAGCAACTGAGCTTTCAGCTTCTTTTCTCCCCTAGAAAAGCCTACTATTACCCAGTTCTTACAATTGGAACGTGATCTTTGGCAAGGATGTCAATCAGGAGGCTGAGGTGTGATACGTGCTTAACCAGGACAGTGGTAATATGGGTAGGGAGGGGAGGCAGATTTTCCACCTGTAAATGGAGAGTAGTGCCCAATCCCATGTTTGTTAGGATTAAATGGGACTGTGAAAGCACATGTAAACTGTGAAAGCCAGGAAATCTTAGGTGGCACATTTCTTCTTCATAGCGTTAATGACAGCTGTCAGCCTCAGTCACCCAAACTTTTCATGTAAATGTTCAGTTTTAACCTACTGTCAGGTTATGCACTACCTGACAGGAGCCCTGAAGATCTTTTTCATCACATGCTTATTATAGTTGACATTTCTGCCACAATGATGTGCTCAGTAAAATGAACTTAGTATGGCTTTATTCCATACATGTCAGACTTTGGCAGTGATGATTTATTGAAAAGATGAACATTTGGTACCTAGTGTTATTAGAAAAGAATGAAACTTAGTCATTTGGGAGATAGAGAAGAAGTTTAGTAATATATCATGCACTGTTTTATGGGATACACGGTGTTTCATGGGATACACCATCTTGAAAATTAGAAAAATGAGGATAATTTTATAGAATCAAAAATTAAAACTTTTGAAACCTATTAAATCAATGACATTTCTGTTGACCTAACAGGTTTATGTTGGCTCCATTCATTATAAGCACTTACCTAGGTTTTACTTTCTAGCCAGCTCCTAATGAATAGACTGAGGATAGAAAGTTTCTATAGACAGAATGCCCAAAGTTTCTACGAAACATAATTCCCAGGAATCATAAGTGAAGTAATATGTTCTGCTTTTTAAGTTTCCAGATGATGGATTTTTTTCCTTTCTTCATATATCATTACATGGATTTGTTCCTTTAATTTGATAATGATGTCTTACACATTATAATCTCTTGGTGATTACTCATTGAAAGATCCAATCCTGTTTAAACACAGGATGGAATATTATCTTTAAAAGAAGTCAGAGAAGTACCCTGTCATATAAAAAATAAATGCTTACAATTCATGTTTAACATCAGTTAATTTATTGCTGCAAGCAGTGTACAAGATTCTCCTGGGAAATGCACAATTCATGGAAAATATGTTCTTCTGCAGAATAAATTTACACTTTATGTAGAGATGATAAAAGTATACAACTGAAGTGATTTACAAAAAAGAATTGGGAAGGTACAGATCAACAAAAAGGAAAAAAATACAGACTGATTAGGCAATGTGCCAAGTTATAGCCAGCCCTTCCCAGGCTCTCTAATACTGCAAGAATATAACTATATGAAAGTCTACTGACCTAAGTTCAGTTTCTCTGTCTTGCTGATTCTTCCTCATGTCTTTTGGTTTATATTCTAGATCCTCATTATTTCCCTCTTCATAGAGATGGTGTCCAACCTGGTAGCTTGTTTATCTGTCTTTAGTCTCTTTCTCATTCCAGTACAGCTTCTCTAAAAGGATAAAAGTATGCTTTTTCGAGTAGCCTTTTATCCCTGATTCATCAAACACTGACTCGAGTCAATTAGGGAATGCCACTTTAACACCCACAAAGCATAGTGGCAGGGGACTGCAGACAGTCTATGCCTAAAAACCCAATAAGCCTTGGCTAGAGGAAGCAAGGAGACCTGCCAACTCACATATACTATTCTTCACCTTGCTCTCTGCCACTGCCTAGATCTTTAAAAAAATTTTTTTTCTGTTTTTAACTGCATCTTTTTTTTCACATCTTTATTGGAGTATAAATGCTTTACAATGTTGTGTTAGTTTCTGCTGTACAACAAAGTGAATCAGCTATATGTATACATATATCCCCATATCCTCTCCCTCTTGAGCCTCCCTCCACCCTCCCTATCCCATCCCTCTAGGTCGTCACAAAGCACAAATTGATTTCCTTGTGCTATGCAGCAGCTTTCCACTAGCCATCCCTTTTACATTTGGTAGTGTATATATGTCAATGCTACGCTCTCATTTCATCCCAGCTTCTGCTTCCCCCACTATGCCCTCAAGTCCATTCTCTATGTCAGTGTCTTTATTCCTGCCCTGCCCCTAGGTTCATCAGTACCATTTTTTTAAATTCCATATATATGTGTTATCATACATTATTTGTTTTTCTCTTTCTGACTTACTTCACTCTGTATGACAGATTCTAGGTCCACCCACCTCACTACAAATAACTTAATTTTGTTCCTTTTCATGGCTAATATTCCATTGTATATATATATATATGCCACATCTTCTTTATCCATTCATCTGTTGATGGACATTTAGGTTACTTCCATGTCCTGGCTATTGTAAATAGTGCTGCAGTGAACATTGTTGTACATGTATCATTTTGAATTATGGTTTTCTCAGTGTATATGCCCAGTAGTGGGATTGCTGGGTCATATGGTAATTCTATTTTTAGTTTTTTAAAGAACCTCCATACTGTTCTCCATAGTATCAATTTACATTCCCACCAACAGGGCAAGAGGGTTCCTTTTTCTCCACACCCTCTCCAGTATTTATTGTTTGTAGATTTTTTGATGATGGCCATTCTGACCAGTGTGAGGTGATACCTCATTGTGGTTTTGATTTGCATTTCTCTAATGATTAGTGATGTTGAGCATCTTTTCATGTATTTGTTGGCCATTTGTATGTTTTCTTTGGAGAAATGTCTATTTAGGTCTTCTGCCCATTTTGGGGATTGGGTTTGTTTTTTTTGATATTCAGCTGCATGAGCTGCTTGTATATTTTGGAGATTAATCCTTTGTCAGTTGCTTCGTTTGCAAATCTGCATTCGAGGTTGTCTGAGTGTTGTCTTATCGTCTTGTTTATGGTTTTCTGTGCTCTGCAAAAGCTTTATGTTTCATTAGGTCCCATTTTTTTATTTTTGTTTTTATTTCCCTTTACTCAAGAGGTGGGTCAAAAATGATCTTGCTGGGGTCTTCCCTGGTGGTGCAGTGGTTGAGAGTCCGTCTGCCGATGCAGGGGACACAGGTTCGTGCCCCGGTCCGGGAAGATCCCACATGCTGTGGAGCAGCTGGGCCCGTAAGCCATGGCCGCTGAACCTGCGCGTCCGGAGCCTATGCTCTGCAACGGGCAAGGCAACAACAGCGAGAAGCCCGCATACCGCAAAAAAAAAAAAAAAAAAAAAAATGATCTTGCTGTGATTTATGTTATAGAGTGTTCTGCCTATGTTTTCCTCTAAGAGTTTTATAGTGTCTGGCCTTACATTTAGTTCTTTAATCCATTTTGAGTTTAGTTTTGTGTACAGTGTTAGGAAGTGTTCTAATTTCATTCTTCTACATGTAGCTTTCCATTTTTACCAGTACCGCTTACTGAAGAGGCTGTCTTTTCTCCATTGTATAGTCTTGCTTCCTCTGTCAAAGATAAGGTGACCATATGTGCGTGGCTTTATCTCTGGGCTTTCTTTCCTGTTGCATTGATCTATATCTCTGTTTTTGTGCCAGTACAATAATGTTTTGATTACTGTAGATTTGTAGTATAGTCTGAAGTCAGGGAACCTGATTCCTCCAGCTCCGTTTTTCTTTTTAAGATTACTTTTGCTATTCAGGGTCTTTTGTGATTCCATACAAATTGTAAATTTTTTTTGTTCTAGTTCTGTGAAAAATGCCA
Source organism: Mesoplodon densirostris (assembly GCF_025265405.1). Taxonomy (NCBI): domain Eukaryota; kingdom Metazoa; phylum Chordata; class Mammalia; order Artiodactyla; family Ziphiidae; genus Mesoplodon; species Mesoplodon densirostris. Next base: position 40,233,682 of record NC_082664.1, read on the forward strand.
TTGGTAATTTGATAAGGATTGCATTGAACCTGTAGATTGCTTTTTCTAATATAGTTATCTTCACAGTATTGATTCTTCCAATCCAGGAGCATGGTATATCTCTACATCTGTTTATGTTATCTTTGATTTCTTTCATCAGAGTTTTATAGTTTTCTGAGTACAGGTCTTTTGCTTCCTTAGGTAGGTTTATTCCTAGGTATTTTATTCTTTTTGTTGCAATGGTAAATGGGATTTTTTGCTTAATTTCCCTTTCTGATCTTTCGTTGTTAGTGTATAGGAATGCAAGAGATTTCTGTTCATTAATTTTGTATCCTGCAACCTTACCAAATTCATTGATTAGTTCTAGTAGTTTTCTGTTGGCATCTTTAGGATTTTCTATGTATAGTATCATGTCATTGGCAAACAGTGACAGTTTTATTTCTGCTTTTCCAATTAGTATTCCTTTGATTTCTTTTTCTTCTCTGATTGCTGTGGCTAGGACTTCCAATACTATGTTGAATAATCGTGGCAAGACTGGTCATCCTTGTCTTGTTCCTGATCTTACAGGAAATGCTTTCAGTTTTTCACCATTGAGGATGATGTTTGCTGTGGATTTGTTGTATATGACTTTTATTATGTGGAATAGGTTCCCTCTGTGCCCACTTTCTGGAGAGTTTTTATCATAAATGGGTGTTGAATTTTATCGAAAGCTTTTATTGCATCTATTGAGATGATCATATAGTTTTTATTCTTCAATTTGTTAATGTGGTATATCACATTGATTGATTTGTGTATATTGAAGAATCCTTGCATCCCTGGGTTAAATCCCACTTGATCATGGTGTATGATCCTTTTAATGTGTTGTTGGATTCTGTTTGCTAGTATTTTGTTGAGGATTTTTGTGTCTATGTACATAAGTGATATTGGTGTATAATTTTCTTTTTTTGTGATATCTTTGTCTGGTTTTTGTATCAGAGTGATGGTGGCCTTGTAGAACGAGTTTGGGAATGTTCCTCCCTTTGCAGTTTTTTGGAAGAGTTTGATAAGGATAGATGTTAACTCTTCTCTAAATGTTTGATAGAATTTGCCTGTGAAGCCATCAGTTCCTAGACTCTTGTTTGTTGGAAGATTTTTAATTATAGTTTCAACTTCATCATCTGTGATTGGTCTGTTTGTATTTTCTAATTCTTCCTGGTTCAATCTTGGAAAGTTGTATTTTTTCAAGAATTTGTCCATTTCTTCCAGGTTGTCCATTTTATTGGCATATAGTTGCTTGTAGTAGTCTCTTATGATCTTTTGTGTTTCTGTGGTGTCAGTTGTAATCTCTCCATTTTCAGTTCTCGTTTTATTGCTTTGAGTCCTCTCCCTTTTTTTCTTGGTGAGTCTGGCTAAAGGTTTATCAATTTTGTTTATCTTCTCAAACAACCAACTTTTAGTTTTATTGATATTTGCTATTGTTTCCTTCATTTCCTTTTCATTTATTTCTGATCTGATCTTTATGATTTCTTTCCTTCTACTAACAGGGTTTTCTTTGTTCTTCTTTTTCTAGTTGCTTTAGGTGTAAGGTAAGATTTTTTATTTGAGATTTTTCTTATTTCTTGAGGTGAGCTTGAATTGCTGTGAACTTCCTTTTAGAACTGCTTTTGCTGTGTCATATAGGTTTGGATTGTCATGTTTTCATTGTCATTTGGTTTTAGGTATTTTTTAATTTCTTCTTTGATTTCTTCAGTGATCTCTTCATTATTTAGCAGCACACTGTTTAGCCCCCATGTATCTGTGTCTTTTACTGTTTTTTTTCCTGTAATTGATTTCTCATCTCATAATGTTGTGGTTGGAAAAGATGCTTGATACAATTTCAGTTTTCTTAAATTTTCCAAGGCTTAATTTGTGACCCAAGATGTAATCTATTCTGGATAACATTCCGTGTGCACTTGAGAAGAAAGTGTATTCTTCCACTTTTGAGTGGAATGTCCTAAAGCTATCAATTAAGTCTATCTTGTCTTTTGTGTCATTTAAAGCTTGTGTTTACTTATTTATTTTCTGTCTGGATGATCTATTGGTGTAAGTGGGGTGTTAAAGTCCCCCACTATTATTGTGTTACTGTAGAGTTCTCCTTTTATGGTTGCTAGCATTTGCCTCATGTATTGAGGTGCTCCTTTGCTGGGTGCATAAATATTTATAATTGTTATATTTTCCTCTTGAATTGATCCCTTGATCATTATATAGTGTCCTTCCTTAGCTCTTGTAATAGTCTTCATTTTAAAGTCTATTTTGTCTGATATGAGTATTGCTACTCCAGCTTTCTGTTCATTTCCATTTGCATGGAATATCTTTTTCCATCCCCTTGCTTTCAGTCTGTATGTGTCCCTAGGTCTGAAGTGGGTTTCTTTTAGACAACATATATAAGAGTTTTGTTTTTGTATCCATTCAGCCAGTTCATGTCTTTTGTTTGGAGCATTTAATCCATTTACGTTCAAGGTAATTCTCCATATGTATGTTCCTATTACCATTTTCTTAATTGATTTGGGTTTGTTTCTGTGGGTCTTTTTCTTCTCTTGTGTTTCCCACTTAGAGAAGTTCCTTTAGCATTTGTTGTAAAGCTGGTTTGGTGGTGCTGAATTCTCCTAGCTTTTGCTTGTCTGTAATCCTTTTGATTTCTCTGTTGAATCTGATTCACATCCATGCTGGGTAGAGTAATCTTGGTTGTAGACTTTTTCCCTTTCATCACTTTAAATATATCATGCCACTCCCTTCTGGCTTGTGGAGTTTATGCTGAGAGGTGAGCTGTTAACCTTATGGGGATTCCCTTCTATGTTATTTGTTGCTTTTCCTTTGTTGCTTTTAATATTTTTTCCTTGTTTTTAATTTTTTTTTTTTCTTTTTCTTTTTTTGCAGTATGCGGGCCTCTCACTGTTGTGGCCTCCCCCGCTGCGGAGCACAGGCTCCGGACGCGCAGGCTCCGGACGCGCAGGCTCAGCGGCCATGGCTCACGGGCCCAGCCGCTCCGCGGCATATGGGATCCTCCCAGACCGGGGCACGAACCCGTATCCCCTGCATCGGCAGGCGGACTCCCAACCACTTGCGCCACCAGGGAGGCCCTGTTTTTAATTTTTGATAGTTTTATTAATATGTGTCTTGGTGTGTTTCTCCTTGGATTTACCTTGTATGGGACTTTCTGTGTTTCCTGGACTTGATTGACTATTTCCTTTCCCTTGTTAGGAAAGTTTTTGACTATAATCTCTTCAAATAATTTCACAGACCCTTTCTTTTTCTCTTCTTCTTCTGGGACCTCTATAATTTGAATGTTGGTGCGTTTAATATTGTCCCTGAGGACTCTGAGACTGTCCTTAATTCTTTTTTTTTTTTTTTTTTTGCTGTACGCGGGCCTCTCACTGCTGTGGCCTCTCCCGTTGCGGAGCACAGGCTCCGGACACACAGGCTCCGCAGCCATGGCTCGCGGGCCCAGCCGCTCCGCGGCATGTGGGATCTTCCGGGATCGGGGCACGAACCCGTGTCCCCTGCATCGGCAGGCGGACTCTCAACCACTGCGCCACCAGGGAAGCCCCTGTCCTTAATTCTTTTCATTCTTTTTTCTTTATTCTGCTCCCTGGCAGTTATTTCCACCATTTTATCTTCCAGCTCACTTTTCCGTTCTTCTGCCTGAGTTATTCTGCTATTGATTCCTTCCAGAGAATTTTCAATTTCAGTTATTGTGTTATTCATCACTGTTTGTTTTCTCTTTAGTTCTTCTATATCCTTGTTAAATGTTTCTTTTCTCCATTCTGTTTCTGAGATTTTGAATCATCTTTACTATCATTACTCTGAATTCTTTTTCACTTTTTCTTTTTCACTTAGGTTCACGATTTCATCTTCATTTATTTGGTCTTGTAGGTTTTTACCTTGTTCCTTCGTCTGTAACATATTTTTTGTTGTTTCATTTTTTTTTTTAAATGGGTGGGTCTGTATTCCTGTCTTACTGGTTGTTTGGCCTGAGGCATTCAGCAGTGGAGTTTGAAGGCAGTTGGTTAGAGCTAGGTCTTTGTGTCGAGATGAGGACCTCCGGAAGGCTTCATTCTGATTAATACTCCCTGGGGCCTGAAGTTCTCTGTTAGTCCAGTAGTTTGGACTTGGCACTCCTACCACAGGAGCTTGGGCCTGACCTCCAGCCTGGGAACCAAAATCCCACATGCCATGTTGTACGGTTAAAAGAAGAAAAAAAAAAGGAAAAAAGGAGCAGTACAATAACAAAGAATAAAGAATAAAATAAAATTAGAAAGATAAAAATATATATTAGGAAAAATAAAAATAGAATTGAAACAACTGCAAGAAGTTGTTGCAGCAAGACAAAACCACAACAGAAAAAAAAAGAAATCAGAACAATAACAACTTATAAAGAATAAAATAAAATTAGAAAAATAGAAGATGTATTTAGAAAAAAAATATAAATGAATCAACAATAAGGTAAAACAGAACTCCAACCTAAAAAAAGAAGAAAAATAAAAGGCCTTGGCTATGGAAGGCCGAGTTTAGATGAATGGTGGACGTTATCCAGGGGTGGGGTTTAGGGTGGCATGGGGCCTAGGCAGGGTGACATTCAAGCATGGGGCGAGGCCTCTGCTGAGGACCTGCATGGAAGGGGAGAGGCAGCACATCCAAAGGGGGGCCTCTGGAGTATGGAGTTCTGGAGTTTGGAGGTAAGGCCCTGGATGAGGGTGTGTGGGTGGGGTTTAGGCCCAGCAAGGCTGGAGGGGATCTCAGAGGGGTGTCTCTGAGTATAGGTGTAGGGCCCTGGGTGGGGGTGTAGGGACAGTGCTTGAGCTCTGCACAGTAGGAGGGATGGTCCGAGGGCAGAGGATTAGGCCTGGGAGGCCAACAGGCTCCCAGATGCCTAAGTGGACAGGGGAAGTGCTGGCTGCCTTCCCTTCCATTCTTCTATATGGCCCGCAGTGTCTCCACCAGGATCTTTCCCCATTGCTGCTGAACCCCTAAACATGGGTGGGCTCTGCTGAGTAGTAGGAACTCCTCCCCTCCCCCAGCTGCCCCTCTGGGGTGCTGGTCCCATTGGTACAGCCTTTACTTTTGCTCCCCCTTCCCTCCCTCCCACTCCCTCAGGACCCACGCAGCTGGAGTGTGCCTTGGTGGGCAGAGGATCAGGCCCAGGACGTCAGCAGGCTCCCGGGAGCCCAAGTGGGCAGGGGAAACATAGCCACACTCCCTTTTGATCCTCTGCCCTTCCAATGGTCCCTGAATTTCCCACTTCGGCAAGGGATCCCTTCCCCTCCCCCAGCCGCCCCTCAGGGGCACCGGTCCTGTCCTGCCTCCACTTCTCCTCCCCCCACTCCCCCTCCACATCCCACATCCTACCCAGTTGATGGGGGTTCCACACATCCCCTTAGGTGTCCGTGGTCCCCCACCAGTGCCTGGTAGGTGCCCTAGTTGTGGAGATGTGAATACCATGTCCTCCTAGTATGCCATTTTGACTCCGCCCCCTAGATAATTTTCTGATCAAATTCAAGTTTGACTTCACCACCTGGAACTCCTACTCTTGCTTTAGTTACAGGTAGGCATTATCTTTCTTTAATAGTTCCTTCTCTACATCAATCTGTGATACTGGTTGATGTAGCACTACCAGTTTTCAGATTTCATAAAATGGGTTCCTCAGTTGCTGGCCAGCGTTAGCATCCTGTGATTGTGGCAACAGTTTCTCATATGCTCCAATGTCTAACCCTGCTTCTTCTTTCTACTGCCATGATTGTAAAATGGTTTTGCATAGAGATCTGCAAAGTGTTTGTACATTTTTTTTTCTTTTTTCAGTTATATATTCACCTTTAATTTTTTTAACAACTTTATTGGAGTATAATTTCTTTACAATGGTGTGTTAGTTTCTGCTTTATAACAAAGTGAAGCAGCTATACATATACATATATCCCCATATCTCCTCCCTCTTGCATCACCCTCCCACCTTCCCTATCCCAACCCTCTAGGTGGTCATAGAGCACCAAACTGATCTCCCTGTGCTGTGTACCTGCTTCCCACTAGCTATCTATTTTACATTTGGTAGTGTATATATGTCAATGCTACTCTCTCACTTCATTTTAATGGGTGGGTCTGTATCCCCACCCATTAATTTTCTTCCCCCTCCCTGAATCCTCAAGTCCATTCTCTACATCTGTGTTTTTATTCCTGTCCCACCCCTAGGTTCTTCAGAACCATTTCTTTATTTTAGATTCCATATATATGTGTTAGCATACAGTATTTGTTTTTCTCTTTCTGACTTACTTCACTCTGTATGACAGACTCTAGGTCCATCCACCTCACTACAAATAACTCAATTTCGTTTCTTTTTATGGATGAGTAATATTCCATTGTATATATGTGCCACATCTTCTTTATCCATTCATCTGTCAATGGACACTTAGGTTGCTTCCATCTCCTGACTATTGTAAATAGAGCTGCAATGTACATTGTGGTACATGACTCATTTTGAGTTATGGTTTTCTCAGGGTATATGCCCAGTAGTGGGATTGCTAGGTCGTATGGTAGTTCTATTTTTAGTTCTTTAAGGAACCTCCATACTGTTCTCCATAGTGGCTGTATCAATTTACATTCCCACCAACAGTTCAAGAGTGTTCCCTTTTCTCCACACCCTCTCCAGCATTTATTGTTTGTAGATTTTTTGATAATGGCGATTCTGCCTGGTGTGAGATGATACCTCATTGCAATATTGATTTGAATTTCTCTAATTAGTTATGTTGAGCATTCTTTCATGTGTTTGTTGGCAATCTGTATATCTTCTTTGGAGAAATGTCTATTTAGGTCTTCTGCCCATTTTTGGATTAACTTGTTTTTTTTTTTTTTGATATTGAGCTGCATGAGCTGCTTTTAAATTTTGGAGATTAATCCTTTGTCAGTTGCTTCAGTTGCAAATATTTTCTCCCATTATGGGGGTTGTCTTTCCATCTTGTTTATAGTTTCCTTTGCTGTGAAAAAGCTTTTAAGTTTCATTAGGTCCTATTTGTATATTTTTGCTTTTATTTCCATTTCTCTAGGAGGTGTGTCAAAAAGTATCATGCTGTGATTTATGTCATAGAGTGTTCTGCCTCTGTATTCCTCTAAGATTTTATAATGTCTGGGCTTACATTTAGGTCTTTAATCCATTTTGAGTTTACTTTTGTGTATGGTGTTAGTGAGTGTTTTAATTTCATACTTTTACATATAGTTGTCCACTTTTCCAAGCACCACTTATTGAAGATGCAGTCTTTTCTCCATTGTATATTCTTGTCTCCTCTATCAAAAATCAGTTGACCATAGATGTGTGGGTTTATCTCTGGGCTTTCTATCCTGTTCCATTGATCTATATTACTGTTTTTGAGCAGGACCATACTGTTTTGATTACTGTAGCTTTGTAGAATAGTCTGAAGTCAGGGAGCCTGATTCATCCAACTACATTTTTCTTTCTCAAGATTGCTTTGGCTATTCGGGGTCTTTTGTGTTTCCATATAAATTGTGAAATTTTTTATTCTAGTTCTGTGAAAAATGCCAGTGGTAGTTTGATAGGGATTGCATTGAATCTGTAGATTGCTTTGGGTAGTATAGTCATTTTCACAATGTTGACTCTTCCAATCCAAGAACATGGTATATCTCTCCATCTATTTGTATCATCTTTAATTTCTTTTATCAGTGTCTTATAGTTTTCTGAGTACAGGTCTTTTGCTTCCTTAGGTAGGTTTATTCCTAGGTATTTTATGCTTTTGGTTTTAATGGTAAATGGCAGTGTTTCCTTAATTTCTCTTTCAGGTTTTTCATCATTAGTGTATAGGAATGCAAGAGATTTTTGTGCATTAATTTTGTATCCTGCTACTTTACCAAATTCATTGATTAACTCTAGTAGTGTTCTGGTAGCATCTTTAGGATTCTCTCTGTATAGTATCATGTCATCTGCAAACAGCTTTACTTCCTCTTTTCTGACTTGGATTCCTTTGATTTCTTTTTCTTCTCTGATTGCTGTGGCTAAAACTTCCAAAACTATGTTGAATAATAGTGGTGAGAGTGGGCAACCTTGTCTTCTGCCTGACCTTAGTGGAAATGGTTTCAGTTTTTCAACATTGAGAATGATGTTGGCTGTGGGTTTGTCATATATGGCCCTTAATATGTAGACGTAAGTTCCCCCTATGCCTACTTTCTGGAGGGTTTTTATCATAAATTGGTGTTGAATTTTGTCCAAAGCTTTTTCTGCATCTACTGAGGATTTTTACATCTATGTTCATTAATGATATTGCCTGTAGCTTTCTTTCTTTATGACATCTTTGTCTGGTTTTGTATCAGGATAATGGTGGCCTTGTAGAATGAGTTTGAGAGTGTTCCTGCCTCTGCTATATTTTGGAAGAGTTCTAGAAAGATAGGTGTTAGCTCTTCTCTAAATGTTTGATAGAAATCGCCTGTGAAGCCCTCTGGTCCTGGGCTTTTGTTTGTTGGAAGATTTTTAATCACAGTCTCAATGTCAGTGCTTGTGATTGGTCTGTTTATATTTTCTTTTTCTTCCTGGTTCAGTCTTGGAAGGTTGTGCTTTTCTAAGAATGTGTCCATTTCTTCCAGGTTGTTCATTTTATTGGCATATAGTTGCTTGTTGTAATCTCTCATGATTCTTTGAATTTCTGCAGTATCAGTTGTTACTTCTCCTTTTTCATTCCTAATTCTGTTGATTTGAGTCCTCTCCCTTTTTTTCTTGATGCGTCTGGCTAATGGTTTATCATTTTGTTTATCATCTCAAAGAACCAGCTTTTAGTTTTATTGATCTTTGCTATCATTTTCTTCATTTCTTTTTCATTTGTTTCTGATCTGATCTTTATGATTTCTTTCCTTCTGCTAACTTTGGGGTTTTTTTTTTGGTTGTTCTTCTTCTTCTTTCTGTAATTGCTTTACGTGCAAGGTTAGGTTGTTTATTTGAGATGTTTCTTGTTTCTTAGGTAGGATTGTGTTGCTATGAACTTCCCTCTTATAACTGCTGTTATTGCATCCCATATGTTTTGGGTTATTGTGTTTTCATTCTCATTTGTTTCTAGGTATTTTTTGATTTCTTCAGTCATCTCTTGGTTATTTAGTAATGTATTGTTTAGCCTCCATGTTTTTGTATTTTTTACAGATTTTTTTCTGTAATTAACATCTAATCTCACAGCGTTGTGGCCAGAAAAGCTACTTGATGTGATTTCAGTTTTCTTAAATTTACCACTGCTAGATTTGTGACTCAAGATATGATCTCCTGGAGCATGTTCTATGAGCACTTGAGAAGAAAGTGTAATCTGCTGTTTCTGTATGGAGTGTCCTATAAATATCAATTAAGTCCATCTTGTTTAGTGTATCATTTAAAGCTTGTGTTTCCTTATTTATTTTCATTTTGGATGATCTGTCCATTGGTGAAAGTGGGGTGTTAAAGTCCTCTGCTATGATTGTGTTACTGTCAATTTCTCCTTATATGGGTATTAGTATTTACCTTATGTATTGAGGTGCTCCTATGTTGGGTGCATAAATATTTACAATTGTTATATCTTCTTCTTAGATTGATCCCTTGACCATCATGTAGTGTCCTTTTTTGTCTGTTGTAATAGTCTTTATTTTAAAGTTTATTTTGTCTGATATGAGAATTGCTACTCCAGCTTTCTTTTGATTTCCATTTTCATGGAGTATCTTTTTCCATCCCCTCACTTTCAGTCTGTATGTTTCCCTATGTTTGAAGTGGGTCTCTTGTAGACAGCATATATGCGGGTATTGTTTTTTTTATCCATTCAGCCATTCTGTGTCTTTTGTTTGGGGCATTTAATCCATTTACATGTAAGGTAGTTATCAGTATGTATGTTCCCATTACCTTTTTTTAATTGTGTTGGGTTTGTTATTGTAGTTCTTTTCCATCTCTTGTATTTCCTTCCTAGAGAAGTTCTTTTAGCCTTTGTTGCAAAGCTGGTTTGGTGGTGCTGAATTCTCTTAGCTTTTGCTAGTCTGTAAAGGTTTTAATTTCTCGATCAAGTCTGAATGAGTGCTTCCCTGGTGGCACAGTGGTTGAGAATCTGCCTGCTAATGCAGGGGACACAGGTTCGAGCCCTGGTCTGGGAGGATCCCACATGCTGCAGAGCAACTAAGCCCGTGAGCCACAACTACTGAGCCTACGCTTCTGGAACCTGTGCTCCACAACAAGAGAGGCTGCGATAGTGAGAGTCCCCCACACCGCGATGAAGAGGGGCCCCCGCTTGCCACAACTAGAGAAAGCCCTCACACAGAAACAAGGACCCAACACAGCAAAAATAAATTAATGAATTAATAAAAAACCTCCTACCCCCAACATCTTCTTTAAAAAAAAAAAATGCTGAATGAGATCCTTGATGGGTAGAGTAAACTTGGATGTAGGTTTTTCCCTTTCATCACTTTAAATATGTGCTGCAACTCCCTTCTGGCTTGCAGTTTCTGCTTAAAGATCAGCTGTTAACCTTATGGGGATTCCCTTGTATGTTATTTGTTGTTTTTCCCTTGCTGCTTTTAATATTTTTTCTTTGTGTTTAATATTTGATAGTTTGATTAATATGTGTCTTGGCATGTTTTTCCATGGATTTATTCTGTATGGGACTCTCTGCTCTTTTTGGACTTGATTGACCATTTCCTTTCCCATATTAGGGAAGTTTCAACTATAATCTCTTCAAATATTTTCTCAGTCTCTTTCTTTTTCTGCGATCCCTATAATTTGAATGTCGGTGTGTTTAATATCGTCCCAGAGGTCTCTGAGACTGTCCTCAGTTCTTTTCATTCTTTTTTCTTTATTCTGCTCTGCAGTAGCTATTTCCACTATTTTATCTTCCAGGTCACTTATTTGTTCTTCTTCCTCAGTTATTCTGCTATTCATTCCTGCTAGAGAATTTTTAATTTCATTTATTGTGTTCTTCATCATTGTTTGTTTGCTCTTTAGTTCTTCTATGTCCTTGTTAAACGTTTCTTGTATTTTCTCCATTCTATTTCTAAGATTTTGTATCATCTTTACTATCATTATTCCGAATTCTTTTTTCAGGTAGACTGCCTCTTTCCTCTCCATTTGTTTGGTCTGGTGCGTTTTTACCTTTCTCCTTCATCTGCTGTGTGTTTCTGTGTCTTTTAATTTTGCTTAACTTACTGTATTTGGGGTTCTCCTTTTCACAGGCTGCAGGTTCATAGTTCCTGTTGTTTTTGCTGTCTTCCCCCAGTAGCTTCCTGGTGGAGAGGACTGGTGCCTGTATTCTGTTGAATGAGCCTGGATCTTGTCTTTCTGTTGGGGTGGACCACGTCTGGTGGTGTCTTTTGGGGTGCTGTGACCTTATTTTGATTTTAGATAGCTTCTGTGATAATGGGTGGGGTTGTGTTCCTGCCTTGCTAGTTCTTTGGCATAGGGTGTCCAGCACTGTAGCTTGCTGGTCATTGAGTGGAGCTGGGTCTTATCGTTGAGATGGAAATCTCTGGGCGAGGTTTCGCTGTTTGTTATTATTTGGAGCCGGCGGGTCTCTGGTGGACCGATATTCTGAACTCAGCTCTCCCACCTCAGATGCACAGGCCTGATACCTGGCCAGAGCACCAAGACCCTGTCTGCCTCATGGCTCAGAAGAAAAGGGAGAAAGAAAGAAAGAAAAAATGATATAAAATAAAGTTATTAAAATAAGGAAAATTTAAAAGTTATTAAAAATAAAAAGTCAAAAAAAAGAAAGAAGAGAGCAACAAAACTAAAAAACAATTCCACCAATGATAACAAGCACTAAAAACTTTACTAAAAAGAAATTAATAAATAAATAAACCTACAGACACACACTAGGACAACTGGTAAAAGCAAAGCTATACAGACAAAATCAGACAAAGAAGCATACAGATACACTCACAACAAGAGTAAAAGGAAAAAAAAATGTATATATATGTATATATATATATATATATATATATATATATATATATATATATATAAAAGCAAAAGAAAGAGGTCAACCAAATCAATAAACAAATCTACCAATGATAATAAACTCTAAATACTAAACTAAGATAATCTTAAAACCAGAAACAAATTAGATGCAGAAAGGAAACCCCAAATCTCCAGTTGCTCCAAAAGTCCACCACCTCTATTTTGGGATGATTTGTTGTCTCTTCAGGTATTCCAGAGATGCAGGCTACCTCAAGTTGATTGTGGAGATATAATCTGCTGCTCCTGAGGCTGCTGGGAGAAATTTACCTTTCTCTTCTTTGTTCCCACAGCTCCTGGGGTTCAGCTTTTGATTTGGCTCCGCCTCTGTGTTTAGGTCACCTGAGGGCGTCTGTTCTTCGCTTAGAGAGGACGGGGTTAAAAGAGCAGCTGATGCGGGGGCTCTGGTTCACTCAGGCTGCGGGGAGGAAGGGGTACAGAGTGTGGGGCGATCCTGCGGCAGCAGAGGCCAACATGACATTGCACCAGGCTGAGGCACGCCGTGTGTTCTCCCAGGGAAGTTGTCCCTGGATCACGGGACCCTGGCAGTGGTGGGCTGCATGGGCCCTCGGGAGGGGAGGTGTGGATAGTGACCTGTGCTTGCACACAGGCTTCTTGGTGGCTGCAGTAGCAGCCTTATCATTTCATGCCTGTCTCTGGTGTCTTCACTGATAGCCGCGGCTCGTGCCTGTCTCTGGAGCTCATTTAGGCTGTGCTGTGAATCCCCTCTCCTCGCGCACCCCGAAACAATGGTCTCTTGCCTCTTAGGCAGGTCCAGACTTTTTCCTGGACTCCCTGTGGCACACTAGCCCCCTTCAGGCTGTGTTCACGCAGCCACCCCCAGTCCTCTCCCTGGGACCTGACCTTCGAAGCCTAAGCCTCAGCTCCCAGCCCTCACCCAGCCTGGTGGGTGAGCAGACAGGCCTCTTGGGCTGGTGAGTGCTGGTCGGCACCGATTCTCTGTGCGGAATCTCTCCACTTTTCCCTCTGCACCCCTCTTGCTGCGCTCTCCTCCGTGTCTCCGAAGCTTCCCCCCAGCACCCCCGTCTCTGTCAGTGAAGGATCTTCCTAGTGTGTGGAAACTTTTCCTCCTTCACAGCTCCCTCCCCGAGGTGCAGGTCCCATCTCTATTCTTTTGTCTCTGTTTTTTCTTTTGCCCTACCCAGGGACGTGGGGAATTTCTTACCTTTTGGGAAGTTTGAGGTTTTCTGCCAGCATTCAGTAGGTGTTCGTAGGAGTTGTTCCACATGTAGATGTATTTCTGATGTATATGTGGGGAGGAAGGTGATCTCCACGTCTTATTCCTCTGCCGTCTTGAAGGTCTCTGTTCGTAGGTTTTTAATGAACAAAAAGCGTTCCAAGAACAAACAAGTATGAAAAATGCTGTCTTTACTGCAAGGTTTCTCAGAGCTTTTGATGTGGTAATATGCATTGTGATATGCTAATGTGAATTGGGACTCTCCCAAAGGGAGAACTAATGTTAAACTTATTTGATCCAGAAAATTTTTTTAAGACAAAACATCTGTTATCATTACAGGGAATTACAGTGTTCCAAAAGAATACAGTTTGCAAATTTTGGACTGCACTGTCAAATCAAATTCCTTACACCTTGACCAACTCATTTTGCCTTCTCTAGAAAATACTTTTCTCATCTCACTCATATATTTTTTTAAAAATTCTCTGTTCATTTTAAACCCTCAGGGTCAGCAAAAAAAACCCAAAGTGGTTTCAGCTTCTAGAGCCTTGGTTTTATAGTTTATGCCTACTCAGATGAATGTAAAAAGGAATTTTGGGAAGAGTAATACTCTAGGCCAGGAAGAAATGACATGATTCCTTTTAAGCATCACATCAGGCAGTTTGAGAGCTACAGTCATCCAGTAAAGTGATTGTGTAAGCCCTTGCAACACGAGATGGTAGGGCACGTAAACAGGGAAAACATATGAGTTCAGATGTTAGTTGAGATCCCATGAATGGACAGAATTCCTCACAGAGTGAGCTCTGATGCAAATGATCATCAGTTGCCCACAGACCTTGTCTCTTATAATGAGGGAAGGGGCCACAGAAAGAGGAATTGGAATAAAGGTGGAGTCACCCATGGTGTGTCTTGTTTACCTGGGACAGCCCTCCTTAGCCCTGCTGTCCCAGCATAACTAATAAGATTGCTCTCTTTCACTCTCAGAAAGGTCTTGGTTTGACTGATCAATTGTACAGACACTTCAGATGAGGGAGAAGACAAGAGCCAGTAGAGGAGCTGTGTGTCTTAAATGTGAAGGAGATAAGCATTACTTAAAGGGAAAAGAGTAATGAAAGTTGTTAAGGGCAATGTTAAGTCGCTGATGATGAGACTGACCCAAGATTTGAATGTAGAACAGTTTCAGTAAGAAAGTAAGGTCAACCTGTTTAGTTTTGATCTTATTGACTCTAGGGCATTTTGCCAAATGTATTGTTATTTAATGATCGGGCTTCTTACAGCGTTAATATCAGATTTCTGATGCATTGTTTAGAAGATTTTTAAGAAACATGAAAAAATTCATAATCATTATTGAGCATAGATTTTTACAATCAAATTGCTTCAAGTATTAGTTAAAAAATAAAAATATGTGTATAGAATTGTATATCCCTATATCTCCCATAATGCTTTGCATTGTTTACATGCAGTAAGCACTTAATAAATGTATGCTTGATATGTTGATGCATACTCTGATTATTGGCCAGTTCAAAAAAGGCCTAAATATAATTATAAAATAGCTAAAACACCTTCTTAGAAGTTTTGATCATGTGTATACAATTTGATGTCTTCTATACAGACACAAATTAATTATGCCATTTCACCATAAGGGACAGAGCTAGTTTAGCTGCTGTAATTTTTTCATGTTAGTTCGCCACTTTTGTCAGTAACCCACTTTGTTGAAGAACATTCTAATTATTCTTAGGGATTATGAAGGAAGTAGATGATACTGGCTCTGCATTAAAGAGCTTAAAGAATAAATTTATTTAAGGATATATTGCCTATCCTTTGATGAATTGTTTGCTATGCATTACATGAAATTTTAATAGGTAGTAAGATCATTCAGGTACCATACAGGCAGCTAGAGAGATACATAGTCAGAAAAATCCAGCCTCCCATCCCTTTATTTATAGCCAAGTGAAATTAACTTTTGAAAATTGATTCACTGGGCAAAACTCTGACTTGGTTGGAAAAGAAGTTAAGGATGTGGTTTCTTCTTTCATAGCTCAGTGTAGGTAGGGATGTGATAAATTAGCTTATGGAAGAAATACAAAGTACTGAGTCTGGCAGATAGAAACTTTTCCCCATTGTATAGATCCCATAGGTTCTCTCAGAGTGCCTTTACCTTAAAGGCTATGTGTATACATTAAACTTTTTTTTTTTTTGCGGTACATGGGCCTCTCACTGTTGTGGCCTCTCCCATTGCAGAGCACAGGTTCTGGACGCACAGGCTCAGTGGCCATGGCTCACGGGTCCAGCCACTCCGCGGCATGTGGGATCTTCCCGGACCGGGGCACGAACCCGTGTCCCCCGCATCGGCAGGCGGACTCTCAACCACTGCACCACCAGGGAAGCCCTACATTAAACATTTTTAAGGAGAAAAATAAAATCTCAGCATTTTAGTATTTTAGGAAATTTTTCCAGGTGGCCATGTGCCGACTGTATTGTTACAGAGACTGGAGATAGAACAGTTAGGAAGCTTTTGTGGTAACCTATCCATAGGATGAAAAGACCAGATTCTGGGACCTTAATAGGAAGGAGACTGTGAGTTTGAGCTATTCTGAAGGCAGAATGAAAAACTCTTTGGTAAGTGATTTTATAAATGGGTCATGTAGAGATTGGAGCCAACAATGGAGCTGAGAAGATCAGTGGTGCTCTTGACCAAAATGTCTGCCAGACAAAACTGTTCAGAGTTTCACCTTTGAAAAGATGTAACTTTGTTTTCATTTCCACTATGTAAAGGGTTTATAGGTTATATGCATTGAGGAGATGCTCACAGAATGAAATTTACCATATCTCATCTCCTTTTCCAGCTCCAAAATGAAACCTGTATTCCACAACCCAAAAATCCGCTTTATCTGGTTTGGAAACTTGATGTTTAGTGTGGTTTCCAAATTAGAAGGAAGCAGGAGAATAGCAACAAGCACACAGACCCCTGGACCTGGACAATTTACTCTGCCCAGTGCTTTAAAGAAGGTGTTCAAAGACTGATGATAAAAGACATTTATTTGTTCCTGAGTTCAGTGGGCTGACCATAATATTTGAGAAAATGGAAGGAGGGGCCTTATGAAGGTTGTTACGTCATTAAAAATTGATGACAGAGCACCTAAACTAGATTGTGATGGAGTGCCAATGGATGCAGCACTGACTTAAGAATATACAATTTGATACAACTGAATATACAATTTAATCTCCCCATCATCATCATCAGGATGATGGGGAGCTTATAGATGTAAGAATATATGTAATTTGAGGATGATTATGAGCAGATTATAAATGTTAGATTTGTATTACTCATGTTCCCTGGGTATTTTGCCTTCTAAGATTCACAAATTAGAAATTCCATTACTAAGTATGTATCCAATTTTCTTGAATTTTTAATTCTCTCAAAATAAACATTAATTCCTGAGTAATGTTGATGTGTATCATAATGTTTAATAGTGTATCACAGTGAATAAGCATAAGCAGAGTAAACTAAAAATTTCCTTTTATGTTACAGAGATATTACTCAGTAAATTTTCTTTTCTACTGCATTAAATGCTATTTGAGTAATGTTGCAACCATAGCAGATTTAAGGGCTTTTGCCTGTATTCAACCATATCCTAGTTTAGTGATGGGCCCAGAATATCTCTTGGTACTTATCATTTAAGGGGTGCATGCTGTTTCTACTTGGTCTATATTCTAGCCCTTGTGGGTTCTTAGTTATTTGAGATCTGATGTTTACACTTAAGAACTTTTGGTCAGATCTATGATTAGTAAGCAATTAATATTGGCTACAGAAGTCTGCTGTGGGGTAGAATAATTATTATTTGCAACATTAATCTTAAAGCTGATAAGGGTGTTAGGTTGTGTAGTTGTTGAGACCGAAGCTCTGATCTGATTCTGGGCAGATTAATTTCCTGAATGTGTTCCTTATATTTTACAATGAGGATAAAATAGTAACTTAGGGTGATTGTATGAATTTCGTGAGATAATGTACATAAAGCTCATAACAAGTACTAAGTAAAGGTTTGCTATCACCATTAGCATCTCAGGTTTCTTGATCTTTTATGTATATGTCACCTGGGAATTAATCTAATTGCTCTCTAAAAAGATTTATGGCTTCTACCATTTTAAGAAATACAAGTAACTTACTCTTTTTGCAAATTTTGATACTTCTTTATGCTTATTACAAATATTAAGTAATGCCGAAGTTTAAAGAACATCAAAATCACCGCAAATCCTATTGCCTAAATCTAAGAACTGTTAACATTTTATAAACATCTTTCTAGTCACTTTCCTATGTATACCCATAAATCAACCCTCCACACACATATTCACAGATATAATATTACAAAGAATGAAGTTAAGAAAACTTTTTATAATAAAATATGCTTTTAATTTTTTTCAGATATATCCCCAGAAATCCCCATCATAATCTTAATGGCTTCCTAATTTTCAGTTTTATTGTTGTGCCATCATTTGTATCACCTAATACATATTTTTGAACATTTTACATTTTTAACATATTATAAACAACACTTCAGTGATCATTTTTGTGTGCTCATTTTATAATGTCATAGTATAACTTCCAAGAAATGGAATAATTTGTCTAAACTATATCCATTGAAACTTCTAACCCATACTTAGTATAGGGATATTTTCTTGATTAATTTCTGATGATATCTTTATCTACAGTATTATACTATGACTTAAAATGTATTTATTTTTCATAAACTACTAAGTTCCAGTAACTTATGTCCCCAGGTTCTAATATTCTTGGTATTAGAATATTGGCAAATAATTTTCACTGTAGCAGTAACTTTTGTGATTTATACCTCTTAACAGCTGTTTTGTTTTTTGCCTTCCATCTCTTCAGACTGGCAAATCAGAATACTTTAATGATATTCTCAGTCAGATTTGACCTGGGATGGTTCTTATGTACTTGCTGTTTGCTTTGCTTTAAAGTTAATTCAAATTCTATTTTTCATTTGTTCAAAAGTTAGGTGTTTGGAACTATGTTGTCAATAGACAGATACAAAGGAGTTTAAAAGGTAATTGCTTTCAAGAACTTCATTATGTTTATAGCATGATATGTTAACACATATAGCGGAATATAAAAATATAAACCAAGGCATATAATTACTCTTTTAAGGAATGAGGTATTGATAGGTTCTGTAGAAGAATAGGAGAAATTCCTTTACCTAGGATAATCAGAGAAGGTTTTATAAAGGAAATAATAAGCCCAAAGAGTACCTGGGATTTAGGAAGGATGAAGGAAAAGGGAGAAGGCTTTGTATCAGTTATCTATTGCTGTGTAAGAAATGACTCCAAGACGGAGTGACTTCAAACCACAGTGATTCATTATTTTTCATGACTCTATTGGTTGACTGGATAATTAGTTCTTCAGTTCATTTCCCTCAGGTAGCTACATATAGTTGGCACCTTGGCTAGGGACAAGGTTCAGCTGGGACCACTGGATAACTGTACCTCTCCATCCTTGCTATCTTGCTGTCAGTACATTCCAGGCTTCCTCATGAATGATGGTCTCAAGACAGCATTCCAAGAAAGCAAAAGCAAAACAATTAAGTCCCTTAATGTCTCTGGAAATTGCATAATATCATCTCTGCCTTATTCTACTGGAAGTCATAAAGCCAGCGCAGATTAAAGGAAGTAGATTCCACCTTTTGGTGGGAGGAGCAATAAAGTTTCATGGCAAAGAGATGTGCATACCAAGATAGGAAAAATATATTGTCATATTTTGAGATCTGTCACAAAGGAACTGAATGAACAAAGATTTGGAAGCAAGAATAAATTATTTGGAGGTTCAGCAAGAAGACAGGTTATGACACTATTTTTCAGAATACACGAGAAGCTCTTGGCTATTCCACAGATACTGTTCTTAGGGACCTCAACAGTTTATTTAGGTTGTTGGCAGTGCCACTTTACTCTTTGGGTCTTGGATCAATAATACTTGTGATTTGGTAAAGAGATATTTCAATTTTGTATTTAATACTATTTCAATTTTGTATTTAGTGTTCCCATATTAATATAAGTATAATAGTAATAACGCCTTTATAGATATATAGAAAGAGTAAGTGATCTAATGTTATCCTCTGTTTATTGCTTCTTTTCATATTCTGGTGCTAAAGATTAGAGAAGTGGCTTGCAGGTATCATTAATGAGAAGCATTAATGAAAATTACTGGAAAACATTGAAAATGTCTCTCTAGTACAAAATAAACAGAGAACAGCTGTAAGTAAAAGAAATTCCATTTTTCAACATAGTGAATCCATTCTGTACTTACTATATTTTCTCTTTTTTTTCCCTTTTTTCTTTTCTGTAACTGATAAAAGTAGACTTACAGCTAGGTAGAGTGATCTGTTATTTGCATTTTATAATTTGAAGGGCAAAATAAAATCTCTGAATCAAATCATTGAACCACTGCAGTATCTGAATCTCACCATTGTTGTTTCCTTGTGTTTTAAAGGTTTTTTTAAATAAAAAAGATATAATATAAGAATATATATAAATACCCTGAAAAATACAACTAATAAATGAATTCAGTAAAGTTGCAAGATACAGGAGTAATATGCAGAAATCTGTTGCTTTTCTATACACCAATAAAGAACTCTCAGAAAGAGAAAGTTATCCTATTTAAGATCATATCAAAAAGAATAAAATACCTAGGAATAAACTTAACCAAGATGGTGAAAGACCTATACTCTGAAAACAATAAAACATTGATGAAGGAAACTGAAGATGATCAAATAAATGGAAAGATATCCCATGCTCTTGGATTCAAAGAATTAATACTGTTAAAATGGCCATACTACTCAAAGCAATCTATGGATTTAATGTAATCCATATTAAAATACCCATGATATTTTTCAGAGAACTAGAACAAATAATCCTAAAATTAATATGGAGCCACAAAAGATCCTGAATTGCCAAAGCAATATTGAGAAACAAGAACAAAGCTATAAGTATCACCCTCCCTGACTTCAGACTCTATTACAAAACTACAGTAATCAAAACAGTATGGTTCTGCCACAAAAACTGACACATAGTTCAATGGAATGGAAATTAACCCATACACCTATTGTAAATTAATCTTTGACAAAGGAGGCAAGAATATACAATGGAGAAAAGACAGTCTCTTCAGCAAGTGGTGCTAGGAAAACTGGACAGCTACATGTAAAAGAATGAGATTAGAACATTTCCTCATGCTGTATACAAAAATAAACTAAAAAATGGACTAAAGACCTAAATGTAGGACTCAAAACCATAAAACTCCTAGAAAAAAATAGGCAGAACACTCTTGGACATAATATTTTTTTGGATCTGTCTCCTAAGGCAAAGGAAACAGAAGCAAAAATAAATGAGACCTAATTAAAGTTAAAAGCTTTTACACAGCAAAAGAAACCATTGACAAAATGAAAAGATAACCCACTTAATGGGAGAAAATATTTGCAAATGATATGACTGGCAAGGGGTTAATATCAAAAATATATAAACAGCTCATACAGCTCAATATCAAAAAAAAAAGCAAGTCAATCAAAAATTGGTAAAAGACCTGAACAGAAATTTTTCCAAAGAAAACATACAGATGGCTAACAGGCACATGGAAATATGTGCATCACTAATTATTAGAGAAATGCAAATCAAAACCAAAGTGAGATATCACTTTCCATCAGTCAGAATGGCCATCATAAGAAAGTCTACAAATAACAGATGTTGGTGAGGTTGTAGAGAAAAGGGAACCCTTGTACACTTGTAGGAAAGTAAATTGGTATACCCACTCTCAAAAACAGTGTGGAGGTTCCCCAAAAAACTAAAAATAAAACTACCACATGATCCAACAATCCCACTCCTGAGTACCTGGAAAAAAACAAAAATGCTAATTTGAAAAGATACATGCACCCCAATGTTCATAGCAGCATTATTTTACAATTGCCATGGTATGGAAGCAACCCAAGTGTCCATCAACAGATGAATGGATAAAAAATACATGGTGTATATATACAATGGAATATTGTTCAGCCATAAAAAAGAATGAAATTCTGCCAATTTAAGCAACATTGATGGACCTAGAGAATATTATGCTTCGTAAAATATGTCAGACAGAAAAAGACAAGTACTATTTGGTATCACTTGTATGTAGAATCTAAAAAATAAAAGGAATGTATAGAGCAAAATAGAAACAGACTTACAGATATACAAACCAAACCAGTGGTTACCACTGGGGAGTGGGTAGGGGAGAGGGACATGTTAGGGTTACAGGATTATGAGATACAAACTACTATGTATAAAATAGGAAAGTATTATACAGCACAGGGAATTATAGCCATTATTTTGTAATAACTTTTAATGGAGTATAATCTATAAAAATACTAAATCACTATGCTGTACACCTGAAACAAATATAGTATTGTAAATAAACTACACTTAAATAAAAAATAATAGTCATTGCCATATAATTATTGAAACTATTTTGATGTAGTCAGTTTTTATGATAATCATGGGATTAGCTGTAAACTGTTGAAATGTGTCCAATACTATGCTATAATTTTGATAAATTTAAAAAATGGTCCCTTCTGTATATCAACTTATCTTACTAGTTGAGGGTTAATTCAAGTAATGATTCAGTCAACTCATTGTATTATGTGGAATTCCTCCTTCAAAATTCTAACGTCCCTAAGAGGGATATTGTATTAAATAGTTTTCAGTATTTAACACTTAATATAAAGTAATTAATGAGATTAATTTCTAACAAAATAGTTGGCATGGTTCAGGTACTAGATGAAATGGGGCATGGATTAAGTGAAGACTGGGAAAGAGAAGATATCTGTTTCATAAGTGGATGCCTAGAGGCAGCTTACATATATGGGTAATTGCAAAAGAGCATCCAGGGAAACCAGGAGCCATTATGAGACAGCTGGAAGGAGAATAAAACTTCGAAATTGGATATCTGATGATCAGTTTCTTCACTTTGTTCTAAGGCCAACTGGAGTGATTTCAAGTATTTTAGCAGGCTGTGTGATACATATAAAATCATACATTGGTGGAATATTCTCCTTCCATGTCTTAAGTATCATTATTAAAGGTGGACTTTATTGAATAGCAATAGAAATGGAAATGATGGATGAACCACCTATGTGGCTTTAATGGTTACCAGAAATGCATTCTCATATCAATATTTTAAATTGCTTAGTCTAAGGCCAATTATTACTTGCCAAGATTTATAAAAGAAAGATAATTAGGAAAAGTAAATGTTGGATGTCAACTTGAACAGGCACAAAAAGTCTAAAAAATATAAATCATTAATAAGAAGATGAATGGCTGCAGCTTGACCTAAGGAGCAAACAAAATGAAGTGACTGGAGAACACAGTTTATTCAGAGAACTGGATATCATCATCTGATCTGTTATCCTGAGCAACTCATAAGATTGGAGGCAGAGTTACAATTAATTAGCTAAACATAGATTTTGTTTGACTCTGCAAATTGTTTAACCCTGAGAAATAAACTATATTTAGTTTATATACTTGGAATGGCTATAAGTTTATTTGTGAATTTTTGTAAACTATGGAAAGGAAATGATCATTAGCCTCCTTCCAAAGCATGTGAGTTGGGAGAATTAAAGAATAATGCCATTTGCAGCAACATGGATGGACCTAGAGGTTTTCATACTGAGTGAAATAAGTCAGACAGAGAAAGATAAATATCATATGATATTGCTTATATGTGGAATCAAAAAAAGTGTACAAATTATCTACAAAACAGAAATAGAGTTACAGATGTAGAAAACAAATTTATGGTTACTGGGGGTAATGGGAAGGAGGGATAAATTGGGAGATTGGGATTGACATATACACACTACTATATATTAAATAGATTACAAATAAGGACCTACTGTATAGCACAGGGAACTCTACTCAATACTCTATAATGGCTTATATGGGAAAAGAATCTAAAAAAGAGTGGATATAATTATATGTATAACTGATTCACTTTGCTGTACACTTGAAACTAACACAACATTGTAAATCAACTATACTCCAATAAAAATTTTTTAAATTAATAAATAAATAAAATTAAGGGCCCTGATAAAAAATAAAGATTAATACCTTTCTATAGGAAGTAGTGAATACTATTTGAGAGCAGGGATCATGTTGAATCCTTAGTGACTATTGTAGTGGCTGCATGTAATAAGTGTTCAATAAATATCTACTGAATTAAATGATACATGAATGAATAGTGAAATCTGTGATTGGCTATATGGCATTATTCAGTCTTTTAACCTTTGTCTCTTTTTGAGAACATTAAACATTCATTCATGACTTTAATATATACATTATGAAAATAATAGGTGTTTTTAAGTACTAAAATGTATTAAATGTTAAAAAAACATTCTAAAATATGCTGTTAGGCTCTGATGTGCATCGTAAGGAGCTCGCTACCCTCCTTTCCCAGGTTTTCTAATCAGTTGAGAATCAGTCTGTTTTATTAGGCTATTAATAAAACTACTTATTAGAATATTAAAGTTGCATAACTAGTCAAAATTAATGGCTTAAAACAAGAACAGCCATTTATTTCACTCATGAATCTGTAACTTATGCAGGTCCAGGAAGGCATGACTTTCTGGTCCACGTGTTATCAGCTGGGATGGCTTGAATGGGTCTGAAAAATTCACTTCTTAGTTGGCTCAGCCACATACATGGCTGATAAGCTGATGTTGTCAAGCTGTGTGCTGCACATACAATCATAGATTGATAGGACATTTCCCTTCCTATCTTAACTATCCTTATTAAATATGAATATCAATAGAAAGGAAAGTGATGGTTGAACCACCTGCACAGCCTTAAGTGTTACCAGAAATGTCTTCTTATATCAATATTTTAAATTGTTCAGCCTAAGGCCAGTGCTTAGCTGGGAGCTCAGCCAAGGCTATTGACCAGAGGCCTTAATTCTTCTCCATGTGGAACTTTCTAGAAGAATGGACTTCCTCACAACACAGAAGATAGATTCTAAGAGCAGGTTTTCTAACAGTGAGGAATTGGAAGTTGCTAGTTTCTTAAGGCTTGGACCCAGATATTGGCATATGATTATAGTTACTGTAGTCTATTAGTAAAATAGTTATAGAGTATGCCTAGATTCAAGGGAAAGGAATATAGACCCTGCCTGTCAATGGAAGGGGTGTCAGAGAACTTGTAGCCATCTTTAATCTAACATAATTATCTTTAAAATAATCCCCTTGTGGTGAGTAAGAAAAATATAAGACTTTTTAGATAAGACATTTACTAGTGTATATGCCAGAATTACCAATTCATTAAATGTGATAAGCTTATAAAATTAGCTTGTCTTAAGTTGTCTTAAGCTTAAAAGGCTACAGGAGAGCATATAAAAGGCTTATCAAATTTTAACAGATTATTCTAATTATTCCTAGTAAAGTAGGCAAATTACATCTATGGCATCCCATTTAAAGGGTAAAATTCTATAATAGTACTCTGTAAAACTTGCCAGGCCAAGCATGAGCATTCATGTTTGATGAATGACAATAGGCCTTCTTAATTTATTTATTATCTTAACATGGCCAAGGTATGTGTCACCTTAGCTTCTAAATATTTTATTCTCTCACGTGCATTAATAGTATGTATTCCTTCTATGTTTTTGTATTGCCAGTAGTGAAGTTTGACTTGAACAAAAGGATGTTTCTGAAAAAATGTTTCCTAGGTTTTTAGTGTGTGAACTTACAGGAAAAAATATCTGAATACTTATTATGTTCCAGGAACTGGTCTGTATTCTGGAAATACAGCAGTGAGCAAAATGGACAAGGCCCAGGCCTGTACTTACAGATTTTGCATTTCTAATAGGGAAGGTAGATATCAACAAGCAAATAAATAAATGTGTAATGTAAATTAAAGTAGTGATAAATAAGATTAAGAACACAGGTATAGTAAGGTGGTAGAGAGTTGTATTGAAGGAAGGGAATATTCTTTCTGCTGAGTGAAAAATTAATTGTTTGGGAGCTATTTCCATGATGATGATGATGATGTTGACAACAACGATGATACATACATAATATTTCATTGATACTACCTACTGGACTTCTAAAAAACTGATTTATATGTTATATCATTTAGCACAACTCCTTTGTAAAGATTCTAAAGTAACTGTAAAGTTGTAAGAGAGGAAATAATAGAATCCTAGAGAGATTTAGTAACTGGCCCAAAGACAGATAGCTAGTAAGTGGAAAAACATATACTCTTAAAGGATGCAAGAATGCTGGTAGAGGTAGTGGGAAGGGATTGTACTGAGGCTCTATTTTGAAGGGAGAGCCAATAGGAATTGTTGATAGAGTAGATGTAGGAGATGAATCAAAGAATGAATTGAAGAATGATGCTTTAGTTTTGGTCTGAACAACTAGGTGTGGCTTTACAATTTAATGAGATGAAAAGTGCATTTGGTTGTTGAAGAGAAGGTGGTGTAAAATAAGAGTTCTCTTTTGGACTTGTTAGATTTGAATGGCAGTGAGACATTCAAGAAGGTTTGTGTCTCTGTACTTCAGGGGATAGGTTTTACTTTGGGAGTTAGCAGCATAGAGCTAGTTTCTACTAAGATCAATTTCTTTCATTATCGTGTGTCATGTCCCAGGGTCACTCTCACTAAAGATGTACCCATTTATCCTGGGAACACAGACTGTGGTGGGAAGCAGTATTTTTGCTTACTATGGAATATCATACTTGCTGTCACTATATTTTATGAAATGTGTACTAGTCCTAAATATGGGAAATATTTTTAAGGAAGAAGTGGTTTCTCTTCTTTAAAATATACATATATTACATGGATCTGTACATGTGATAAAATTTTATAAAGCTGTACACCAAAAAAATGACTGCATGTAAAAAAATGCTGAAATATAATGTCTATAGTCTGGTTAATTGTATTGTGCCATTGTCAATTGCCTGGTTTTTATAAATTACTATAGTTCTGTAAGATGTCATAATTGAGAGAGCTACATGTGGGTACATGTGGGTATATGAACTTTCTACATAATTTTTTTAACATTTCAAGGTAAAAAATTATATATATAATTATGTATATGCTATATATGTATATATAATTATGTGTATGTTACATATATGTATATATACTTATATACATATAATTATATATATAATTGAATGTCTTACCTTAAATTGTGACCTTGATTAGTCCTACCCAGTGCAGGACGCCACATTCACATGAAAGTTGGAGGCAGAAAATATCCTTGTAATATACCAAACTTAATGGGATGTTGATTGTATTCTTCATTTATTAATGCTGAAAACGTTAAATACATTGGCGGGTTTTTTTTTTTTTTTTTTTTTTGTGGTACGCGGGCCTCTCACTGTTGTGGCCTCTCCCGTTGCAGAGCACAGGCTCCGGATGCGCAGGCTCAGCGGCCATGGCCCACAGGCCCAGCCGCTCCATGGCATGTGGGATCCTCCCGGACCGAGGCACGAACCCATGTCCCCTGCATTGGCAGGCGGACTCTCAACCACTGTGACACCAGGGAAGCCCACATTGGCAGTTTTATTCATATTTTAGTACTTAAGCTTTTCATATGACTAGAATGTGTGCATATTTAATGTACCCCCAAAGATGAAATGTGTGGTAATTTGTTAAGCTAAAAGGCAGTAGTAAGACACTTTGGCAAATATAGCATATTACAGGCATCTTAGGGAGCCAAATGAGTTGAACATGTCAAAATAATAGTTCTGTGATATTTACTGACAACTTAAAATAGCTGGAGACTATTCAAAAACATGATTGTAGCGTTATTTCATTAACCTCTAAAAAGCTCATTATTTTAAAAACATAAATCCTCTTTATGTCTCTTTTCAGGAAATGCAAAATTCTATTTGTTGCATGATTCTTCTACCATTAATTTGTTCACATTATTTCTGTGTTCGTCTTTCTTAATGCCAACAATGATGGAATAGAATGTTAAGTCTGTGATTACCTCTACTTTTTTGTTGTTTTTAAATATAAACAAAGATTTAAAGACCCAGATGGGAAATGTCAGCAGTATATTCTTCCTACTCAGTTCTATCTAACAAAATATCATCTATCTTAAAAATTGTTCTTCACAGGCATCAAAATCCCCAAATAATAGCCAAAAAACCTCAAAACAAAACAAAACAGGCAAAAAAAACTGAGTAAATGCTTGTAAAATCATAGCTTCCTATTGTGAATTTATAATTTGTTGTACTCAAAGAGCAACTGTTACCTAAAAAACAAATGATTTTCTGAAAATAGATTGAAGATCTTAAGTTCCTTCACTGGCTTGTTGTTATACTAATTCCATCAAGTGGGATTTGGTTGATGAAACTGTGAAATAAAAATCCATACTTTTGTTTAGACGAGTAATTTTTCAAATGCTTAGAGGAACAAGAATGGAAGTGATCACTGTCTGATATTCCATTTATTTGTGAAATGCTTATGGAATGAATGGGGTTACTAAACATTGTGTTTACTGAATTTTAAGGGGAATAAAATATTGCCCTCTTTTCAGAAGAGCTTACTGTTAAACAAAGGAGTAAAATCAAAGGGACAAGATAGGCTGGGAGTGGTGTGTGATTGAAGGTGTGTTGATCTGGGGCTGAACTCAATTGCTTTTAAAAGCGTTTTCAAGATCAGGTCAACATTAGTAACCTGACCAGATCTGGAGAGAGAAGAGTTGGTAAATTATGGGTTGAGGGAGGGAGTAGCAGTCAGGGGCATTAAAAACCCCTATTCCTTTCCTAGCCACTGTAGATGAATAACAATGGTTTGCAAATTGACTTTATTCTTAATTAAAATAATGAAATTAAAAAGCCTTATGATACTGGGTTACTGACATAAATTTAATAACTAGAATTTTCAGGCACTCCCAAAGTTTCATTTTAACTGTTAATTCCAACCCTATTTCTCTCTAGAATCTTCTAGAAATAGAACACTTTGATTTGTCTTCCCTCCCTATATTTCTGATGTTCTGTCAAAAATATTGATAAGCAGGGAAGTAATCCAAAATCTGGACGAAGCAAGCAGTGAGAAAGAGCATACATTTCTAAACTGGATCATCAACCTCTCGAAAATTTAAATTGATTGGGCTTCATTCAGGAGGACAGGGTTGGAGGATAACTTTAGTCATAAGGCTAAGAATGTCTTAGGCAAATCATAACCTTGGATCATCTAATTCTTCATGAAATCTATCAACCACTTTCATGTTTTACCACAATGACTAGAGTAGTGCTCACTCATAAAATCATGCTTATCATACTAAAGATAACACTTATTGAGTGAACACCAAATTCTGGGCACTGTGCTCAGGGGTTACCATGCATATGCCGAAAAGTTTATAAAGGCATCTCTGTCAAGTGATTCATTAATTTCACCAATATTCACATCATTTTTTTTCACTTGGGATAGTTGATTTATTTTCATCATTTCTTCTCTTTCAGCTCTTCTTTATGCAACTATTTTTGGAAATGTTACCACAATTTTCCAGCAAATGTATGCCAACACCAACCGGTACCATGAGATGCTGAATAATGTACGGGACTTTCTGAAACTCTATCAGGTCCCCAAAGGCCTTAGTGAACGAGTCATGGATTATATTGTCTCAACATGGTCTATGTCAAAAGGCATTGACACAGAAAAGGTATGGGTTATTATTATTGTTCTTGTTATTAATTTTCTATTTCAATAGGATCTTCAGATGCCCATAGCTTTCCCACTCACATATTACTTGTATAATTGCTTTATAAATGTTACTCTGTGTTTCATAAGTGACATATCAGTCAATCATATTATTTAGTGCTTGGAAGGTGGAAAATGTTCAACCATTAATCATCAATTAGTATTAGTCATCAAACTCAATTTAGGAATTGTGGTTCCTGAAAACAGCTAATTATTTCATTTCCTCAAAACATTCTCATTACCACTCAGGGTAATTTGTCACATTCCTCTAAAATGCTAACTGTGCTGCCATTTCTTTTGCTAGATTTTATTCTTGATTTCTCTTTTGACATTTTGCTCATTTAAAATTCAGAAAGAAACTTCCTTGCTTATAACTAAAAGATTATATGTCTTCTATTCTACCCTCTACTTAAATTTCTCTTCTCTCTATCACATGTTCTATAATGGAACTTATAGTTCTTTGTTTTCCCTTTTTCCCTATGCAAATCTATGAAACGGATATGACCCTTGCAATCCACCTGTCATATCTAATTTCTTGCTTGTCTTTTCATGGAACCTCTTTAAATTGTTCCCATCTAACTCATATTAGGGGCAAAGAAGAAACCAAAGTCCTCCTCATGATAAACAAAATCAAATAAATTCTCACTTCCTACACCCAGCTGATTCACATCCAATATAGGGAATGACAAGTAGGGCTTGCACATAAGACTTCTAGAGAAAACTGATTTTAAGATATTTCACTTTATAAGTATCAGTGAAGGCTTTATTTTTAGGTACTGATTTTTGACATATGATAATCAGATAGCACATAACCTTCCTTGCCATTTCCCACAAATTTTGTTTTTTTTTAATCATATGAGGTTGACTTGTAGTTTTTCTTTCAGACCTGCTCAACAAGCACTTTTCAATGTCAAAGTGAAAGAGCCAATGAACAAAGTAGATGTTTAGTTAGGGGAATTTCATGAAACAAGTAGGAAGTTGTAAGCCGGAGCAGGTGTTAGGAGCAGAGGATTGAGGGGAGATGAAAGGAACAGACTAAAGGGTAAGAGCTGAGGGAGGGAAGCCTTCAGAGAGAGTGCAAGTGAGATACTGGAGGCTAGCTATGTGGAAGAGTTATGAAAGAGGGTGAGATTTGCTCTTCTTTTGACATTTTACAAGATGCAGTTAAATGGCCCCTTAAAGTGGAATGTGTGGCCACAGAGGGGGAAAAGGACAAACTGCATACCTGTGGAATTTGATTAATGTGTACCTGAACTGATATAAGGTTAGTAGGGAGGGAATCCAAAGAAGGAACAGGATCTTCCTCAGGGGTGCACGTGAGTCAGTGTTTAAATCGCTAGAAGCAGGATGTTCTCTGAGGTCCACATTCAATGAAACTGAGCTCAAGATGCAACCATTTACCTTGTCAATCACTATCTCAGTCAGAAGATTTTCTTTCCAGAAAATTCAGTGGGGTCTCATGATAGTTGACAGATAACATCAGTAAACGGATGGAATAATAGCTCTTTACATTAGAAAAGTACCTGACCCAGAGCCTATGCCACAGATCTGGTACATGGCAGATTTTTTAGTTCCCTTCTCTAAGTTCCCAGATTCTAAGTTAGTTCGGGAATGGAGCCAATAGATTCTCACAACCTTCCCCTCTAGTACCTGCTCAACATGATGCAGTTACGGTGTAATATACTGGCATTGGGTGTTTACGGAAGTGCACCCACCATGTAGTTCTTATTAGTGACATTTTTTTTGGGTTGTTTGTTGTTCATCATTTGTTGTCACAGATATGTACTTCTGATTGGTAGAATACCCATGGACAAGGGAATAATAGGAAAAAAATGAAGAGGTTAATATTAAAGGTGAAATAAAATTTTAATTCACATAAAAAGATTTTTAAAGAAATAAGTAAAAATATTAAAATGGGGCTTCCCTGGTGGCGCAGTGGTCGAGAGTCCGCCTGCCAATGCAGGGGACGCGGGTTCGTGCCCCGGTCTGGGAGGATCCCACATGCCACGGAGCTGCTAGGCCCGTGAGCCATGGCCACTGAGCCTGTGCGTCCGGAGCCTGCACTCCGCAAGGGGAGAGGCCACAACAGTGAGAGGCCTGCGTAACGCAAAAAAAAAAAAAAAAAAAAATATTAAAATGAATTAACTTTTGGATAAGACAAAATCATGGATGTGCCTCCTAACTAATGGGAAATCTTTAGAGTAGTGTTTGACCAGTAGGAAGAGCAGATTTAAAGAACCGTGGCACATATGAAAGTCTTTGTATGTATTAATGCAATGGAGTACATAAAAAATTAAGTGATGAATAAATTTGGCTAGAATATGTAAAACCTCTCACACCAAAAGCTATGGAAACAAAAATGAGATAAAGCAACTGCAACAAATATCACAGGTGAAAGGTTAATTACCTTAATATGTAAAGTGATTTTACAGATCAATAAGATGAATTAGAATACATAGGGAAAAGGAGCTGAACGCATAGATAATTTATAGAAGACAAAAGTACAAATTACTAATAAACATACAAAAAGTCTTATTTTTACTTGTAATGAATAAATATTGAAAGAACAAGAGACTGTCAAATATAATGCCTAATCTTAGCAAAGGCTGTAGTGACTGACACTATCATATTATTCTGCTCTGTGTGTAACTTGGTAGAGTGCTGCTTGAAAACAGTTTTACCAAGATAATATCCTAAATTTAGGGATATCTAGACTTCAGTCCTTATGCCTCTTCCCTTTTCTGTCTAGAATCTCTCCTTCAGTGATATCATACAATCTCATGACTGTAATAATATATGCTAACACCACCCTAGTATACATACTCATCCTGGACCTACTCCCTGAACCACAGATTCTCCTATTCAACTGCCTACTCATATCCAATGAAGTTGTCCAGAACTGAACTCCTAATCATCTCCCATAAACCTGCTCTACTTACATTCTTCCTCAATGCAGTTAATGGAAACTCCACACATCAGTTGCTTAGAACAAAGCTTCCACATTGATACTTCCCCCAAATTCTATTGGCTCCACCTCCATTTCTCACCCCCTCCATTGTAATCAGCTGGTTCAATTCACCATCATGTCCTACCTGGGTTATTCTGTAGCCAAGTGATTGGTCTGTGCATCCACCCCATCCCTGTGTAGGTTATTCTCAGCACAGCAGCCAATGAGCTTATATGGCTTTCATAATAAAGCTTTCTATCTTCTGTCTCTCTCTTATCTCTCATCTCTATCTCTTTTTTATCTTATTTATCTCATCCATCCATCCATCTGTGTATCTAACTATTTTATATTCATCTTTACTTTTGATAATAAGAATGACATTGGGGGCTTCCCTGGTGGCGCAGTGGTTGAGAGTCCGCCTGCCGATGCAGGGGACACGGGTTCGTGCCCCGATCCCGGAAGATCCCACATGCCGCGGAGCGGCTGGGCCCGCGAGCCATGGCCGCGGAGCCTGTGTGTCCGGAGCCTGTGCTCCGCAACGGGAGAGGCCACAGCAGTGAGAGGCCCGCGTACAGCAAAAAAAAAAAAAAAAAAAAAAAAAAAAAAAAAAAAAAAAAAAGAATGACATTGGTTGAGCCTGTTAAAATACAAGGGTAGAAAAAAGAAAATGAAAGTTCGATGACAGTAATCACATAAATCCTGTAATTGTAGTCATAATCTTAGAAGTGTGGATTTACTTGAGGATAGCTTCAGTAAACAGCATCTGATTTTTAACAGTTATACCATATTTGATATTAGAGATCTCTATTAGACTTGCTGTTCTTCAATAAGTGAAATATTTGTCTTCCTATATGTTTCTTATCTTACATTTTGTTGATTGTTTCTTTCGAATATTTTATCAATGGTGGTTGTTATCAAATTTAACTTTGAGTATGTACTGAAAAAGATCGAAACATAATGTGTGAAATGAAATGTCTTTGTTCTAACGCTTCTCTTGTTAGTTCTGAAACAGCCATTTTTTTTCAGCTGCTGGTACAATAGAATTTAATGATGCATTTCAGCTAATTAGAGAAAACGTTCACCCCAATTACTGAGATTTCATTCTGTCGCCTCCACATACTTAGTTTTATAGATATTTTGAATTCAGCTTTAACCCACAAGCAAATTAATCACTGTGATTTAATTCAGTCTTAACTTGTCTTTTGTGAATAATGCTTTCTCTAATACAAATTGTGGCATTAAAATCACTACTGATGTGGAGATTGTAGCATTTTTATCATGAAAGTTTGCCTTAGGCAATTAAAAAATATAAAACAGTACCTAGATTAATTTGATTTGGTTGAAAGTATTTTATTGACTACTAATTACTATAGTTGCTTTAGATTCTTTTCAAATTTAATAACCAAAATCCATCCTCTGGGCTTTGCTACTTGCTAACATTCTGTGCAGTTAAAAGACAAGAGAAATGGGTGGAATGAGTGAGGATTTAAAAGGGAAAGAGCAGATTATGGGAAAAAAATAGAAAGGATGATAGTTAAAGCTCAAAAAATCTATCCTACAGTTTGAAATGATTTTACTGAGAAATAATTCAAATAAAGTAAATGGCTGGGGACTTTATTTTCAGCTTTAGGACTGTATGAAGAAATATATAACTTGTAGCATGTTGTGTAGGCCACGTATTTCTCATAATACTGGAATCATTTTCAGCTTGTTTTGTAGAATGAAGTTTAAAACCTTAATGTTTTTTATTTTCCACTGTCTAATATTGTTTTTTCTAGCATGTTCTTTGAAGAAACTCAGTAGAAAAAGCTCTTTGGTCTTCATTTCTTATTTCATGGGTTTTGTAATAACCATAAAGTTATCAGTAGGCAGATCCCATTATATGAAAAGTTCTGGCAGAATTATGCAAAACATTCAGGCAGAATTATGCCTTTAGAATGTAAAGAAATTGATTTTGAATATTTTAAAATCTTGGATTATTTTTAAACAAGATCTATAACAGAAGCACTTTACTTCTTCCAAATATAGTAGACAATATATATTTTTTTCTATGAATTAAAGTAACTTTCTTTTAATCAGTTTACTTTTATACAAACATATTTTTTAATTTAAGAAAGCCTGTCTAAATATTTCTTTGTATTCCTAAATGTGAAAAATGGGGATACATTCTTATATATTCATGGTCTCATTATCTTGGTTCAATATTTAAATTATTTAAATGCTTCAAGAAGTTTTTATAGCAATGTACAGCTGAACCCAAGAGTGAAAGCACTAGCCTTCCAAGAAGTGCTCCCCCCAGTTAAATATGCCATGTAAGTATACACATGTGAAGATAGTAAAACAAAACTGAATTGGTCTTAAGATGCATTAATAGGACTTTTGTCTCTGGATCAAGAGAGGTACCAAGCATCCCAATACAGTCCATGTTATTCAGATCATAGACAAAATATTATGTTCAGCTATCAGCTGGATATTTTAAAAGAAATATTATCAAATGGCAGCACAATTACTAGAAGATAATCATGATGACATAAAGTTCTG
Source organism: Mesoplodon densirostris (assembly GCF_025265405.1). Taxonomy (NCBI): domain Eukaryota; kingdom Metazoa; phylum Chordata; class Mammalia; order Artiodactyla; family Ziphiidae; genus Mesoplodon; species Mesoplodon densirostris. The sequence goes on from NC_082664.1 coordinate 40,268,039, forward strand.
GGAATCTTGTTATAAGATGAATAGTTAAAGGAAATATGAAGATTTTGTTTGGCTAATTGAAAACTTTGGGGAGAGGTATGACAGGTGACCTGAACTATTTGAAGTATTTAAAGATGCAGTGATCTATCTGCTTCAGGAGGAAATTAAGTCCCTGCGGGTAAAGGATACAGACAGAACATCGTCCAAAATGAACTTGCAGGTCCTGACACTGAAATTACATGACAGCTGTATCTGAATGATTTAGAGTACTATTACATATCATAACCTTTTTACAATAAGAAACATATTCAAGAGATCCTGTATTAAAAATTATAGAATAAAATTCAGTAATGGTTCAATAATTATTTCCCAACAATTTTTTATTAGTACATCTAAGTACTGTAGTTTTACACATGAAACTAATTGGTTTTTCCAAGGTAGCAGAACAAATACCATCTTAAAAAAATTATGAGGACTCAGTATCCCGTTGGGGCTAAGCCAGCCCAGGCCCATTGGACAATTGGCATGTTTTTCCTGTGGTCTTTAAATAAACTGCTTGTTGGGCAAGAGAGACTATGGCTAGTTTATTATTATAGGAAACTATATTTTAGCCTGTTTTGTGAACGCACTATGACCCAAATATCTGAAAACTGTGACTTTTATATCTATACCTATACATGGCAAGGGAATTTAACTATTGTCATGTCCACATGTGCTTCTCAGTTGTTACCTAGTGAAAAATTACAGGGTAAGCATTCAGACTTATTATTGACATTTCTCTTTTCTAGCTGACCTGCAGGCATTACCTGAAAAGGTAGACTTTATCTGAAACCTCAATTATATTTTTCCTTTCATGGATCAGAAGTTAAATAAAATAACACTCAAGGGTTTGTTAGAAACATTATAAGTAGATAGGAACTTTAATATTTTCTGTGATAGAAATTTGAAACATCAAATTATATTTGGTGTGTCATGGCTTTTGGCATGGTTTAAGAGTACTCCAATGCCAGCTTTATATTATTGTTAGCTAATAAAATTACTAGTAAACTTTTTGTGTGTCGGGTAGTAGGCAGTATTATTTTTCTCTAGTAAGGATAGGGAGACACTGTATAACTTAGGTTAAAACCTGAGTGGCTCAAACCTTTCTCTAGGAACAGTATTAAGTGCATTATTTTTATGTACCATGTTGAAATTACTTTAGTGCATTAGAATGGACTAGTTTGTATTTCATTTTCTCACCACTCTGTCACTAGCCTCTGAGGAAGGGACTACAGAGTCATTTGATAGCTATAGTCCAGGAATGAGAAAGAGTTGTCCATGTAGGGCCATGGATGACTTGCTCAATAGCCCAGCTTTATCTTGACCATGAGGATTAGTTTCCATGCTCTGTGTTCACATCTACAATGGAGATACCACAACCCACCTTACTTAGTTGTCTAGAGGATGAAAAGTGCCCACATAGTGCCTGCATAAGATAAGCAATAATAAGTGTAATCAAATAATTTAGTTTATTGAGGTTACAATCGATTTCCTCCTTTACTAATCATAAATTATAAAAAGTAGGTCATGCCTGGTGTCATTTTCACCTTAGTCTTTGCTTGGTGTTCAGTGCATACTGTTGTCTTTATTTTTTTTATTTAAAAAATTTTTTTAATTAAAAAAAATTTTTAATTAAAAAGTTTTTAACTTTTGTCTTTAAATATAGATGAAAATAGAACCTCAGTTGGGGGGTAGTTTGGATGAATAAAATATTTCTATATATATACATATACACTGAACACAAATAAAGAAATATATTTTGGGTTTTGGTGAAAAAATTAAATCATGAATGAATCTACATGTTGCAGATGGTGTTATAGTATGAGTAGGTGTTTGTGACCAACCTATTATTTTGTACTAAGCTGCCTTGATTGATCCATTTTTAAACTCTAACTTTACTACAGTAAATCTATAGAAATGGCTATTGAAATAACTATTTTTGAATGAGATCATAATGCTTCCTTCAAATTTTGCAGTTTGCTAGATAAAGGTAGGATTATACAGGTGGTTGGATTTCATAAAATAAACTTAAAAAAAAGATGTTTCCACTACTGTGATTTCTGTTGTTGTTGATATTATTTGACTGTATTTGTTATTTTTAATTTTTATTCTAGAGCCTTATGGCTTTCTACTCTCCATCCACTTTCCCATCTCTTTCCTAGTGTTTATGGTAATGACTAAAAGATGCCAATTTTTGGCTCAGGCTGATTGTTTTTTATTTTATCGTCATTTATATTCTATGAAGTACTAAAAGCTACTTTTAGCTCCTTTACTAGTAGTGCTAAATAACCAATGGTCATCCCTGTCTGGCATAGCAGAAGACAATGAGAAGGTGGAGCAAATAGAGTAAATACATTAAAAGAAACTAAATAATTTTTATGTAAGAAAGAAATTCCTCTAGTTGTTCATTGCCAATTGCCTGAGTTGCTGCTTCAAGCCCTCCGACTGGGCACGGTCCTGGAGTCAAAGAGAGAGATACATTGCTATGCAATCTAGCAACTTTCTCTAAAGTTTGCTTCTTATGAGTCTTGATCTGTCTTGAGACCTTTAGACATTCTCTTCTTTTCTTATATTAACATTCTTCCTCATTTCTTTATATCTCAAACTTTCTTGTGGAAGTCTTCATTTCCCTAATTTCTGCTGCAGTATCTCTAAGACATAGAAGATGTCAATTAAGGAAGGCTCTATACTATGGTAGAATTTATAAAAAGGAAAGTAGCCATCTTTTAAAATTTACATCCAAATCAAAGGGAAACATGGTTTTACATTTCAAGATAGATCACATGACAGGCTACAAAACAAGTCTCAGTAAATTTAAGAAAATTGAAATCATATCAAGCATTTTTTCTGACCATGATTCTATAAGACTAGAAATCAGCTACAAGAAAAAAATTGCAAAAAACCCACAAACACTTGTAGGCTGAACAGTATGCTACTAAGCAACCAGTGGATCATTGTAGAGTTCAAAGAACAAACAAAAAAATACCTGGAGTCAAATTAAAATGGAAACACAGCAATCTAAAATATATGGGATGCAGCAAAAGCTGTTCTAAAAGGGAAGTTTATACAAGCCTATCTCAGGAGACAAGAAAACTCTCGAATAAACAACCTAAACTTATATCTCAAAGGACAAGAAAAAGAAGAACAAACAAAACCCAAAGTTACTAGAAGGAAAGAAGTCATAAAGATGAGAGAAGAAGTAAATGAATAGAGCCTGAAAAAATATAGAAAGATAAATGAAAGTAAGAGCTGGTTCTTTGAAAAGATAAACAAAATTGATAAACCTTTAGCCAGACACATCAAGAAAAAAAAGCAAGAGAGCCTGAATCAATAAAATCAGAAATAAAAAGTAGTTACAATCAACAACACGGAAATACAAAGGATCATAAGAGATTACTATAAACAGTTATATGCCAATAAAATGGACAACTTAGAGGAAATGGATAATATCCTAGAAATATAAATCTCCCAAGACTGAACAAGGAAGAAATAGCAAATATGAACAAATTACCAGTAATGAAATTGTGTCAGGAATAAAAATAAAAACTTCCCAACAAATGAAAGTCAAATCAAAACAACAATGAGATATCACCTCACACCCATCAGAATGACTATCATCAAAAAGACCAGAAATAACAAATGTTAGTGAGGCTGTAGAGAAAAGGGAACCCTTGGACACTGTTGGTGGGAATGTAAATTGGTACAGACACTATGGAAAATAGTTTGGAGGTTCCTCAATAACCAAAACATAGAACTACCATATGATCTAGCAATTCCACTCTTGGGTACATATCCAAAGAAAACAAAAAGCATTAATTTGTAAAGATACATGCACCCCAGTGTTTATAGCAGCATTACTTAAAATAGCCAAGATATGGAAGTAATCTAAGTGTCCATCAACAGGTGAATGGATAAAGATGATATGCCACACACACACACACACACACACACACACACAGGAATACTACTCAGCCATTAAAAAGAATGAAACTTTGCCTTTTGAAACAATGGAGGACCTGGAGGATATAACACTTAGTGAAATAAGTCAGAGAGACAAGTACTGTATGTTATCACTTTATATGTGTAATCTAAAAAATGAATGAATATAACAAAAAAGAAACAGACTCAGATATAGAGAGGAAACTAGTTGTTACCAGTGGGAAGAGGGAAGGTGGAGGGGGAAGATAGGGGTAGGGGATTAAGAGGTACAAACTACTATGTATAATAACTTTAAATAGAGTATAATCTATAAAAATTTTGAATCACTATGTTGTACACTTGAAACTAATATAATGTTGTAAATCAATTATACTTTGAAACCGTGGTTTCACAAGGGGAAAAAAAAGGGAAACATGGTTTTATAGGATATTGTAGTAATTGCTATGGAGTGGTAAATAAAAGTATACATAGTCCCTGCTCTTGTGTTGCTCTGAGTTTAATGTAAGAGGAAAGACTTAAACAACCAGAGTTAAATGTATGATTCCAAATGGTGATGATGCTTGAAATATAATACAGGCAGCTATGGAAGATTTAAAAATAATAGAAGAGGTAGTGGATCTAGTTAAGGTTGGAGGATGTAGGTTTAAGACGGCAATGGAGAAAGCAAAAAATTTGAACAGAAAAGCTTGTTAGAAAATGAAACTTCACATATTTTATAACAGAACTCAAATTACCTATATGCTAATCCTCAAGTAACTGGTCTGAAGATGGAAAACAAAAGGAAGGAGAAAAAGCAAAGGTCTAGTTAGTTCATTAGCTACTTAAATCATTAATTAACTATACATAGACTCTACATTCTATGTGCTATGGAATAATTTGAGCTGAGTATTCATATTGGCTGAAAATCTTACTCTAAAACCAATAACAACACATACGGGGGCATATGGACGCCACTGGTTCCCCAATCCTGATTAAGCTAATCAGCACATATTTGTTTAGAAATGGGTCTGCTGCCTTTGTGGACAAGTATCAGAGAATACATTCATGACAAGAGCATACTTTACACATTCTGTTTTCATCGTTTCTACCAAGGGTGAATAAAATGTTAGAAAAAAATATTTTTCTAACGATTTTCCCCCTAAAATGTTTTTTTTAATAGAGATACATGACTTATATAAAATAAGAAGTTAGAGCTAGGCAAAGAAGAAACTATGATACATCACCCATAATCCCACCACTCACAGGAATGTAGCTTGCCACAAACATACAGTACCACTATAAGAAATTACAGAATGAATATATCAATAGTGGTCCTACCATCAAACTTATTACTTATATAGGACACCTTTTACAAGAAAAAGGCCTGATTCTGTAATCAAAATTTGGTGGAGTACTAGAGTTAATATTCTTGATAATAAATTTATCTTTAATTGGTTTTAAGAAAGTTCTTGTAATAAATCTCCCTACAAACTTACAGAGGAAGAGTTTCATTTCTGTGGCTTTTTGAGAGCTATTGTAAAATGTTCAAAGGTAAGAAAAACCAAAATATTCAAAAACAAAACAAAACAAACAAGCAAACAAAAAACCCTAAACAGTCTAATTTTTCCTTTTTGATCCTTAGTTTTAAAGTACATTATAGAAGACTCAGAAGAACTGAGAGAAAACCTCAAATCTTAATTCCGTGAACTTTACTTTCTCACTAATAAAACGTGAGACCTGATATCACTTAATCTTAATATACCTCTGTTCTCTATTGGCAATGATGCATAAGAATGTTAGTGTCAAAGCATGAGCTATTTCACAGAGGTAAATTTTCCAGTTGACTGAAACTTGTACTTTCCTGCACAATTATTTAAGAATCTTGAGAAAAGCCTTTCAAATGATATTACATGTTTTCCTTAAAGAAAATATTATATATTACATAAATTAGGAAAATATTTTCTTCACAAGGAGCGCTACACCTCCTCATGAATTTAGACATGTACTTGTTTAATACTTTAACTCCAAATCCGTAATAGAGAAAGGCAGTTTGGTTAATATAATTTTAAGGATAACCTCTTAAAATAGTATATCAAATATTTATTCTTATGTTTGTTCATATTTGTATTGACTTTCACACACAATTATGGACTTCTCATAAATTGAAAATCAATATAAAACAAGACAGTACAACAGACACGCCTAAACACTTCCACATATATATACAAGAAAGAATTAAATACAATAGAGGTGTCTAGCCACCTGGAGCGTCATTTTTACTGAATTTGGTCATATTGAGCTTTTGATTTTCTTGGCAGCTAAATTAAAAAGAGAAATGTTGTCTATTAAAGGAGGCAAACACATTTGCCTAAAGACTAATATATTTTCTTCTGGCATTGAATCCAAATAGGACTTTGTCATGCAAATCTTTTGTTTGCAAGCAATAGAGTATATTGATTAAGATCAGGGATCAGCAAACTTTTTGTGTAAAGGACCAGAAACTACATAGTCTAGACTTTGTGGGCCATGTGGTCTTTGTTTCAACTGCTTAACTTTGTCATTGTAGCATGAAAAGAGCCATAGATAACATGTAAATAATGAACACTGCTTGGTCCCAATGAAAGCTTATTTATAGTTGCATTAATTTGAATTGCATATACTTTTACATGTCATAAAATATTATTTTCCTTTTTTCCCACAATCATTTAAAAATGTAAAAAACATTCTTATCTTACTGGCCATACAAACACAAGTGGAAGTCCAGATTTGCCCCTCAGGTCCTAGTTTGCTGACCTCTGCTTAAGATTACTACATTTCTAGTCAGACTGTCAGATTTCTATCCTATTTAAAATTGCAGCATCTCTACCCTTAAAGTCCTTAGGTAACTTCCACAGTTTAATTTTCTTCACAGAACTTATCACCACTTGAAGTATTTTATATATATAGTTCATTTCTTTATTTGTTAAATGTGCCACTATTAGAATAAACATTTCATGCAGGCAAGGAGTTTTGCCTCTTTTGTTCATTGCTGAGTAATTTGCACTTAGAATAGTGATTGGTACATGTTAGATGATCAATAAATTTTTATTTTATCAATGGATATAATTCTGGGGTTCATAAGGACATATACATTTGGAAGCCATTAATATATAAAAGGCCTTGAAGACTTAGCTGTGATCACTCAAAATGACATTATAGCTAGGAAAGAGAAAAGAGTTTTGAGAAACTCCTACATTTACATGAAGTATATGAGAAAGGGCCTGAAAGGACATTGATCAGTGGTTGATGATATCAGATCAAAAGCAGAAATATTTTATTTTATGGAAGTCAAGAGAGAAAATGAACAACTATCTTGAAATCTTCTAAAATCTAAATAAAATGTGAAAAATTCTGCTTAGATTTTTCAACATAGAGCATATCTGTGGACTTGATAAAAGCAGATTTATTAGAGTAGTGGAGGCAGATGAAACATTGGAGTGAGGAGGAGTAATGTGTAGTAATTAAGAGCGTGATTTTGGCATAGGGATAATCAAATTGACATATGGTGATGGTGCAAGTTAACGAATCTAAAAATAGCCCCAAACATATGGAGAGACATTATATATGACAGAGATAGGCAAATATACATGAGTGGGAAAGGCAAGACCATTCAACAGACGTTATTGGGCTTAGGAAAAAAGTTCAATCTGACTTCTCCTTCCCACCATATCAATCAATTCTGGGCTTTAAGACAAATATGAAAAACCTGTGTCAATTTCATATGGAACCACAAAGGACCTCAAACAGCCAAAATAATCTTGAGAAAGAACAAAACTGGATACATAACACTTCCTGATTACAAAATACTTTACAAGTCTGCAGTAATTAAAATAGTATGGTGCAGACCTAGAGACAGACATATAGACCATGGAACAGAATAGAGAGTTCAGAATTAAATTTGCAAATAAATAGTCAACTGATCTTTGACAAGAGTGCCAATTCCTTTTATTTCTTCTTCTTCTCTGATTGCTGTGGCTAAAACTTCCAAAACTATGTTGAATAAGAGTGGTGAGAGTGGTCAACCTTGTCTTATTCCTGATCTTAGTGGAAAAGGTTTCAGTTTTTCACCATTGAGGATGATGTTGGCTGTGAGTTTGTCATATATGGCCTTTATTATGTTGAGGAAAGTTTCTTCTATGCGTACCTTCTGCAGGGCTTTTATCATAAATGTGTGTTGAATTTTGTCGAAAGCTTTCTCTGCATCTATTGAGATGATCATATTGTTTTTCTCCTTCAATTTGTTAATATGGTGTATCACCTTGATTGATTTGTGTATATTAAAGAAACCTTGCATTCCTGGAATAAACCCCACTTGATCATGGTGTGTGATCCTTTTAATGTGCTGTTGGATTCTCTGTTTGCTAGTATTTTTTTGAGGATGTTTGCATCTATGTTCATCAGTGATATTGACCTGTAGTTTTCTTTCTTTGTGACATCTTTATCTGGTTTTGGTATCAGGTTGATGGTGGCTTCATAGAATGACTTTGTGAGTGTTCCTACCTCTGCTATATTTTGGAAGAATTTGAGAAAGATAGGTGTTAGCTCTTCTCTAAATGTTTGATAGAATTCACCTTTGAAGCCATCTGGTCCTGGACTTTTGTTTGTTGGAAGATTTTCAATCTCAGTTTCAATTTCAGTGCTTGTGATTGGTCTGTTCATATTTTCTATTTCTTCCTGGTTCATTCTCAGCAGGTTGTGCATTTCTAAGAATTTGTCCATTCCTTTTAGGTTGTCCATTTTATTGGCATAGAGTAGTAATCTCTCATGATCCTTTGTATTTCTGCAGTGTCAGTTGTTACTTCTCCTTTTTCATTTCTAATTCTATTGATTTGAGTCTTCTCCCTTTTTTTCTTGATGAGTCTGGCTAATGGTTTATCAATTTTGTTTATCTTCTCAAAGAACCAGCTTTTAGTTTTATTGATCTTTGCTATCATTTCCTTCATTTCTTTTTCATTTATTTCTGATCTGATCTTTGAGATTTCTTTCCTTCTGCTAACTTTGGGGTTTTTTTGTTCTTCTGTCTCTAATTGCTTTGGGTACAAGGCTAGGTTGTTTATTTGAGATGTTTCCTGTTTCTAAATGTAGGATTTTATTGCTATAAACTTCCCTCTTAGAACTGCTTTTCTGCATCCCATACGTTTTGGGTCATCGCGTCCCATTGTCATTTGTTTCTAGGTATTTTTTGATTTCCTCTTTGATTTGTTCAGTGATCACTTCATTATTAAGTAGTGTACTGTTTAGCCTCCATGTGTTTGTATTTATTACATATCTTTTCCTGTAATTGATATCTAGTCTCATAGTGTGTGGTCAGAAAAGGTACTTGATACGATTTCAATTTTCTTAAATTTACCAAGGCTTGATTTGTGACCCAAGATATGATCTATCCTAGAGAATGTTCCATGAGCACTTGAGAAAAATGTGTATTCTGTTGTTTTTGGATGGAATGTCCTATAAATATCAATTAAGTCCATCTTGTTTAATGTATCATTTAAAGCTTGTGTTTCCTTATTTGTTTTCATTTAGGATGATCTGTCCATTGGTGAACATGGGATGTTAAAGTCCCCTACTATGATTGTGTTACTGTCGATTTCCCCTTTTATAGCTGTTGGTATTTGCCTTATGTATTGAGGTGCACCTACGTTGGGTGCATAAATATTTACAATTGTTATATCTTCTTCTTGCATCGATCCCTTGATCATTATGTAGTGTCCTTCTTTGTCTTTTGTAATAGTCTTTATTTTAAAGTCTATTTTGTCTGATATGAGAATTGCTACTCCAACTTTCTTTTGATTTCCATTTGCATGGCATATCTTTTTCCATCCCCTCACTTTCAGTCTGTATGTGTCCCTAGGTCTGAAGTGGGTCTGTTGTAGACAGCATATATATGGGTCTTGCTTTTGTATCCATTCAGCCAGTCTGTGTCTTTTGGTGGGAGCATTTAGTCCATTTACATTTAAGGTAATTATCGATATGTATTTTCCTATTTGCATTTTCTCAATTGTTTTGGATTTGTTATTGTAGGTCTTTTCCTTCTCTTATGTTTCTTGCCTAGAGAAGTTCCTTTAGCATTTGTTGTAAAGCTGGTTTGGTGGTCCTGAACTCTCTCAGCTTTTGCTTGTCTGTGAAGTTTTTAATTTCTCCATCAAATCTGAATGAGGTCCTTGCTGGGTAGAGTAATCTTGTTTGTAGGTTTTTCTCCTTCATCACTTTAAATATGTCCTGTCACTCCCTTCTGGCTTGCAAACTTTCTGCTAAAAGATCAGCTGTTAACCTTATGGGGATTCCCTTGTGTGTTATCTGTTGTTTCTCCCTTGCTGCTTTTAATATGTTTTCTTTGTGTTTAATTTTTGTTAGTTCGATTAATATGTGTCTTGGCGAGTTTCTCCTTAGATTTATCCTGTATGGGACTCTGTGCTTCCTGGACTTGATTAACTATTTCCTTTCCCATATTAGGGAAGCTTTCAAGTATAATCTCTTCAAGTATTTTCTCAGTCCCTTTCTTTTTCTCGTCTTCTTCTGGGACCCCTATAATTCGAATGTTGGTGCATTTAATGTTGTCCCAGAGGTCTCTGAGACTGTCCTCAGTTCTTTTCATTCTTTTTAATTTATTCTGCTCCCTGGCAGTTATTTCCACTATTTTATCTTCCAGGTCACTTATCCGTTCTTCTGCCTCAGTTATTCTGCTATTGATCCCTTCTAGAGTATTTTTAATTTCATTTATTGTGTTGTTCCTCATTGCTTGTTTCCTTTTTAGTTCTTCTAGGTCCTTGTTAAATGCTTCTTGCATTTTCTCTATTCTATTTCCAAGATTTTGGATCATCTTTACTATCATTATTCTGAATTCTTTTTCAGGTAGACTGCCTATTTCCTCTTCATTTGTTAGGTCTGGTGGGTTTTTGTCTTGCTCCTTCATCTGCTCTGTGTTTTTCTGTCTTCTCATTTTTCTTATCTTACTGTGTTTGGGGTCTCCTTTTTGCAGGCTGCATGTTCATAGTTCCCCTTGTTTTTGGTGTCTGTCCCCAGTGGCTAAGGTTGGTTCAGTGGGTTGTGTAGGCTTCCTGGTAGAGGGGACTAGTGCCTGTGTTCTGGTGGATGAGGCTGGATCCTGTCTTTCTGGTGGGCAGGTCCACATCTGGTGGTGTGTTTTGGGGTATCTGTGGCCTTATTATGATTTTAGGCAGGCTCTCTGCTAATGGGTGGGGTTGTTTTCCTCTCTTGCTAGTTGTTTGGCATAGGGTGTCCAGTACTGTAGCTTGCTGGTCGTTGAGTGGAGCTGGGTCTTGGTGTTGAGATGGAGATCTCTGGGAGAATTTCGCCATTTGATATTACATGGAGCTTGGAGGTCTCTCGTGGACCAGTTTCCTGCATTTGGCTCTCCCACCTCAGAGGCAGAGCACTGACTCCTGGCTGGAGTACCAAGAGCCTTTCACTTTTTACTTTTGAGTCACTCAGGTCTTTGGGCTTTCCCAGAATGTTACTCATATTTTGTTGATAAAATAGTGCAGTAGTAGTTGTTGTTGTTATTAAGCTATCTTAACCAGTAGACTAGAAACTTCTGAAGGCAGTGGCTGTATATATATTTTTGTCTATATCTGAAAGACAAAACCTGTTTCTGGCATTCATAGGTGACCATCAGTCCATGAGCAAACGAAATAAGAAACAATGATAGAACTGTTTTAGAGTGCTTTTGAAACTGGTGTAACTCTGTTTGGGACTTGAACCCACAAGCTGGGACAATGTGATAGATAAGAAGTGGATTTATTTAGAGGGAACCACACTCCACTGACAGAGTGTGGGCCATCTCAGAAGGCCAGAGTGGCACCAGGGTAAGGGGTTGTCAGTTTTTATAGGGGTGGGTAATTTCATAGGCTGATGAGTGGGAGGAGTAGTCCAGCTATTTGGGGAAGGGGCGGGGGTTTCCAGGAATTGGGCCACCGCCCACTCTCTGACCTTTATGGTTGGCTTTGGAACTGTCTGGCCCATGTGGGTGTGTCATTTAACTTGCTGATGTGTTACAGTGAGCATATACTGAGGCTCAAGGTCTAGTCCATCTTGGACCTATTTGGTTTTAATCAGTTTATGTCATTGGGCTATGTCATTATTTTAAAGGTTGTTCCCTGCCCCTTCACTCCTGTTTTGCTTTGAAAACCTCTGTGGATGTAGTCAGGAAAGCAGTTATACTGCTTTCTTCGTGTATTAGATTAGTTAACACAATTTGCAAAGCTAATATCATTAAAGGATTCATTAACTGGAAAAAAAATAATTGCATAAAGATTGTGTTCAGGTATAAAGCATCACCAAGGACCAAACAAACTCTTTGTCTAAATGAGATTTTCAGTACAGTTTTGAAATATCTGGGCATTTAAGAAGATGAAACTGGAATATTTTATAGAGAGCTGTGTTATAAATTGCAAAATTACAGCTTGGTTTCCCAAAGCAAAGGATTTTTTTGCTAAAGCCTTTGGCTTTGTGTTAGAGGCTAATGCCTCAGGTCAGAGGTTTGGCATTTGGTGTACCCTGGGGCAGAAGAACAAACTGTAGTTGTCTCTGATGAGATTAAACTAATCTTCCAGCCAAGGTGGCACATGTAAATCCAGAGCATACAGACAGTTCTCCTACTGAGGGGCATTCTCAAGTATTTTTAGCTTTATGAAAAGTAACACAATAAAAGTGTATTAATGGCACCGAATGCAATGCTCTGTTATTAGTTGATGTTCTAGTAGCTCTGGTTGTTTGAAGGAATATTTGCCCTTCCAGAAAAGGGAGGGAGAACCTTTTAGTTTTTGTCAATACAAAACTCTTAGCTTTATTTAAAAAAAAACTTTTTATTTTGAGATAATTGTAAATCACATGCAGTTGTTAGAAACAACATAGAGAGATTCTACCTTTCACTCAGTTTCCCTCATAACCAGGAAGATGACATTGATATGAATCATCAACCTTATTCAAATTTCGCCAGTTTATACACACTAATTTCTGTGTGTGTGTGTGTGGTTCTACAACCAGCAATTTTATCACAAGCGTAGGTTCATGCAACCACCACCACTGTCAAGGTACAGGGCAGTTCTATCACAGGGTCCCTCGTGCTGTCCTTTCACTGCCACAGCCTCCTCCGTCACCCACACCTTCCTAAATCCTGGCAACTGCTAATCTATTCTCCAGCTCTTTAACATTGTCATTTCAAGAATGCTGTATAAATAGAATCATGTAAACTTGTGACATTAGCTTTTTTCGTTGTGTGTGTAACTCCCTTGAGATACATCCAAATTATTGTGTGTATCACTAGTTTGTTCCTTTTCATTACTAAATGGTATGCCATGACATAGATGTACCACAGTTTGTTCAACTATTCACCCACTGAAGAAAATGTGTGTTGTTTCCATTTGGGGCTGTTACAAATAGAACTACTATAAACGTTCGTGGACAAGTTTTTGTGTGGATATTAATTTTCCTTTCTTTGGGATAAATGCCCAAGAGTGTAATTGCTGGGTCATATGTTAAGCACATGTTAGTTTTGTATGAAACTACCAGAGTAGATATACAATTCTGTATACCCACCAGCAATATATGAACAATCTATTTTCTCTGCATCCTCGCATCATTTGAGGTTATCACTATTTTTTATTTTAGGTGGGCAGTAATATCACATTGTAGGTTTAATTTGTATTTCCCTAATGGCTAATAATGGTGAACATATTTTCATGTGCTTATTTTTCATCTGTATGTTCTCTTCAGTAAAACATCCTTTCATGTCTTTTGCCTGTTTACTAAGTGGATGTTTTTTTAAAATGTTGAGTTTTGGTACTTCTAATATATTTTAGATATTTGTCCCTTGTTGGATATATGATTTGCAAGTATTTTTTTTCCAGTTTGTTGTTTGTCTTTTCATTCTTTTCACGTTTTATAGTCTTACATTTTATATTTAAGTCCATGATGCATTTTGAGTTAATTTTTGTGTAAGATGTAAGATTTAGGTTGAAGTTTGGCCTTTTTTTGCCACTGTATGTCCAATTTTTCCAGCACCATTTGTTGAAAAGAGTGTCTTTGCCAATATCATTCTGTTTTCATTGCTACAGCTATATAATATACCATAACATTGGATAGAGTGATTCCTACTACCTTGTTCCTTTTTCAATGCTCTGAGCTATTCTAGATCTTACACCTTTCCATTTACATTTCAGAATAAGCTTGTCTATGTCTACCAAAAAACCTTGCTGGAATTTTTTTTTTTTTTTTTTTTTTTGCCGTACGCGGGCCTCTCACTGTTGTGGCCTCTCCCGTTGCGGAGCACAGGCTCCGGATGCGCAGGCTCAGCGGCCATGGCTTACGGGCCCAGCCGCTCCGCGGCATATGGGATCCTCCCAGACCGGGGCACGAACCCGTATCCCCTGCATCAGCAGGCGGACTCTCAACCACTGCACCACCAGGGAGGCCCCTTGCTGGAATTTTGATAGGAATTGCATTAAACTTATAGACAAATCTGGGGAGAATTGAACTATTTACTATGTTGGGTCTTCCAATTCATTAATTTGGTATATCTCTCCATTAATTTAGGTGTTCTTTGATTTCCTTCATCAGCATCTTGTAATTTTCAGAAAACAGATCCTGTCCCTGTTTTGTTAGATTTACTATTTTATTTTATAAATTATAAATGATATTATGTTTTAAGTTTTCATTTCCATATGTTCATCATTACATTTTAGTTTTTTGAATATTTCTTTAGCCTCTCATCTATTGCTTTTCCTCACAGTCAGCACATACCTCCAGCAAAATTTCTAACAATTTGTTGTCTTTGACCTGCCACGTGCAGAAACTAGGTCATGTTTGCAGGATGTGGGGCTCTGGTAGAGTTCCTTGAAGAATCAAGTGATGTCTGAGGGCATCTGTTACATGCAGATCTCACATGCGTGTGACGGTCTTTTCTCCTATTCATGGCCAGTTTTACTTCTCTTGTATTCATGGATATTTTCTGGATGATGAAAATTGCAACAAGTTTGATTACTGTCATGTCTGGTTTCTCAGCAATGAAGACATTGGTAGCAAATATCAATGTAAGTAATACATAAAACAAAATTCATTTAGATTTAATTTCCCCAAAGTCCCTTTAATAATGTCAACATAACATGCTATATCAAAAAGATGGTCATTTGGTTTCTAGTATATTGCAGAATATTAACGAGTTTTGAAGGAATTTCTTAAACTTAAAAAAACATATGGGGCTTCCCTGGTGGTGCAGTGGTTGAGAGTCCGCCTGCTGATGCAGGGGACATGGGTTCGTGCCCCGGTCCGGGAAGATCCCACATGCCGCGGAACGGCTAGGCCCATGAGCCATGGCTGCTGAGCCTGCGCGTCCGGAGCCTGTGCTCCGCAACGGGAGAGGCCACAACAGTGAGAGGCCCGCGTACCGCAAAAACAAACAAACAAACAAACAAAAACATATGTATGTCTCCTGTGCTATTAAATGGGCTCATGTAAATAGGGAAAGTTTGTTTATTTTTGGTCCTTAAAATATTGAAACAGTTTAGTCACCATGACAACATATATACTATTAAGTAAACAGTGAAAAAACTGGCAGTATTTACTGTTCTGTTTTCAGGTCTTATTAACAGTATTGATACAAACTTAAGATAGTAGACACTACATTTAGTGATAGAAATTTGTTATGATGTACCAATCATTTAAAAAAAGCTGTTTCAACTACATGAAGTGAAAAAACATAAACATTGATTAATTATAAATGACCAAGATCTCACTTTGGTTTGGCCTGTGTAGATCAGCTCTCCTTTTCCCAAACATTCCTTAATTATACACTCCTCTGAGCTGCTGCCAATAATGTATTTTCCCTAAAGCTGGCTTCCTT
Source organism: Mesoplodon densirostris (assembly GCF_025265405.1). NCBI lineage: Eukaryota > Metazoa > Chordata > Mammalia > Artiodactyla > Ziphiidae > Mesoplodon > Mesoplodon densirostris. The sequence goes on from NC_082664.1 coordinate 40,283,874, forward strand.
TTTGCAACCTGTTCACCTTTCCTTTTAACTTTGACTGACTAGTGAGTTTGTCTTATTTTCCTGGTGAGATAGGCAAGCAACTTGCATGCAAAATCTGTAACTATTCATTAATGCCACTTCCTATGTATGTTTTACATAAAAATACACTCTCTGCCAGTACTATGTAATTATTGAACGAAATTAGGTAGTTGTGTCTCCTGCAGTGTTCTATTCCATGCATGGTACAACTTAATTCTATCCAAATTTGCCTAATGCTAATATTTTTAGTGGTTGGAAAGTGGTGATAGTAATGATTTTCCATATAGTGTTTTATCAGAGAAAGGTACTCACCCACACTACATACACAAAAATAACCTATACAAATCATAGACATAAAGATCAATAAATTTTTATGTATGTATGTACCATGTAACTGCTACCTAGATCAAGATAAAAGCATTTTTATCACCCCAGAAGGCTCATCCCATGCCATATCCAGGCAATTACTGTCCCCTCCTTACTCCAAATAAACCACTATTTAAAAAATTGAGATATAATTCACATATCATAAAATTCACCATTTTAAAATGTACAATTCAGTAGTTTTTATTCATTTATTTATTTTATTTATTTTTAAAAAATATTTATTTATTTATTTGGTTGCACTGGGTGTTAGTTGCGTTATGCAAACTCTTAGTTACAGCATACATGTGGGATCGAACCAGGGATCAAACCCGGGCCCCTTGCATTGGGAGCGTGGAGTCTTATCCACTGTGCCACCAGGGAAGTCCCAGACAATTCAGTAGTTTTTAGTAGATTCACATGGTTGTGTAACCGTCACCACTCTCCAGAACATTTTCATCACCCCGAAAAGAAACTTCATCCCCATTAGCAGTAACTTATTCTATTATCCCCTCTCCCAAGCCCTTGGAAAGGACTAATCTACTCTGTGTCTCTATAGATTTGCTAATTCTGGACATTTTGTATAAGTGGAATCATATGATATGTGGCCTTTTGTGACTGGTTTATTTCACTTAGCATGTTTTCAAGATTCATCCATGTTATAGCATGTATCACTACTTCACTTCTTTTTAATGACTGAATAATATTCTCTTGTATGAATTTACCACATTTTGATTATCCATTCATCAGTTGATGGGCATTTGAGTTGTTTCCTGTCACCACTATTTCGATGCTAAACTTCACATAAGTGGAATTATACAGTATATATGCAGTATTCACTTTATGGATATATCAGAATTTCTCTGCTCATTCTATGGCTGATGGACACGAGGGTTTCTTCTAAATTTGGGCTGTTATGAATAAAGATGTTATGAAATTTTTGTACCTGTCTTTTTTTTTTTTTTTTTTTTTTTTGCTATATGCGGGCCTCTCACTGTTGTGGCCTCTCCTGTTGCGGAGCATAGGCTCCGGACGCACAGGCTCAGCGGCCATGGCTCACGGGCCCAGCCACTCCGCGGCATGTGGGATCTTCCCGGACCGGAGCAGGAACCCACGTCCCCTGCATCAGCAGGCGGACTCTCAACCACTGCGCCACCAGGGAAGCCCTGTACCTGTCTTTTAATGAACATATTTACAGACTTCTGTAGTATATATACATAGGAATGAAATTGATGGGTTGTAGTATTGGTAGAAGTTTGGTTTTATTAGAAATTGTCAGAGTCTTGGAAGTGGTTGTACTATTTGACATTCCCACTAGAATGGGATAGTCCATTTAACTATCTGATAACTGATAGTCCAGTTGCTCCACATGTTCTCCAGGACTTAGTATATTGTCAGCCTTTTACATTTAGCCATTGCGGCGTGTGTGTGTTGGTATCTAATTGTGGTTTTAATTTGCATTTCCCCATACTTAATGGTTTTGAACACCTTTAAAAGTCATATTATCTGTATAGATAATCTCTTTTGTAAATTGCCCAACTCTTTTTAAATTTTTTAAAATTAGGTTTTCTGCCTATATCCTATTGATTTGTAGAAGTTTTTCATGTTATCTGAGATATGACTCCTTTGTAAGATACATGTATTACAAATATATTCTTTCAATCTAAGGCTTATATTTCATTTTCTTAACTTTGAAAATTATATTTGTTGTACATGCTTTTAAAAATTAGTTTTAATATAGTCTGTATGTTGTTTCTTATAATTTACTTATGCATGAAATACTGCCATAGAAAATCTAGGGGGAATATTTGAGTATGTAAATATTCAAGTAACTATACTCTTTTGTCTATTCCAGTTGTCCCAGAGAGCTAAATTCCTGAGACACGTTACTAATAGTGAAGGTTATAATTTACAAGGAAGCTTTGTCTGATATTGCTATCCCATTTCAATTATACAAAATAACAGGCTTTATTCAATAAGAACATATTGATCAGGGTCTAATCTATAAATGTCGACATATTGGGAGAGTGAGTGGAAGAGCTTGATGTTCTTTGAAAGATTTCTGGTTTTATAGTACATAGACATCTTACACATAAACACTGTTATATATACTCTATCTATCATCTATATATGACAGAATTGTGAAAAAATGTTTCAATGTGATCTCAATTGTTCAAACATTGTTATTTTGGTTTATTTTATTAGTTACTCTTCTGCTTAATAATTTCCTAATCTTTTCAAGACAACTTAACTTTCTAGCTGTTATTTTCTGTATGCTTGATTTTATCCATCTGGATACACACATGCACACATATATGGAATTATTTGGAATTAGAAGCAATATAAATAATCAACCCACATATCTTTTGCTTCATTTACTACTCATGACTTCTTTTGACTACCTTTACTTTCTACAGTTTATATTAAACTACATAACTATATTAAATTACATTAAGTAATTTGGAAGAGACCTGATGCATATCTTTAGGAACTGAATGGTAGGTTGAGACATGAGCATTCATAGTTACAATCATTCTGGAAATAATTGTCACTACTGATTTAGTGGTTCCAATTTCTGTTTCATTCATTTTCTTTGGATAATACCTGTCTGTTTGAAAGTAACTTTTTTAAAAAATAAAAGTTATATATATTTAAGGTGCATAACATGATGATTTGATTACATATACATAGTGAAATGATTACTGCAGTCAAGCTGATTAACATATCCATTGTCTCACATAATTACTATTTATGTTTGTGTGTGGTTTTAAAAGTAAACTTTAAAAGCTAGAAAGTGTCATAGTGAGTGAAGTAAGTCAGACAGAGAAAGACAAATATGTGATATCGCTCATATGTGGAATCTAAAATAAGGGTACAAATTAACTTATCTACAAAGCAGATAGTTACAAATGTAGAAAACAAACTTATGGTTACCAGGGGGAAAGGGGGCGTGAGGGATAAATTGGGAGGTTGAGATTGACATACACACACTACTATATATAAAATAGATAACTAATAAGGACCTACTGTATGGCACAGGGAACTCCACTCAATGCTCTGTAATGACCTATATGGGAATAGAATCTAAAGAAGAGTGTATATATGTATATGTATAATTGATTCACTTTGCTGTACAGCAGAAACTAATATAGCATTGTAAATCAACTATACTCTAATAAATCTTAATTTAAATAAATAAATAAATAAAGGGATCAATTGCAAATACCCACTCTTTTTTAGATTCTTTTCCCATATAGGTCATATCCATGTGGAAAGAACATATAGAACATATTCATGTTTTTTCCAGGCATTAATCAACTTTGCCCTTCCAAAGTAACTCATATGTTGGCTTCAAGAACCGTATATTGATTTTGCCAGTTGCTGAGCTTTATATAAATGGACTTATGTACAGAATACTATTTCATGTCAGGCTCTTTTTTATCCAACATTATGTTGTTGAGATTCAGGTATGTTATGTGTAGTTGTTACTTCTTTCATTCTTGTTGGTGAGTAGTAGTCCATTGTGTGAATATGCCACAATGTATTTATCTATTCTAATGTTTATGGATCTTTGGGTAATTTTCAGTTTGGAGCTATTATGAATAGTGCTGCTACACTTGTTCATATGGTTTTGTCCATATATATAGACATTTCTGTTGAGTGTATACCTACAAGTTAAATTGTTGGATGTTAAGGTATCATATATATATATATACAGCTTCTGTCACCAGGTAATAGAAGTACTAATTCACTTCCACCCACAATATAAGAGAGGAACTCATTCTTTTAGAGATGCTGGGAGCATCATTTGTCATAGATGACTTTTAAAAAGATCATGTCCAGATTGTTTCTAGGATGGTTTCCAATCTTCTGCATAATTAATCAAATTACTTTTAAAGTATAATTTTAGAAAATATTTTCACATGTGTAAAAGTGTTCTTATTTAGTCAAATATATGCACATATAAAAATACAGACATGAGATAGAGAATAGAGAACAATAGAAACTCTAAATTTCATCAGAGCCCTACGCTTTGGAAAGTTAGTAGCCCCAAACAGCAGCTTTAACAAGTTAAAAAATTGGTAACAACTGCTATTTGTTTCTTTTCATTGCTCACTTTACTAGAAAACTAAGATCATGAAAAACTTGGTAGAATTGGTTTTCTGTGTTTTTTAAACAAAAACCTTAGGTCTCAATTTTGTATATGAAATCTAATCACAGGAAATTTATCTGTAAAGTGAAACCTATGGATTTTAATCTATAATCTCTCACTGGTTAGAGCAGTCTTCTGTCGCTAAATATGACCTTTTACTTTTAAAAAATGGAAGTTAATTTACTTTGGTTTTATTTCATTACATGGTTCTGAGTTAATTCTCTAGAGGTTTTGATACCCCCAGAAATTCACAGACTAACATCCAGACAGCTGCTCTCTCTTGGTCCGCATGGCTGCCAGGCTATAGTTAAAAATAATAATAATAAGGTGAGCTTTCTTTTCTTCCTATAAAATGAATGAGAATTTAATTCCTGTAGAGAACACTACTCCACTTGTTGGCAGTCTTGAACTCCTCATTCCCAGGAAGGATTGTAAAAATGTTTTATGTGCAAATGTCACTTGCCTGACATTTTCCACTAATTTTCACTAACTTAATACCCACTCAGTTGGATTGGTGAGCAGTGATTAATTAACAATGCATAACAATTGCATGAAAGGGAACAGGAATTCTGAAGAATGTCAACGATGACTTCAATGCCTATCAATTGTCATCAATGTATTTATTCCATTGCCCTAAGAAAACTGGATCATCTTCACTAATCAATTATTACTAAAGATAGCTGATACTATATTATTCCTGATACAGGATTTCATAGATAAACAGTAAAATATTTTAGAGTAGTAAGAGACCTCCAGAGAGAGCCTTGTTTAGTTCACTACCTTTAGGCACTTAAAATACAATTATTCCCATTTTCACACTAGAAATTTGTTGTAGATTGATTAGAAGTGGTCCATCTGTGGTCACTGAACTAGGGAGTAGTGGTAGGAAACCATCTCCACTAAGACTAAAGTGTTCCAGCCTCTGTCTCATGTCACTATACAGTTCTTTTGTTTCAGGTGAAATTTCCATTTGTTTCTCTTTCAAATGAAAATGGGAGATTTCAGAGAGAGATTATTAAAATCATGTAAGATACTCTCATATACTGCCAGTCAAAGTGTAATTTGGTTCAACTTGTTTGGGAAGCAATTTGGCAAGAGCCTTAAAAATGTTTTTATCCATTACTCACTAATTTTACTTCTAAAAACACTGTCCTTAGACAACAAGATATAGGTACAGGGTATTTGTTATGACTTGATTTACGAAAGGGAAAACTGAAAATCTCAATATCCAGTTATAATGCAATGCTTAAGTGAATTGTGTTATAATGATATTAGGGATTATTATACAGTGACTCAAATTTTGTTTTTAAATCAATATTTCATGGCATGGGAAATGATTATAATATGACATTGAGTGATTATAGCATGAAATAAAACTTTAGAGACTCAAGTTTTATGAAAATGCTATATACATATATAAATATGTATAAATAATGAAGAAATTTTATTTTCTTCTTTATAGTTTTTTGATTTCCCATGTTTTGTATAATGAGTATTAAAATACATTTTAAAGTATGTTCAAAGAATGAATAAAAGAGGATAACCCTTCTTCCTTTGACTCTAGTCAACCATTTCCTTAGAGAATCTTGATTTAACTTCTTGGTTTCTAATTAAAGTATGTAGGCTCACTCTTCTTCTAAGCTTCCTCTAAACACTAATACCATAATGGATGAAAGTGATGGGGGAAGGAATCTACCTGAGTGACATTTATCAAATGTTCTCTCTATGCTAATATCTAGTTCAGATCCTTTCAAGATATACACTACAACTTATATATAAAATAAGATGACTTCCCTTTGGCAAATAGTAATGGATAAATAAATAATTTGTCAGTGAATCCTCATGTCTTTACTGACACATTCTATATGCATTATATTTACTGGAGCTAAAATGAAAGGGTTTAGTTATAAATGGAAACAAATTTGCAAAGAATTTTGTAGTACACTAAGAACAAGAAAACATCAGAAAGTGACAGATGTTATATTTTGTTGCTGGTTGAGCTTCACCCAGGAGCATGGCTTAAGAGCTGGAACTCAACAGTTTTGGATTTTGCTAGTAATTTATTGAGAGGCCTTGAGCAAATCACATAACCTTTATGTTATATACATTTGCATTTTCTGTAAAATGGGTCATTGGACTAGGAACAGTGATTTTTCAAGCTTTTCCTGTCTGGAAGCTCCAGGGAATCAGGCACCATGAGAATTTTAGCTCATGGATCTAGAGGACCTGCATAGTAGCCAGCATGTAACTAGCATATAACCAGAGCTCAGTAGCTATGAGTTAAATGAATGAATGTGACCTCTGAAGCCCTGCCTAGGAGTCTGCTTTTCCATCAGAGTTTCATCCAGCATAATTCTGCTTGTATCTGCTTTACATATTGGGCATAATATAAGATTTCATTTAAAAAGTAAAGGATAATTTTATTGCTGTAAGTAAAATTTTGAAATCTCTAGGACAAAGTCCTTTCAACTCTGTGATAATTTAATGTTACTACAGTGTGCTATTATTTAAAAATACAGATCATAACACCTTTATTCTCATTTTCCACTTCTATACAATACCAAATTCTATGATAGAGTTGTATATAAATTGTATTTATGACACAGTGAGAGATGGTCTGTTTTTTTTGATGGATGAATCAGAGGTGACTAGACAGAGAAGGAGATGATGGGGTATGCCAGTCAAAAGGAACAGCATGTGTAAAGGCAAACAGCTATGAGCAAGCATGGCAACTTTAGAGAGGTGACAAATATCATGTGACTGGGATGCAGGGTTGAAGGAAGGTAGTAAGGGTTGTGGCTGGAGGAGGCTCCCACCATAAAGAGCCTTGTATGCTTGCTTAGGACTTGAGCTTTATCTGGTGGGGAAGCAAGCTTTTATATTTTTAAGAAAGTGAGATAACATGATTATATTTATGTTTTATTAAGAGTTCTCTATAAGGACTTACCATATAACACAAGAAACTCTACTGAATACTCTGTAATGGCCTATATGGGAAAAGAATCTAAAAAAACAAAAGAGTTGTATGTATATGTATAACTGATTCACTTTGTTATATACCTGAAATTAACACAACATTGTAAGTCAACTATACTCCAATAAAATTTTTTTAGAAAAAGGGGTTCTCTAGTCTCAGTGGTTTTTTGGGGTGTTTTTTTTAATAATTAATTTTTATTGGAATATAGTTTGCTTTACAGTGTTTTGTTAGTTTTTGCTGTATAGCAAAGTGAATCAGTTATACATATACATATATCTACTCTTTTTAGATTAGTTTCCCATATAGGTCATTACAGAGTATTGAGTAGAGTTCCCTGTGCTATACAGTAGGTTCTTATTAGTTACCTATTTTATATATAGTAGAGTATATATGTCAATCCTAATATCCCAATTTATCCCTCCTTCCCCCCACCTTCTCCCCTTGGTACCATAAGTTTTTTTTCTACATCTGTGACTTGATTTCTGTTTTGTAAATAGGTTCATTTGTACCATTTTTTTAGATTCCACATATAAGCAATATCATATGATGCTTGTCTTTCTCTGTCTGACTTACTTCACTCAGTATGACAATCTCTAGGTCCATCCATGTTGCTGCAAATGGCATTTTGTTCTTTTTTATGGCTGAGTAATATTCCATCATGGTGTGTGTGTTGTGTGTGTGTGTGTATACACACACACACACAACACACACATCTTCTTTATCCCTTCCTCTGTCAATGGAAGGGAAGAAAAAAGACCTACAAAAACAAACCTAAACAATTAAGAAAATGGCAATAGGAACACTTATATCAATAATTACCTTAAATGTAAATGGATTAAACGCTCCAGCCAAAAGACACAGACTGGCTGAGTTGATACAAAAACAAGACCTGTATATATGCTGTCTACAAGAGACCCAATTCAGACCTAGGGACACATACAGACTGAAAGTGAGGGGATGGAAAAAGCTATTCCATGCAAATGGAAATCAAAAGAAAGCTGGAGTAGCAATTCTCATATCAGACAAAATAGACTTTAAAATAAAGACTATTACAAGAGACAAAGAAGGACACTACATGATGATCAAGGGATCAATCCAAGAAGAAGATATAACAATTGTAAATAGTTATGCACCCAACATAGGAGCACCTCAATATATAAGGCAAATGCTAACAGCCATAAAAGGGGAAATTGACAGTAGCACAGTAAAGAGTGTGGGACTTTAAAACCCACTTAGACCAATGGGAAGATCATCCAGACAGAAAATTAATAGGGAAGCACAAGCCTTAAATGACACATTAGACCAGATAGACTTAATTGATATCTATAGGACATTCCATCTAAAAGCAGTAGAATACATTTTCTTCTCAAGTGCACAGGGAGCATTCTCCAGGATAGATCACATCTTGGGCCACAAATCAAGCCTCGGTAAATTTAAGAAAATTGAAATCATATCAAGCATCTTTTCTGACCACAAAACTATGAGATTAGAAATCAATTACGGGAAGAAAAAAACTGTGAAAAACACACACATGGAGGCTAAACAGTATGTTACTAAACAACCAATGGATCACTGAAGAAATCAAAAACGAAATCAAAAAATACCTAGAGACAAACGACAATGAGAACATGATAATCCAAAACCTGTGGGACGCAGCAAAAACAGCTCTAAGAGGGAAGTTTATAGCAATACAATCCTACCTCAGGAAACAAGAAAAATCTCAAATAAACAACTTAACCTTACACCTAAAGCAACTAGAAAAAGAAGAACAAACAAAACCACATTTAGTAGATGGAAAGAAATAATAAAGATTAGAGCAGAAATAAATGAAATAGAGACAAAGAAAACAGTAGCAAAGATCAATGAAACTAAAGCTGGTTCTTTGAGAAAATAAGCAAAATTGATAAACCTTTAGCCAGATGCATCAAGAAAAAAAGGGAGAGGACTCAAATCAGTAAAATCAGAAATGAAAGGGAGAAGTTACAACTGACACCACAGAAATACAAATGATCCGAAGAGACTACTACAAACAACTATATTCCATTAAAATGGACAACCTAGAGTAAATGCACAAATTCTTAGAAAGGTACAACCTTCCAAGACTGAACCAGGAAGAAAAAGAAAATATGAACAGACCAATCACAAGTACTGAAATTGAAACTGTGATTAAAAAATTCCAACAAACAAAAGTCCAGGACTACATGGCTTCACAGCTAATTCTATCAGACATTTAGAGAAGAGTTAACACCTATCCTTCTGAAACTCTTCCAAAAAATTTCAGAGGAAGGAACACTCCCAAACTCATTCTATGAAACCAGACAAAGATCTCACAAAAAAAGAAAATTATAGGACAATATCATTGATGAACATAGACACAAAAATTCTCAACAAAATATTAGCAAACTGAATCCAGCAACACATTAAAAGGATCATACACCATGATCAAGTGGGATTCATCCCAGGGATGCAGTGATTCTTCAATATATGTAAATCAATCAGTGTGATACACTACATTAACAAACTGAAAAATAAAAACCATATGATCATCTCAGTAGATGCAGAAAAAGCTTTTGACAAAATTCAACACCCATTTATGATAAAAACACTCCAAAAAGTGGGCATAGAGGGACCCTACCTCAACATAATAAAGGTCATATACAACAACCCACAGCAAACATCATTATCAATTGTGAAAAACTGAAAGCATTTCCTCTAAGATCAGGATCTAGTCTCAGTGTTGAGGTTAGATCTTTGGAGCTTAAGGGGTATCTGTTATGATGCCTCTTGATCTTGGGTTTAATGAAACTGGCATCATAAATACTCAAAAATTTTTCTTTTTCAGACCATGGCATTGTTCCTTTTTTTCACACTTGGTTTTCAGAATTCTAAAAACAACCCCTTATATTACAGCCATAGCTCTTCCAAAAAGAAAACTTATTGTCTTAATTAAGAGTCTACTTTGATTTATTTCTATCCTGACATGAAGAGGGGGTAAATAATCAACTTGGGAGTCAAATAAAAGAGGTCACTTTTAACTGAATATGTTCTACTGAAATTCAATTTCATTTGTTTATAACTATGAGATATCCAATGGGGAATATACCAGCGAGAGGTTGGATATGACATTCAAGGCAGAGTACATTGAAACTGGGACCAGTGGACCAGGTGTGAGAGTCATCTTGCATGATAACTTTATTTTATCACTTAAAACTAAATTTTGCCTTGCTTAAGACACTTATTAGGGCTTTCATTTACAGAAAAACAATAACACTATACTCATATTTTGATGACAGACACATCGTGATAGAGCACATTCTCTATATACGGATTGGGAAGGAGCTTGCCACTAGGGGTGACTTTGGTCTATTTAACGCTTAGTTTTAATTTGTCACTTTATGATGTCTGGAGTTTAGTATATACCTTGAGTCAAAATAATGAGGCAATGTCTTAAGGAAAGTGAAAAAAATGGAAAGATGCACTTAAAATACAATAAAAATCCTCTTTTGATATGCCACTGAACAGGGAATATTGCTAACATTGGAAGATTTCATTTGCAGCATGAATCTTGAAAGAAATAATTAAAAGGGCATAAAATGACTATTACCAAAATGAATCTAAAACAATGAAAGGTAAATGGGATAGAAATAGATTGATCCGTTTTCCCATTAAGCTATTCAGTGCAATGTTTATGCATGTCTGTATGTATTTTAAAATTGCTTTTATGTTTTTTGCTTTCTAGCACCAGTTTCATTTTCAACTTGAGGAAAATATAATATTAACATTAGTTAAAGTTTAAAATGTATTCAGGCTCATGCTGAAATACTTTCTTAATTCTGCTTGGAACCTCATCAAACAGCCAAGAAACAGAATTCAGGCAGGAGTGGAAAATGAAATTAAAAAAGCAAACTGCTTTTTTAGGGAACTAAAAAAAAAGCAGTAAAATTTGTAGGAATACTCATGTTCAGTAGGGAAAATAAAAACTAGCCTTTCTTTAACTTTTGCCATGTGCAAGACTAAATTGGGCTAACTCAAGTTCTTTCATTTAATTTCTTCAATGAACCTATGAAATAAACACTATCATCCCATTTCGTAGATGGGGTTTAGAGTCGTTAAATAACTTGCCTTAGGTTACAGAGGCAATAAGTGGTAGGTTTGCACCCAGACCCATGTCCTCTTGAGGTTGATCTTTTAGGGTACCTCTAAGTCATAAGTAATGACTTCTAGGCAGCATATGCTTCCATGTCACCTTGGCCATGCCCCTATCATAGCACTTTTCTCAGTGCATTATAAATGTCTCTTTACACGCCTACCTCCCCCTACTTCATGGTTACCTCCCCCAAAGCAAAGAGCATCTTATTTATCCTTCTAGTTCCAGGAATTTAATGCAGTGGCATGCCCCATAGTAGAAGCCCAATAAGTGCTTATTGAATGACTAATATTGTCAGAAGTCACTAAAAGTTAATATAGTAAAAAATAATTTATATTATTATGGAAAATAACTGATGTGGAAAGTGCCAATTGCTTCTATATCCCTGTTAGGTGTTCCTTTCCTTAAAGATGAACTCTTTCAGAAAGATAGGTGAGCTGATTGTACTGCATATAGGAATTCAAAGGAGTAAAAAAAAATCCACAAAGATGCTTAAGTGATGTGAGATAGTATCACAGTACTAGGAGAGGTTAAGAGGAGGGATACTGAAATCATCATTTAATGAACGGTCTTTACATTTATCATGGGCTCGTCTTCTACACATGGAAGCAACCAGCTTTTCATTTCAAACAGAAATTTCCTTTTCATTGATAGTGAACCCCTAATAAAAGGAAAGTCAGGGGATATTCCAAGCCTTAGGTAATTTTTTAAAGGTTAAAATGCAATTAGTGGGCTTCCCTGGTGGTGCAGTGGTTGAGAGTCCGCCTGCCGATGCAGGGGACACGGGTTCGTGCCCCGGTCCGGGAGGATCCCACATGCTGTGGAGCGGCTGGGCCCGTGAGCCATGGCCGCTGAGCCTGCGCGTCCAGAGCCTGTGCTCCGCAACGGGAGAGGCCACAACAGTGAGAGGCCTGCATACCGCAAAAAAAAAAAAAAAAAAAAATGCAATTAGTACAGGAAAGAAAACCATTTTATATGAAAACATTATTCAGTATAACTTAATGAGGAAAAATCAACTTAGACTTCAGCTTGAGGGATTCAAATTCTATCAAAGAAAAACATTTCTGATTATAAGGAATAGTTTACCAAGGGAGTTGGGAGAGGATTCTAAGTGAATTTGCACATGCATCTTTAAATTGGGCAGTCCTGACTTCTATAATCATATCTTGCTTGATGATGCTCTGATGATAATGTGAGGGTAATGTCCATTTTAATCTGGGTCTTTAATTGCCCTGTCTGAAAGCTACAGGGAATAAAAGCTCTGTACCCCTATCTCTCTAAGCATGTTTCTGCCATTTGTTCCCTCTTCTAAAGGATACATAGAGCTTATTCTTCTGTTGCTTTCAGCAGTCTTTAGGAGTCAGAGACCCGAATGAATAAGGGCTGCCATGCAACATGATGTGCCCACCTTGCCAGCATTGACGTTGCCAGTTGCCTAAGCCCTACAGAAGGCTGGTGAATATTCTTTTCACTCCCTGAGCATGAATTCACTAGTAAACTGAAAATACATATTTCAGAGTGAAGAAAACACATTGAGAGTGGAGTTATATCAGCCATGTCAAATTGCATGTCATGTTGCAAGGGTGCTTTTGTGGATTTTGTTGTCTTATAACTGGTTAATACGAATCCATCTCCAATGTGTAGTAAAAGTCCATTATCCTGAATTTTGATTTAGTTTTGAAAAAATTCTAAAACAGCAACTAGACTAAAATGAATGTTAATGACCTATCTTAGTTTGCTTTTTGATGACATTATATTAAATACTTCTCTGAGACACTTCCTGGCCATTTTAAGACTCTGTTGTCTCTGTGGTGAGATCCATACCCCCTCAGAGCTTTAGTATATGGTGCTGTATTGTAATAGCCCCTATTCTCATCAGCCCATCCCACTGGATTTTTATTATCTTTCAGAGCAGAGCTGTGTCTTGTTACCTTTTTTCCTCAATACATTGTTTTGCAGACTGTGTCATAGTCAATAAGTATGTTAGATTACATTTTTTTTTCTGAAATAGTCCCTCTCTATTTTCTTCTCACTTATGCATCTCTCACTTTCTTCAGGTCCTTTCCATCTGTCCCAAGGACATGAGAGCTGATATCTGTGTTCATCTAAACCGGAAGGTTTTTAATGAGCATCCTGCTTTTCGATTGGCCAGCGACGGGTGTCTGCGCGCCTTGGCGGTAGAGTTTCAAACTATTCACTGTGCTCCTGGGGACCTCATTTACCATGCTGGAGAAAGTGTGGATGCCCTCTGCTTTGTGGTATCAGGATCCTTGGAAGTCATCCAGGATGATGAGGTGGTGGCTATTTTAGGTAATGTGAACTTTCCTAACGTAGTAGCAAACGTGTAACTGTTTTAGAGATTTTACTTCTCAGGTTTCTTACGAGAAATTTCCTTTGCTTGGTGACTTTGGAAATTGGGTCACTAATGAGATGATGAATCTCAGTGAAAACTAGTAGTTCTGTTTCAGCAGAGAACATTAGTATTGGTCATAGCTTAATGGGCTGCATGAGGGTTTGGTTAAACTTTCTTTGGCAACATAGGACAGTGCCTTTTAGACTGGAGGTGATCACAGCCTAAGGTGGCTGTACCTCCATGTTGGTAAGTGTGAAAATGGCTTGTGAAATGATTGTCAGTTTAGTAACCTGAGTGTTAGTCTCAGAGGGACAGTAGAACCCATGTAGTTCGACATTTCCTTTTAGAGATGTATAAATTGAGGCCCAGAAAACTTTAGTGACTGGCCCAGCTAGTTAGTAAATGAATTAGGACTTGCATGCAGATCATCTTACTCTAAACCTCTCCGCTTCCTCACAGTGGACCTAAGTAGTGAGCTGAAAGTGATGAGGGGGTAAATGAATTTGACCCATTATATTGGAATAATCATAATGCAAGTAAACTTAGGTTTTTAAAGCTGGTTTTGTCCATCTACATTTATGAATCAGGAAAGTTATTCAGCTAATAATAAATTTGTTCTAAAATTCAGAGACCTGGTAGATAGTTGCACTGATGAAAGAAGGCAGTGACATAACATGTGAGTGACAAAATTTTTAAAAATTACATGTTTGGGGACAGTGTAATGCATTTTATGTTTTGTCTTGGTAAAAAAAATTGCTAAATGATATTTTAGATCATTTTCTGCTCAAATATCTGCAGCATGAAGTCCACATAGATTAAAAAAGGAAGCAATAATGAGGTCAGAGGAGAATCATTTCTTGTGTTTTTTCAAGTAAAATAAGTTAGAATTGCAGGATGTCAACTCCCTTTTGATCACATTTTTCATGGCTTGTATCTCATGAAAAATGAGCTCAACTTTTAAACTATTGGATTTTTTAGCTACTGAGGTCAACCTACCATAGCTTGAATGCCACTTATTCTCATAAGTAAAGACTGACTGATATATTTTAGAAACTGCAAAAGCAAAATCCAGCCCCAAAATAAAAGACTGATTTCAAAAAACACAATTACTTGAAAAAGACAGAACTGAGAATTGAGAAACAATGACTCTTCATAGGAAAATACAGTAAAATTTTTATTGCTCAGTAAAATTTGTAAGGATTACAGAAAATGATTCAGTGTTGCAAATGACTGAACACTATTGTTTGTAACCCTTTCCTTAACTGTTGAGAAATAATATTATATTTATGCATAAATTTCTTTTAGAAACTTTTTATTTTTAATATTTTTTTGCAAGAAAAATGCATACAGTACTTAGAGTCAGCACTCTGGGTGTGTTTAATGCTGCTTAGTGCTTGTTCTGCTTTGTTTCTTGGAGTATAAAGGAGTTATATAATCCTTCATTAAAAACTGTACATTTTGCCAGAACAATCCTTTGTGGTAAAATGGAGTATATACACACTACAACCGTTCTTGTTTGCTTAAAGAAGAGGATAAAACACAAGCCCAAAACAGGTGTATTTTTTCCTGCATGTTCATGTCAATGGTGGGTGGGAGAACAGACATAAAATATATTACACTAAAGTGAGTACTGTCATGATAAATTACCTTGGCTGTGCACTCATTGTCATTTGCTTTGCCCCATTTTCTTCATTATAGCTTTACCTTGGTAGATTCTTTTCTAAAAAGATGGATAGAGAAAGCCCTGAGTGTAGTACCTCTGGGCTGGATCTGCTAAGCTGGAATCATTTGTTCAGTGAGACAGACAAAATGCATTTTCTTTTCATTTTAAAATAAAATGGTAGTTGGTTTTGCCCAGTGACACAGTAAAAATGAACACAGGGCCCCTGGGTATTGGCCCAGTCTCATCATATATCTGTCATATTTTATTTCTTTGAATGCATGCTTTTTGTTTATCCTCTTTAAAAATCTTGAGATTTCAGAGACTTTTCATCTCTTGGTTTAATGAATCAAATTATATATACACGTCTCTGGCAATCTTTCTTTATCGTGTGGGCCTCTAACAAAGATTAGTTCAGCCAAAAGGCAGTCAGAAGGTTTTTGTTTAAAAAAAAAAAGTTTTGATCTATAAGTGATCTCCCAAAGAGGAGGTAAGTGAGTGGTGGGGAGGCATGGGCTCAAAGGGTCACCTAGGTGCCATGGTGCTGGGCAAAGACACTGTCCTCATGGAGTCTGTGATTTGGGTCACTGGTGATGAGATAGTCATGGAGACAAGCTTTGGGAACTCTGCCTTGGTGTTGCACCTTCTGCTAATCTGGCTTTATAGGAAGGCAATCTGAGGAGACTGTGGACTAGGAGTATGGACTCATGGTGACTTTCTGCAGGAGATGGAGTATGATGTCATACACGAGAGACGACTGCACCACATGCAGTGGTGTGTCTGCCATGGTCTAGATACACCCTTGTGCTCATATGGTTTACAGGTTCCACCCATGAGGCAGCTGAAGTCCGGTGCCTGCTGCCATCTGTGCTTCACCTGAGGGGCATGGAACCTGCCAGAAGGGCCTTCCTTAACGAACCAGCTTCTTGACTTGTAGATCAGTTGTCACACCAGCTCTGTTGTGTGACTTCTCAGTGTGGTTCCCATTGGGGACACATGTTTTCAGATTTTTCTAAACCAAAAATACTTTCTTTTACAATTAAAAAGATTTTTTTGTTTGTTTGTTTAACACTTAAGATGCTTTAACAATGCTTTAGGAAAGGGAGAGGGGAAAACAGTAACTCATCAGTATCACTTCTGACACTTTGTGACTGTTCATTCCTTTTCTACTGTTTTTTCTTCTTACCTTCTCATTTTTTGCTAGCCTAATTACAAACTTCATGAAAAGTTGCAAAAATTATCAGCATGTGAAGTTTGACATATAGCCTTAGGTTTTCTACCTTACTGAGTAAGTTGATTAGGTCTTCAATATCTTTACTTATTTTTTTTTCCTCTTGATCTATTTTTGAACTGAGAATGGCATAGTAAAGTATTTTATTATTAAGGTGTATTGTCGATGTCTCTTTGTATCTCCTGTAGTTTGTGCCGGTTGTTGCTGTGTTATTTGGTGTACAAATATTCATAACTATTATATCTTCATTTTGAATTGTGTCTTTTAGCATTGAAATGTGTCCTTTTTCATCATGACCCTTATAAGGGTCAGACAGAAACAGCATCCTCTCCCCCATCTCAGTATACCTCAAAAAAATGAGAATTTGTTTTAAATTGGTCTGATAAATAGTCCTTGCTCTCTCTTACACTGATTTACTTGCCAGTTGAAAGGTAGAAAACTGAAGTCCTTTTAAAATTAATTAAAAATCTCTGAATCCAAAAACCAGGTACAGTGCATTCTTTTGGATCCTTGCCTCTGAACGGTCTCTTGGTAGGTACCTAATTCTTTAGTGTGTCAAAAGTGTTAAGGTGTTTAATGAATAAGTTCTGAAGCAGAACTAATTAATGGAAAGATAAAAAATGTAGTCAATAAATACCTTCTTTTTTAACACTGAGAGGTGGCTTCAAGTTGTTTTCTAAATAGGGCATAGGAAGATAATTGCAGTTCATGTCTTTTTCTAATGTGAAGTTCTTTCAGTTCTTACACCTCCACCTTTTTTTTCTTTTGACCTTCCCACTTTTTATGAAACACAAAGAATTCCAAACTAAGTTCATGATGCATACATAATATTTTATATGCTTTAATATCATCTTGCTTTTTAGTTTTTACCCTATAATTACTTAATGTGAACAGAGTTATTGGTATGCCTAAAATAGCCAGGTTACTTTTAAGTCTTGACAAAGTATATTGTACCGTATAGAGACTATAAAAATGGCATTTCCCCACTAACTTTAGACCCAACTCCTAAGATATTTGTTTTGCTGCATTCACATTTTGTCTTTTCTCTTCTGTGTTCAGAATAAACACTTTACTTGAGAGAATAAAATATAAACAGAATAAAATACTTTCTCTTCTGTGATTATTAGAGTCATATAGTTGGAATTATTAATATAACACAATCTGTATCTAAGTCTTTTAATTGTAACTTTAAATTCCCAAGAGAACTATGATTGTTTATGTAGGGTTTGGATGGAAGGGTTAGATGGCCCTATCAAGTTGGGGGAAGAGGGCATAAGCGAGGAAGGGAAAGACAGAATTAAATGAACTTAATAATATAAAAAGGGTAATTTCTAGAACCTGGGTTAAGATTCCATTTTAATTAGGATCAGTTATTTAGAATCAGTTCATCTCTTATAAACATTTGTGCATTATCAAAGAAAACATAAGTTATAGTTATCAAAATTCAAAATTTTCTTCTTATTTTTATTCCAAAAAGAAAAAATCTGAGATGTGAAAGAATAATATTATGCTGTTTTGAGAATTTGTGAAAATGTGACTTTTGTGTTGTGGTTAAGATTTCTTCCCATATACTTGTTATTAACAGTCAAGTGCTTCACACTTTAAAATCTTAAAAGGGCTATCCCCAAGCCCCAGAAAATTATTTTCTTTTGCATCCACATTTCTGTGTTTTGAGATGCTGTACTATGAACCAGGTAGGTTCGCTTTACATATTATGATGATGATGAACTTAGTTAATTTAGACATTTTTATAATAGGCAAACCAGTTATTTGCTTTAAAAAATTGCATGCTTATCTTGTTTTAAACTTTCTAAGTAGTGATTAAAACATTTATCTATGGTTTAAATTATATACTTTAGAATTCCTCAGCATGTAGATTTTTGGATAAAATATAGTCTTTACAATCTGGTAGTTTAGACTTAACTTCAAACCCTCTCTCTACTATCCATCAAAACCAAGTCTTGTTCATTCTATCTCCTTGGTGTCTCTTTAACCTATCCTTAATGTTCCTTCCCATGACCACTGCTCTTAAAATTTTGTTTCTGGGTTGTGGCTGCCATCTGAAAAGTCTATCTACTCTCAATCTGTTATTAACTTCAACCTCCAAATCTATGTTATGCTACCACCACAATAATTTTTCTAAAATATAAAATATCTTGTTAGACTCCTTGTTAGGATTGTCATTTTAGCATTTTGGGGATAAAATGTTAGCTCTTAGCATGGCCTATGAAGCCATTTAGGTCTTGGTCTTTGCCCTCCTTTCCAGCCTGATTTGTGCCATTCCCTATTCCTACTCTATTTTCACTATATTGAATTGCAGGAAGTTTCCTAAGCACCAAGTTCTCTCACTGGCAAGCTATTGCATTTACTACTTCCTTTGTTTAGAACATTTTTTCTCCTCTTTTTAATTGTCTGTCTCTTGCTTCTTCATCTTCTTTTACTCTTTCCTTTCTTGCCCTAGTCTGGATCAGACGCCTCTGTTCTGGGCTTCTACTTCATGCCTAGACAGGGTTCTTAGTCTATCTTTTACTTGTTTATACTCCTACTGCATTGTGAGTACTTGAAATGTCTCTCTTATTTTTGTCTCTCTGTCATCTGTGATAGGACCTCTTAAATAGGTTCTCAGTAAAGGTTCAGTGAGCCAAATTAGCCAGCACTTTGTTTTGCCATTAAGCAGTTTTTATAATTGTTTTAGTTCTGGGTACCTACAAAAAATTGCTGTATTCTGTTGCCATTTTCTTTATGTTTTATCTTGAGATACTGACTACCCTCTGTTTCTCTTTCATCTCTATGATTTTAGTAAAATGCATTTCCCTAAGACTCTTGCTTTAGCATAGATCTAGTATGGACTGAGAAAATATTTTCCTACTGTTAGCCAGGAAGTTTGAACAAGGAGAATAAGAAAAGATAAATATTAAATATCTGAGGTCACTAACAACTCTTTAACAAAACACTCCTTCCTTGTTCTCCATCAGGAACTCCCAGTAACAAGAAAGAATCTAACTTGTACCCTGGT
The DNA here is from genome assembly GCF_025265405.1 of Mesoplodon densirostris. Classification (NCBI taxonomy): domain Eukaryota; kingdom Metazoa; phylum Chordata; class Mammalia; order Artiodactyla; family Ziphiidae; genus Mesoplodon; species Mesoplodon densirostris. The sequence goes on from NC_082664.1 coordinate 40,303,792, forward strand.
CATTGACCATGGTAGAAAAACTTTATATCTGTGGAAGGGGATTTGGCTTTAATTCCTAAAAGTGACATTACTTTTGACATCAACTGGAAGGAATAGGTCTACAAATTAGAATTAATTTTACTAGAAAATTAACATTTAAGAGTTAAAAGCGGCTTATGGAAAGAAAAAATCTTATGTGTAGTTAGTAACTGAGCTTGCCTATACTTAAGTAAAATTTAAACTCTATAGTAATGTTTTGATTTTAAGATTTCCTATCAAAATATTTAAAGTATATTTTTGAGAAATGAAATCCAGACCCCTTTGAAAGTCTGATTTAAATACCAATAGTTGTTAAATACTCATTATCTTATAAGCATTATTACATCAAATTCTCTAATTTACTCTGTGAAAAAAGTATTTGCTGTAGTCATCTTATAGATGAAAAAACCAAGGCTCTGCAGTATCAGGTGATTTGCCCTAGGTCACAGCTAGAAAATAAGTGGTGGGTATAGGATTTGAACCCAGATTTATCTGACTCAATGTCCATTCTCTTAACCATCACATTACAAATGTGATGCTTTCTTTAACAGGAATTTTAAAATGGAATTTTGAAATTATGCAACTAGTTGGTTTAATCTTGACAGAAAATGGAGGGCCTATGTTAACTTTACCAATTTGTTTCCTTTTATTAAAAACAATTTTCTTCTAACAACACTAAGTACCACACCAGTGTATGTTACAAAAAACCAAACATGACCCAAGTATAAGATGGTTAATCAGCTACTAAATATCCACAAATATGGTCCTCCTCCCAGTGACTAGTTTACGCCAGGCAGGTGTTTAGGACTGGGGAGAGCTGGCTCAGAGTGTGAATCTCATGAGCCCTCAGAACACAAGATGAGGATCTTAAGTTCTGCTTATGGGTCTTTCATCTGGGTATTGGAAGAGTTCAGGGTCCATCTAGTTGGTAGGTATTAAAGTGGAAATGAAGCTTTTAAGAATGCTCCAGGATTGCAAGAATGGCCACAAATCTTTGCAGTTTCTTCCATGCAGAGGTGGAGTCTATTTCTCCACTCATTGAGTTTGTACTGGCCTTGTGACTTGTCTCAGTTCTTAGGCTGAATCCTCTGCTCTTCCCTTAAATGCTCACAGTCTCTGGACAGAGTAGGGATGCTTGGCCTGCTTTTCTCATTGCTCTTTTTTTTTTTTTTCCTGAGGTCATGGCATCCACGTACAGAAAGCTTCATCTTCATTTTTCCAGATTTCTTATATCTACCTACATATCAGTGTCTTGCTCCCACTCTCCTCCTCTACCCTGCCTTCCCCTAATTAAGCCCATTATTTCATATTTTCTCAAAAAGTATCAAGGATTCTTTTGTCTTTAAGGAATTGAAAACTTAACTAATTACAGGTTTAATAAGTTGGTTTCGTTTTGTCACTAAGAAGATCAAAGCTAGTCAGTTGTAGGTGTTGGTTTACTTACTTGGTGAATGCCATTGAGAATTCAGTCTTCCTTTTGGTATGCAGAGGGGGAGGTGTTATTGATGAGTACATGCACATCAAAATTACTTGAATTTTTAAGTTTGCAAACTAAAAAACAGATTCAGAAATCTCACAATATAAACATATAACCTAATGAAACTTTATAATCAAAGATCCTGTAACCATTTCACAAGTTAAGAAACAGAACTTTTACAACCCCTGCCCCCCTGGAGAAGTCCCACTGTGTGACCCATCCTAAACACCAAATTTGATTTGCTTATTTCTAAATTTGATGATTAGACTCAGGTTCAATCCCTTTGCAAGACTCTAGGTGGGTGTGTTCTTTCATCAGATGACGTGATTATCTAGTTGCATTTTTTGATGGTGTTAACAACTGTTGATACTCAATGCCTAGATCCATTAATTCACTGGGAGTTGCAAAATGAACATGTTCTAATTTTATATTTTTGTTTGTTAGTTGGAATGCTTTTATAGAGAGATACTTCCTCTCAACTACTATTTGTTTATTCAGTGTGAAGTTCACATAGGAATGGCCACATATATGCTTGATACTTCTCCATTATATACCAACTTTTAAGATAACTAATTGGTTTCTTATCCTCTGAGGGTACCTAGATAGTTTCTTAAAAATATCCTTATGTACTAATGAATTTAAACAAATGATGAATTTCAGTGCTTTGCAGTTTTGACCATTATTGAAGTGCAAACTGTCCTATCTTTGGCAAGTAAGAGCCTCTTCAAGTTGGCTCCTGTGCCTTTTTGATACAGCAGTCTTTCTTTGCTATGTAATATGACCAGATCCTCATCTTGTATAATTCTGCCCCACACCTGGAATCAGCCATTAGTCATTTCTCCAAGAAGCTTGAATTTGTTTTTGTGAAAAATATTTCACAATCTTTGTCCTACAGATATTCACTGCTACTGAGTTGGTCATTGTCTCTTGGTCCATTTAATAAATAAAATGAAGAGAAAAATATTTGTATGTGTGTCTGTGTATGTGTGTGTAGTATGTATATATATATGTATATATGAACACATATATAAATAAAATTTCTCATGAGTTCATACAATATATTTAACTAAAACTGAATACAATAGGGCTTTATCTATCCTTGTCTATATTGCATCTTCAACTACTTCCTTCCATATTGAGAATGCTGTGGATGATATAATTAAAATATTGCATAATTGCTCAATTGCTTTATGCCACATTACAAATATAACAACCTTAGAATAACAGTACTAATGCCATCACCACCAATATGATTACTGAAAATACATAAAAAGATTTTTGCATATGCTTGTCCCGTTCTCCCCCATCCATCATTATTTTTAGTAGTTGTACTATATATTGTTAAAGCATATAACCATTGCATGCTGTACCCTCTCCCTTTTAACCTTCATTTAGTCTTAATTCTACAAGTAACTGTATAGTTAGTGCTACCACTAGTCTTTATGTCAGTGTCACTCTAACTATTTTGGTTGTATGAAGATTATTCACTAATAGTAGGAAAAATCCATGGGAGCAAAATTCCCTGAGTTCTTTTATATTGTTGGTATAGTTTGTGTCCTTTATTCTTGAAAATCCATTTTGCTGGATATGAAATTCTTGGTTCACATTTCTTCCTAGAGTATTTTAAATGTTACTCCTTCCACCTCACTCAGATCAATAGGCAAATCATGGAGCTTTTGTTTTCTGCCACCATATCTTTTGTGTCTTTCTGTCCTCTTTAATCTTGTTGTCACTGCCTTAACTCATGATGTGGTAATTATGAGGTGAGGTGAAATCATGTATTTGTAATCTGTGAAATATTATATGGTTGTCTCACAGTGATGTAACAGTACTTCCTTTGCCACTCTTCACACTGTCATTAGTTCTGCTATTAAAGCATTGGATAGGCCATGACTCTCTTTACTTGAAACACTTTTAGTCGTTCATCTTTTTTTTTTTTGCGGTATGCGGACCTCTCACTGCCATGGCCTCTCCCGTTGCGGAGCACAGGCTCCAGACGCGCAGGCTCAGCGGCCATGGCTCACGGGCCTAGCCGCTCCGCGGCATGTGGAATCTTCCCGGACCGGGGCACGAACCCGTGTCCCCTGCATCAGCAGGTGGACTCTCAACCACTGCGCCACCAGGGAAGCCTAGTCGTTCGTCTTTGAAATAGGATGAAGCAGACTGTTGCATTGCATTAAATGTTCTCCCTCTTGGGTGCTGTGTTTTCCCTCTAGACTTGGCCTTCTCTCTATGTCCCATAGGTTTCCAGTATTGGGCTAATACTGCTCATCATCCCCTGGGCAGATCATGCTCATGCTGCTGTTTCACAAAAAGTACTGCTCTTCTCTTGAAGGCTCCACTGTGATTAAACCCAAACACTACTTTACTTGTGAGGTCTTAACTAAATACCCTCAAATTCAAAACAAATGTTTTTTCTTGTGTGCATTCCCTATCCTGATCCTATAGTACTTATTTTATTTTTTCCTATTTTATCATTTTTTTGGACATATAATAAGAGTCTTTCTTATTATACATTAAAAATTCTTGAGAACAGCATTTCTATTTCCTGCATGTCTCTATCCCTCCACAGCATAAAGCACATGTTCTAGCTGAAGGGTAGTATTAGAGCTAGGGTTAGGATGCTAGATGTATTCATTGAATGGGATGAAGAGGACAGCCATCATTTCTACCATTTGATAGGTGTGAAGTGTGCAAGACTTAGTTATAATATGAACATTATAATAGGCTTCAACTCTAAATGCTTTCTTAGAAAAAGAAAACAGAAGAATTTCAAGATATAACTGCTTTTTAGTTTAGTCTTTTTCTTGGACGTGTTTTTTATAATATGCTACTAACTTTCTTGATTTGGACACATGTTTGGGTTTCTGTATGTAACCAATTTGTTCTTAACACTAATAGTGCCAAATTCAGGATTACCAGCTTGCTACTTACCATATCTTCTACCTCCTCAGAGGCAGCTACCATCATCCCTTACTTATCTATCAGGATACTCTCTATTTTTTTACGTCTCCTTTATTTTTTTATAGATCTTTATTGGAGTGTAATTGCTTCACAATACTGTGTTAGTTTCTGTTGTATAACAAAATGAATCAGCCATACATATATCCCTATATCCCCTCCCTCTTGAGCCTCCCTTCCACCCTCCCTATCCCACTTAGTAACAGCTATTTGGCTCATTCTTTGTGTGTGTAAATAAAAATTCATAAGCTAAATCAGTGATTTTTTTGTAGATAAGAATTATTGGCTTCTCTAAAAGTGTCAAGATGTATCCATTATAATTTTTCAACAGAATGACTTTGGACATCAATCACTGAAGATTGGCAGGCACCAATTCTAAATATTTTAAAGATTCTATTCTTACACACCAATATAATTTCTAAAGTTTAATGCTCATCATCTTCTTTCTGTTCTTGTCCTTCAAAATATTACTTTATGGCATCTGCTGTCCGCAAATAGTCCAACTCAATTTAAAATCACATAATTTAAAAACTCTTAGTGTTGTTCATTTGTAAATGAATATTTTTGTTCATATGTATTCATAATAAAGTTTATGAGCTGACTACAACAATCAGTTATAGTGAAGGGCTGACTGATAAAAGTAAAAATGTGAATTAAGTCATTCTGTAGAAGAATCGTTAAATAGAGCTACAGTACAACCTCACATACACTCACAGGAAACTACCTAAGTAAACTTCAAATGCTATATTTTTAGGGATTCGTTGGCTATGATAGATAGCTGTACTCACTCATGAATAACTGAGATAATTTTTATAAATTCATTTTATCTATGTCATTAACTCACCAAACGATGTGTTTCACATTAAAATAAAAACACTGTCTGTAAAACCAGCATGTCAGGGTACCGGCATACCATGATCTGTATTACTTCTTTAATTATGTTGTAACTTTTTGTCTCTGTTTTGTCTTTAAATTTTCCAGTTTTTTTGCTCTATGAATCTTTAACATTTACTTCTGTTTTACAATCCTGTTTCCTGTGGTTTGAAAGTAAAATACTTCATAAGACGATGCAAAGAACTGAGAAAATATAAATAGACCAAACAGCAACTTTCATATTGAGTGTGAGCTTTTCTAGTAATTTTAGGGCTTTGGGGGAAGGTTACTTTTCTCAAACTCTAAAATGTTTCTAGCTGAGACTACTTGCACCCAGTGGGAACTGACCTAAAAACTAGCATCAAATATTCTATAGTTATGAGGATGAACAGGATTTCCCAGTCCTGAAAGTGTGCAAAATCTTTGTGATGAAAAAAAAAGGCCGCTTCTCTATTAGATAGTCCATGCATAACCACATGTCTTCACAGCTGTGACTCCTGCACATTACTCAGTGTAAATGTGCATAATATTTCCTGAAGAACATTAGTCAGCTCATAAATTAACTGATTTACAAGACAACTATCTTTCTACAAGTTCCTTAAATGTTTGTTGTGAATTGAGTGACTATTAGGTGATATAGAAAACTGGATAAAGCAAAATAGTTTGAAATGGTTGATTAGATTAATGTCTAATTGATATATTGTGTATCCTAATGGAAATTCTATGTTATAAAACAATTAGTATTGTTTATATGTAATGTGAGTTCTGATGTTTGGAGCAGAATAATTCACATTGATTAATTTCACTATGTTTCTCCAAACATTTTTAGGGAGAGGAGCAGAGGATAAGTTTTACTTTGGTTGAGTCAGTTAAATTTTTGTGTTACTTTTCAGCCTCATAGACTTTTTATTTCCCCATGATAGTAAAAAAGATAAATAACTTAAATTTAAAATTTTTGATAGAAATATGGTGAGAATTTTAATTTCATCAGTTAGGTAAAATAAAACATATAACAGATATTTGAAGACCTCCACAATTTAAAATGGTCTATGTATGGCAAGGGGAAATTTATATATATATTGAGTATTTTTTGCCTATTGATGATACACTTATCAATCAATGAATATTTACTGTTCTGCAGATCTGTGTACCTGTTATATTTAAAAGTATAAGGAAAAACATCTGTGAAAATAATTGCTATTTTAAAATAAAAGATTCATTACAGAAAAATTTAGAAAACAAAAAGTAGAAAGAAGGAAAACAATAAGCACATCACTTGAAGCCAATTGCTGTAATAGCTATGTGCATTTTCTTTTAGTCTTATATCCTTTTTGATTTTTAACACAATTTATTATCAATCAACAAATTAATAATAACATAGAATATACTATATAGAATAATAAAACAATATATTTTGGCCCTATCAAGATTATTTTTCTTTAAGAAATTAAGAAATAGTAGACTTTTAATTGAAAATTCTTTTAGTCTTAGAGTTTCAGTTTCATTTTTATGTACTTTATGTACTTTTTAATGTACTTTATTATAGCTATAACCATAATCATTGTTTGTATCTTTTTTTTTATTTAACATTATAAGATTTGTATTTCTGCATGTTAGTTCTGAAACTAGTTTTAATTCTATATGAATTTATATATAGATATAGATTTCTGTTTTCGTTGGATATTTTATTTATTTATTTTTGCCAGTCTGAAGTTATGATTAATAGCACTCCAGTGAATATTACATGTGTTTGTTCTAAATCTTTTGATTGATTTCCAGAAGTGAAATTACTGAGTCAAAGGCACTAGTAATTATTATTGTGTTTACTATACATGAAAATCAATTAGTTGAAAAGTGATGAGTACTTATAAATGGGTCAGAGCTTGTATTATAAATGATAACTTGAGAAAGTGTTTCAGAAATGTATCAGAGAGAAATGTAATCATTTTTCTCTCTTCAAGATAAAAGCCAGTATAGAAAGAGTAATAATGACAATAGAGGAAAAGGAACAGGAAGTGGATCAATGCCCTGTTATTTCCATAGCACGGGGGACTAAGAAAATATAATAGCTGTTGATGTCTTCTGTTTAAAAAATAATGCAAGTAAATTATAAGACATAATAAAACTCATCCATTAGCCTGTAATGAGAGAAAACCTACTATTTGATGCATTCGCTTTGTGTATACATGTGTGTGTTTCTGGGGAGAAGAGGGTGTATAAAATGAGATAATACTATATGTATGATTTGATATCCTGCTTTTGTTATTTTACATAATGTGAACATTTCTCTGTTACTTTAAAAAATTTATGATATTTAGTGGCTGCATAATATTCCATAATTTATTTATGTTTTCATTCACATTTATCTTGTTTCTACCTTTTATGGCTATTATAAATATCACTTCAGTGAACATTCTTATAAGCAGTTTTGGTACTTCTGAGAATGCAATTAGAGTAAATACCTATAATTGGAATTACTAGTTTAAAAGTAATGCCGTTTATGGATTTCTGAAATTCATCTAAGTGGAGGTAAGGTTTATCTTTTAAATTTCTGTAGTTAAAGTCTCCCTTACGTTACTTTAATGCTGTATAACCTCAGACACCTTATTTGACTCTCAGGTCTCTAGTTATCCTTCCTTGAACAAATATATGACTGTGAGACATTTAAGTCATTCATCAGTGTCATGAACTAAAGGAATTTGGGGAGGGTCAGGTAACAAATGATACTGCTCAAGATGTATTAAATATCTATTATGGTTATTTTATGCTGATCATTTGATCACATGGTGGTTTTAACCACCTCCTCAATAATATATATGTTTTCTCTCTCCATACCAGAGTGCCTCGTGGTTCTCTAAGGATTTCCAAACTGCCTGTGTGGGGTGGGCAAAGAATCTGTAATCTCAGTCAGCCTCAGCCTCTCTCTCTCTGTCTCTCTCTGTGTCTCTGTCTTGTTCTCTCTCCCTTCCCCTCTCTCTTATTTCTCTGGTTACACACTATCTTTTCTTTCCAGTGGTCTGACTGGCCTGAGGTGTTACAAGTAGTCTTTCTTCTTCTTTTTTCCTGTCAGTTCTGACTTTAATCTTAATAATGAGAGCAGATATTCACTCATCTCTGTGGTTAGAGTGCAGAAAGAATAAATCTTTGGTAGCGTGGCTCTAGGAAGAGTTTTTTTTTACACCTAGAAATATTCCCTGTCTTTTTTCTCTTTAAAACTTTCCCTTTCCTACAGAAGAACAGAGAACACAGTTGACAGCCCTTCAGAAGCCAGGGACACTTATGGAATTGCCTCAGCAGAAAAGCCTTTCAGAACTTAAGCTCTGAAGCTTCTTCATTTCCCTTTGTTTGGGCAACTAAGTACTCTTGACTCAGGATGGTGAACTATTGATTTCAGGTCACCAGTGGGCGTTGCTCTGAAGTGAATAGTTGATTCCTGTGTTCTAGAATTCTAGAATTTTAAAAAGACATCCACATTTGACTACAGTACAGCGCCCTTTATGGAACTGTTTATGGCATAGCAAATCTGGGCCTCCATGTTTTACCCAATTTAACCTCTTTGGCTCTATTATTATGGACTAGAGCTCTCTCGCTGGCCCTGAGGCCTTGAATAGAGTTTGGCTTGGTGAAAAGAGAAGGATATCCTTTAGGAATCAGTGATGGTGAGGTTTTGTTTGCCTGGAGCACAAGACTTAGTTGCTGAATAATGTATGTTTAACATATGTCGAGTCAGTTCCAGATTTATAAAGGCTGTAATATCCTTGTATATTGCCTCTTACTGTCACTTCTAGCAGAAGGAGCAGAAGAAAGGATGAGCCTAAGACGTCACCTTTGCTCCTTCTGGTCAGAATGCAAAAAGTTAAGGTGGCAGAAGATAATGAAACTATTTGTTAAAATGAGGTTCTTGGCTTCTCTGTTGGATTTCATTTATTCAGGCCACTCCGGATTTCCTTCAAGAACTGAATTTAAGATGATGTTACTTTACATATTATATGAAAATGTTGTACATTGTTACATGTATATAGATGGTGTTATATACTTAGACTCCATTATGCTAGACGATCAATACCATATATGAAACTGAATAAAATATCATGACTAGGATAAAAACAAGTGTAGATACTTGAATACCTATATCTTAATTGTTTTCCAGGGAAAGGGGATGTATTTGGAGACATCTTCTGGAAGGAAACCACCCTTGCTCATGCCTGTGCCAATGTCCGAGCACTGACATACTGTGACCTCCACATCATCAAGCGAGAAGCCTTGCTTAAAGTCCTGGACTTTTATACAGCTTTTGCAAACTCATTCTCAAGGAATCTCACTCTTACTTGCAATCTAAGGAAACGGGTATGTTGTCTGGACCCACTTCCACTTATTAGTATCTAGAGGGTTAATACCTTATATGCTGTTAGTTGAAGAGTGGTAAAGTGATTTTATTTCGTAGTAGCACATTCCCATCAATGTAAAGTGACCTGATTTTTCCCCCTTTCTTTATATTTTGTTTACTTTTTAAAGAGGGGATAAAAACCCTGAGTACATGGGTAAAGATTTGAATCTTTATCATTTAAGTGCAAAATGAAAAATAGACTTGAGGAGAAATAAACTGTACTATAATATAATTAGTTAATTCTTGGGGTTTATAATACTACCATAAAATTAATATCAGTGTCTCTTACTTTATTATGTGGATATTTTAAAGCTAGTAAGGTTAATCAAACTGGTTGCCTACTTTATATTCCTGATTCTCTTTACACCCTCCCTCTCATTTAATAGTCAATTCATAAAGCTCATTCCCCATTAATTCTTTCAAACACACTATCTCAAAAAATAATTAGCCACACTGACATATCCTATAAATAGATTTAGGAATCCTTTACTTCGCATGGCTGCTGCAATTTTAATCTTCTTGCTGTTTTCTTTTTTATTGATGAGTGTGGCACAAATTTAATTTGCATAAAGAAATTTCCTATCTATGACTTATAGGTCATTGGACATTGGCGAGGGCTCTTTTATTGCCAACAGTGAAATAGATGTTTGGATAATAGCACTTAAGGAATTTCATCTAAGATGATTACCTGTCTATGATGAAGTATTTTGAAATAACAAGGCTTCCCTTCCACTAATCCCTTAAATAGAACCTTCCTGCTAGTTAACATGGAGAAAAAAAATCAATCCAAGAGACAATTTAACATCTTTACTGCAGCAACAAAGAAATGTGCATAAGTAAGCAAATCAACGTAATTCTCTACTCAGGGCTCTAAGAGAGGATAAGACTTCAGGAGTCATATTCATACTAGTGTCACAACACTTGATTTATATATGAATAGCAGTTTCAGTTTATATTTTGTTAGCAAATAGTTATTGAGCATCCACAACCTGCAAGACAAAATGTAAAGAGCTGTAGAGAGCATGAGGACTAAATACACAGTCCCCACGCTCAAGGAGATGACAGCCAAGTGTGAATATTATGTGAAATGCAAATATGTGAAACATCTATTTGTGCAAGTAATTGAGAGTTAAGGTAATGATAAACCTGGAAGAGGGGTACCAAACAGGACACCTGCTCATTCATTAGGGAAATTGGAGTCCTGTCTAGTATTACACAGAAATATGTCTCCTTAGGTCTGTGTTCTACCTTCTCTTCTACAAGGCTACCTGATGGGTATTTGAAACTCTTATGTCTTATTAAATCTTCCCAATATACATTTTGCCAGTTTTAGAATCTTCCCACATACTACAAGTTTACCAAAACTCAGATCTGTCCTTACAGTCCTCAGGACAGATGTTATTTGTCACTGTCCTCCTCAAAGCACTGTTCTCTACACATCATCTCATCTGATGTTTATAATATTCTTGTGGGGAAAAAAGGGCAGTTATTTTCCCTTCAAACACATGAGGGAACTCAGACCTAAAGAAATTAATATTAAGTAACTGACTGATATATTTGCAATGAAAGGTGTCAAAGAGGAATAATTAAGACAACTCAGCAGTGGCAAATAAATTTTGGTTCTTCAAGATGAGTTAATCACAAAGCTCTATCATCTCTTTTTCTCTTTCACACATCTGAGCATGTGCACATTACACATGTGCACACACACACACGTTGGTTATAAGAGCTGAGCATACATACCAGCGTGCCTATCTCTGATGGTGTTAGAGACAGAAAACTCATGCTGTTTTTTTTTTAATGGGACCCAGGAAAGGAGCTCCTGCCTCTGTAGGTGCCGGTGTGCTAGTTATATCACATGGCTTCTTCCCTTGTTCCTTGTTATAACATGTGTCAGGTTTTTCGTTTGTTTACTTTTAAAAAATATTTCTTGCCCTTTTGCAATTGATAGATGGTTTCAATAACTTGAATGTGGGTGTATTGCTAATCAGTGTCACTTTATTCTCAGAAAAAAGTATTTTCATGAAGAAGAGAAACTGTAAAAAAATGATTCATGAGAATAGCTACAATTTTGAGAGCCTATTTTATAGCCATGCACTTCAACATATTTTGTATATAATAATTAATCTTATTAAATATCAACAACCCACAGATGAGGCAGTATAATCTCCATTTCATTGATGAGAGGTTGAGGTTCTGAGAGTGAGACAGCAAGTTGCCAAATAAATTACGGGTCAGAGTCCATCTCTATCTGATTCTAAAACCCATATTCTTTAGATTATACCATGTTGCTTTTGTTTGTCAAAATAGCTGATTTTTTTCCCCTACAACAATACCCTACAGGCACACTGTCAACAATGTACAGAGTTTCTCATTCACTCAATTACTTTAACTTCATTCCCCCATTGAGCTATTAACAAAAGTATTTTGTTCTTATTGCTACTATTTTCAGTGAACATTGGTTGTGAATTGTAGAATCAAGACTATGTCTTTAGCATGCTATTGATATCTCCTAGCTATCATAACCATTAATTAACGGCTAACTCCAAGTTGGGGGAGCAGATTTGGGACTCAGGTTTTCAGGCTTCATAGATTACAGCTCCAGCCACATAAGCACATACAGTGGCTCTGTAGTGTTTAGTTCTTGGTGGCTGTAGTAGGGAGGAATTTGGTAATGCTTTAGCTGCTTGCCTCCATCTCTATTCAGGAGAAATAAGACGTTCGTTATGCAGATATATCTCCCACTAACCATCCTTAGGTCCCTCTATATAAAATTTCTAGAACTATAACTGGTAATTTCATCCAAAAATTAGAGCAGGGGTTGGCAAAATTTTTCTGGCAAGGACCAGAAAAAAGTAGATATTTTAGAATTTGAGGGCCATATAGTTTCTGTCTCAACTACTCAACCCCAAAATTGCAGCGTGATATTAGCTGTCTTAACTTGGGCTGCTATTACAAAACACCATAGATTGAGTGGCTTCACCAACATGAATTTATTTCTCACAGTTCTGGAGGTTGCGAAGTCCAGGATCAAGGCACTGGTCAATTCGGTTCCCTGATAAGTGTTCTTTTATTTCTGGTTTGGCAATGTCTGCCTTCTTGTTGTGCCCTCATATGGTGGAGAGAGATAGAGAGAGGAAGCAATTTCTCCCGGGTCTCTTCTTACAGAGACACTAATTTTATCATGAGGACCCTCATGGCCTCATCTAAACCCAATTATCTCCCCAAGACTCTTTCTTCAAATATCATCCTACTGGGGGATTAGGGCTTCAACATATTGATTTTAGGGGAACACAGTTCAGTCCATAGCAGCAGCCAAAGATAGTATATAAATAAAAGAGGATAGTTGTGCTTCAGTGAAGCTTTACTAACACAGGTGGCTTCTTATGGTCCTTAGTGTGTCAGTAGCTGAGAGTAGAGGACTGGAAGTTAGATGGGGATGACAGTAGGTATGCAAATAGAATTCTTCCCCTTTGTTAGAAAGCAAATGTCTACTGATTGCCACCCAGCAAAGAGGGTCATAATGAAATGGAAAATGCCATATATAAGAGGTGGCTGCACACAAAAACAAAATCCAAACAAACAAAACAAAAAAGAGGTGGCTACAGGAGCCAGGTAGATAACACACGTGAGTAAGGCAAGGCTCTGTGGCTATGAAGACTGGAAAGTTCACACCATATGTAGAAGGGCTGCTGCTACTTAGTCTACTTGTACATTGCCTTGGAATACCAGCCCACTGTTGCTTGGTCTGCATATTTTTTTTCAGAGAAGCCAGAAGTATGAATTTTTATGTGAAATCACATGAGTTTGGTAACTAATTTACTTTGTCTTTGAAATAGTCAAACAAAACAGATCTGCTTGCCCTTGGTCAACTGTTTGTGAACTGAATGGAATGATTTAAAGAACCCCTGATCTTATCATACTAGGAGCCTGAAATTTTTCCCTGCATCCTGTAAATTTGGATGAGAAAAATTATTATATCGTGATTTTCTTTAATTTCTAAGTGAAATTTAGCCTTTTTTTCAATTATGAAAGTTGATAACAAACTACAGTGTTATTAGAAGTACCAAAAGACATTACAGATATTTTCATAGCATAATGTTTTTGTTGAAGACATCCTAAAATGTTGTTTGCACTCATCAGTACTTAATAATTATGATAGTTATTAGACCTGCTGTGATAATAATGTTATTATGTTAATAGAAAAGCACATAGATTACTATCTTGCAAATTAGTTTTAAAATTTGATAACCGAATTTCAATACAATATGTTTCCTTTGCAACACTATGTATTTTATATTGTGCATTTAAAGCAGCTCTTCTGGAATGAGGCCTATTCCACAGGCTTTACCAGACTGCTGGAGATTAAGATCCCCCATATGAGAGTCAGAAACTGGACTAAGTTGAGCAAAAGGACTGGTTGGTATATGTTTTTCAATAATAAGAAGACAGTTCTATAGTTTCCAATATGTTTAAACATATTCAGAAAAGGCATAAGAGAGCAACAGAGGAAGGTTGACTCACTTGCTGATTTTATTTATGATTTATTTATTTTACCTATTCAAGATACCATTTCCTGGAATGACTAAATGGTATTTATTAACTTGAGGACCAGCCCTCAGGGACGGGTCTGAGAAGGCACACAGCACAACCAGCACAGGTGATATGTAAATCTTAAAGAATTCTAATCAGACGTTAAACGTAATCGCTGCACTTCTGCTCATTCTGCCTCCTGTTACACAGTGATCTTTACCATTGTGTAAAAAGAGTAAATGTAGCAAGCCTGACTGCTGGGCTTTGAAAGAACTGCTTACAAAGTGGGCCCTTGGCTGGCATCTGAGAACTTGAACTTCAAGAGAGTTCCCACCACTCTAATAAGAGTGGCTCACGGTACCTGCTACTTACCCAAACAGTGTGGCTTATGCTAAACGTTTACTTTCCTTCAAGGAGTGTGGCATTTTAGTATGTGCCAGACAGGATACCTGTGTGGCTAAACTCCAATAAAACCACTGGACACTGAGTCCATAATGAGCATCCTTCGTGGCAACATCTCACGAGTGTTGTCACAACTCATTGCTGAAGGAATTAGGGAGAGGACACTTGGAGGCATGTTTATGGAGTGGAGCCCATTGGACATTGATCCAAAATGATGCCAATCTGATGCTTACCCTTTAGTTGTAGTCTCATAGAAATGCCTCCACTGTTGCTTCAGAGACTTATCTTGCTCCTGGTTGATACTCCTTTTTACCATACATTTCTGAATCCCTTAGGTCAAGACACAGGATAATCTGAAACACCTCAACAGTATTCATTTAACCCTTGTATTAGTCTGCTCAGACAGCCATAACAAACTAACACAGTCTGGGTGGTTAAACAGAAATTTATTTTCTCACAGTCTGGAGGCTATAAGTCCAAGATCAAGGTGCTGGCAGGGTTGGCGTCTGGTGAGAACTCTCCCCTTGGGTTGCAGACGGCTGTCTTCTTGTGTTCTCACATGGCCTTTTCTCCGGGCGTGTGTGTGGGGAAGAGAGCGTGAACTCTCTTGTGTCTCTTTTTACTGTATAAGGATTCCACTGGATCAGGGGCCTACTCTTATGACTTCATTTAACCTTGATTGCTTCCTTAGGAGCCGCACCTTTAAGTACAGCCACACTAGGGGTTAGGGTTTCAATATATGAATTGGGAGGGCAGGTAGGAAACAAAAATTCAGTCCATAACGACCCTGGTTTTTTTTAAATTAAATGTGAAGGAGTAATTTTTAGAAATACTCTAAAATCAACAGTTGTGGCTGATATAGGTCTGTATTACTGGGGAAGTGCTGCAGTATCAGTATTCAGCATTGATTTTTATAACTTCTAGGCAATGCATAATTATCAATACTTG
Organism: Mesoplodon densirostris; assembly: GCF_025265405.1. NCBI lineage: Eukaryota > Metazoa > Chordata > Mammalia > Artiodactyla > Ziphiidae > Mesoplodon > Mesoplodon densirostris. The sequence continues at coordinate 40,319,391 of NC_082664.1, forward strand.
CAAAATATTCTTGCACTCCTACAGTGATTTAAGATTCCCATTTAAACTTAGAAAAATTTCCAAGAATGACCAATACCAATTCTAAATTGGAAAATCAGAAATAGAGGTACCTGTAGCATTCTTTTCACCCAGTAAAGCCAGAGTCCTTTTCCACAGGTGGCACTGTTTTTAAGTAGAGGGCAACTGAAGCCAGCTGGCAATTTTATGGATGAGTGTAGTACCAGTCCTATATTTTAATGTTCCAGTGGTAAGAAATAGCGGTTTAGACTCACTCTTGAATTAGCACAGGCTCAGAACTAAGCAATGTTTTTTCTTTCCCAAAAGCATTCTTATCATGGGAAATCCAGTGGCACAGAATGTCTTTTTTTCTGTGAGCAATGAAGCATCTCTACAGCAATTACCTTTTGTGGATGGAAAACATACTGAAATTGGATATCAAACAGGCCTAAAGTATTTGCTTTGTGTACATGTGGTGCAAACTACATGTATTTCAATAGTCATTACTGGCATCTTTGAAGAAATAGTCTAGGAATGTGATAATGGAAGTTCCAACTTCACTACCTTCTTCCCCCCACCCCCCCCATATAAACTAAACAAAATATGGGAGCACATTCATTCCACAAATCCATGGTTTTTATCCCATGAAAAAGACACTAGTAAAAGCATTGTCCACAGTTGGAACAAAAGATATATGGTCTCCATAAAACTCAAGTATTCTATAGTATCTACGCTTACTTCTCTCACAGCATTGATTGCCGTACTTTGGTTTCCTATTTACGTTTTTGTTTTTTCAACAGAACAATGAGCTTCATAAAGTAGGTATTTTCTATAATCTCTTTATTGCCAATGACCAGAAGAGTGCCTGTAGTGCCTGCTAATTGAAGGAATGAAACGTGAATCAGACACGTTGCCCAGCACAGAATAATCGCGGTCATTCAGAGAAGCAAATGGTACCCTTGACAACTTTGGCAAAGAGCCTTATGAAAATAGGATTATGAAAATGACCGTTACTAACTAGTGTTAAATCACAATTAGAGTTAACTTCCAGCTGCAGTTTCTAGCCATTTATGCCTGCAGATTCTGCACAATGATAGTGCTTTCAGAATAGTACAACAATTTTATCACTGTTGAGTGAATTAAGATCGCCTGATGCCAGGGGCTAGGTTTACCAGGATACTGCCTTAATCTTATTCTAAATAACTTTGAAGAGCAAACTTTTTTCTCGCAGTTTCCTTTGAAGAATCTGTATACCACACTTGAATCTGAGCAGAGTGTTGTTATAACTCTCATGACCTCAATTGAGCATCAGGATTGCAGATTCACTGTGGCCCTGCTGGCAGTAGCTCTGCTTATACATTATGGTTTGTAGAACTTTCACCTCTAAACTGATGTAGTTTGCACACCACAGGCATTCTCTCATTTGAGCTTCAAATCAACACTGTAGGGAAGTGAACAAAGAGAGATAAGGTGACTTGCTCATGGCCACAGAGCTGATAACTGCTCTGAGCCTCCAGCCTCAGTTTCCCAACTCCGAGTGGCTCTCATTTCACTGATGGTGGTAAAAAGGAGCAGATTTTCAGCAATTCCAGAAGTTTGTCATGTGCATTTAGGTAAAGCAGAGACCTAATTATGCAGTCTTTTGAGCCCTTAAGCTGCTTCTATTTAGAGCTCTCTGTTGGTCTGCTTCCAGATAGAAAAGAAACTTTTCCACATTTAGTTACCAGGACATAGGTTCACAGATCTCTCACTCTTCAATAATGCCTACAAAGCAGTTAGTTAAGGACAGAGTTTCCTGTTTTAGAGCGGGGGCTAGATTCAATAATTTACCAGCATAACTTGACAGTAGATGATACTGTCTGTTGACTTTTTCCAACACTGGAGTTTATTCTGATTGCAAGAAAGTATGTATATTAGTAGTAAACAAGAAGGAAATGAATAAGCCTGAAGTAGACCGAAGAATAGTCAACTAACATAAGAAGGTAGACATTTTATAAATTATTTTTCTTGGGAATTCTCAAAGTAGCCAACAATCATTTGAAACAATCCTTTGTTTTATTTTAGAGCTGAATTCTGCCTGACGGTAGTGCCTTTCTAGGAGTATCATAACTGGATGCCAGACTGTTTATTTCCAATATGTCTACCACTTCTGAATTCTCAACAATTAATATTTGATGAGGGACCACTGAAAGCCCGGTGCTATATCACACCATCTTCATTTAAAGGAAAATATTCCTTTTGAATCAAGAAGCAAGGATTTCTATTAATATTAAGGCTGAAATGTACATATTTTCTTCCCTAATGCCTTTTGGTATTGATTTAAATTTGGAATGCATGCAATTTTTCCCATCCTAACTTGTTATTTTCTTTTGTCTCTTTTTCCTTCTCTCTTCTGGAAAAAGAAGTCAATGGATGTGGTCGTATGTAAAATATCAAATTTGGATCTGTTTATGGATCTGTATTTTAATGAATTTTTAGGCAGAGTTCTTTTGGGAGAGTTCCTTCCTCGTCAGTCCCCAAGACAACACCTAAATTTGATCATATAGTTTGTTATTATTGGGATTTCTTCCCTTCACTTTTTAAGTGGGATCCACTGACTCAGGCTTTTCTGTCCTCTGAGGTACCTGAGAAAATATAGAGCTCAAAAGACATGTGTTCAAAAGCCTTCCACACTGATTTTGAGAAGTAGCTTTGTAACACTTTATAACAGGACATATTTTGAGAAGAATTTGGTTATTCAGAAGAGGGGTTTCAAGATGCTTATTGTGAATTCAGAGAATTCAGATTATTGCCAATAAAGTAAAATAAATATTGTAATAAAACATATCAGTTTATATAAAATAAAAAGCCTTTTAAAGCATTATATACATTTTACAGATGCGAAAATGGAGAACTGCTCTGTGGTTAGATTTAATTTGTAATAGTTGACTATTATGACCCAAATAGAATCTGCCTTCCTGGAATGTTCATTTTCTTTCCCAGCTGGGAGGTACATTTCACAGATTTTGACATTCTGATCAAGTAATCTTTTCCCAAAGGAATCAAATCAAGTTGTTCTACTAAATAAACAGAGACACTCAGATGACCCAGAGAAGCTGCAGTATTTTCTTCCAGAGAAAGGCCTTCATTTTCTGCCTCTTCTTTCTGAATCAGGTTATACTTGATTCACCCAACACTTTTAGGAGTTGGCACTGATTTTACTGGGGTTTGTTCTGTGTCCGCAGTTTTATCCTCTAGAGAGTGATGTCATCAGTAGAAGTTCAGCAGAGGCACTTTCCCTTAGGAAGCTCACACTCTGGAATGGAAACTGCAGGGTAAAAACTGTAACTGCTAATTCTGCATGTAAAAAGTAGCCAGTTTTCCCTGAAGGCAGCACAGAGAGGTAATGCGGGGCATTGAACCCTGTCCAGGAATTTGCTTCCCTCTTTTAACAGCTGCCTTAGCAACTAGTTGAGATATGGTTGTGGATGGCATCATAATTCTAGCATGTTAAATGGGTGACATGTAACACAGGTCCTTTGAAAGTGAGTTTACCGTGACAAGAAGATGTGTGCCCCGTCCTGAGTGAGAAAATAGTGTTTCCTAATGCTTGGAAATTCAGAAACCAGGATGTAGGATGACCTACTTAGCCACTGTAGAGTGTGCTGTCACATGGGGAAGGGTCTGTTATGCCAGAAAAAACCAAGCATGGAAGATCAGGTCCAGCCTGCTGGATTTATGACTCCATAAAAGGAGGCTGACTGCTGGCTTGTTAATGGCAATGTTCCACACCTGGCAGTCACAAAGTGGCTTGTTACTGAAATAACACACTAGGAGGACTTTTTCTGAGGGCTGTTGGGAGGGAGTATGTGGTGGGGAGCAAAGAAAGCTGCCTGACAGGGCCTCATCCCCTGCATTCTAATGTAGCTGACTTCTCCAAAGTGTTTGCAAAAAAGGGCTTAATGTGGACATTTGCTCTGGTGAGAAAACAATGAAAGTAGATTTGTTTTGTTTTGTTTTTAACATCTTTATTGGAGTATAATTGCTTTACAATGGTGTGTTAGTTTCTGCTGTATAACAAAATGAATCAGCTATAAATATACATATATCCCTATATCCCCTCCCTCTTGCGTCTCCCTCCCACCCTCCTTATCCCACCCCTCTAGGTGGTCACAAAGCATGGAGCTGATCTCCCTGTGCTATGTGGCTGCTTCCCACTAGCTATCTACCTTACGTTTGGTAGTGTATATATGTCAATGCTACTCTCTCACTTCATCCCAGCTTACCCTTCCCCCTCCCCGTGTCCTCAAGTCCATTCTCTAGTAGGTCTGCGTCTTTGGATTTGGTAGTTTTGCCAAGCTGAAAAATCTCTGTTGTTGCATTCCTAGGTCATTCTACTTGGCACACTCCTTTTAGAGGGGTATTTTAATTATGAACCAGAAATTCTGTGGAGGTTGACAACAGTAATGAAGCTCAAACAATGCAGAAAGAGAGAGAGAGAGAGGGAGAGAGATGACTTTAAAAATTCAAAAAATCAATCAGGGCAAGTCTGTCAGCAGAAAAGACTTGCAACAAATGCAATTATATGAAAGTGTATCTGATGCTTGGAGGGTAAGCTGGCTTTACTATACCAAACAGGATACAAGAGATTTGTATTTCCAGCTTTTGAACAAACTTTATAAAACAAACACATCAATCTCTGGAAGCACAGGCACTGCTGTATATTCCAGGGTCAAATATCCATATCCCAGAAATAAATTCATAATTGATGCCATAGAACTTTAAATTATTCAGGCATTTTCTCATTTTGTCCAAATCCTCTTTGAAAAAATATGCCCAATTTAAATATGCTATTCTAGTCTAGATTTCAGACAGTGTTCAACACTCAGATGTGTTCCAGTTTGTCAAAGATGCAGTTGATTTATTTTGATTAAAGAATATCAGAAATGCAGTTAATACCTCACCAAAATAAAGTCAAGCTAAAATAAATGACCAGGGTGGACTTCCATGGTGGTCCAGTGGTTAAGACTCTGTGCTTCCACTGAAGCGGGGACAGGTTTGATCCCTGGTCAGGGAAGTTCCGCATGTGGTGTGGCCAAAAAGAGAAAAAAAAGGGAATGACCAGCCTTATAATAAAGACAAAGTATAGCAATTCATACAGCAAAAAAGTTATTTTAAATGCAAGACAAGGGCAAAGGTATTCCTTTATTGAATTATGAAAAGACTTTTGTTCTCAAAACTTAAAATTTGAGATCACATCTTTAAAATATGGAACAGTGAAATCATCGAGATTTAGACAAATGGAGGAGAGCTTGGGAAAAGAATATATTACAAGGAAAAAGATATGTGGCACTTGAATTGCTATTTTATTAAATCAACTAGTCACCTATCCTATGACTTCAGCTCCCTCCTCAAGGATCAGCTTTGCCCCTTCCCCATTCGCCTCCCCCTTGCTCCAGCTGCACGTGATCTCTCCCTTCTCTGTACTCCTGTACCACCCACCACTGTGTCATTTATTCAGTATTTACTGCATGTTGCTTTGTAGGGTTATACGTATTGAACAGATGCCCTGTCCCCATACATTGACTGTTAAGCTCTTAAAGACAGATAAATGTTTATTATCCCATACATCCAACTGTTCTTTGTGCTCCAGCACTTCAGAGATGTTTGTTGATTGAATGACTGAGTACTGATACTGCAGAGTTCATTACTTTAAAGCAATGTGTGCTGCTTCCCTTTCTGGCAGCAGAACCCGATACCCATGGGGGAATAAGTACTGAGAGTAAAGTAGCAGGAAAAGAGGTATCCAATTTATTATTTTTTAAAATTCTGATAACTACTGGGATCATTTTGAATGTATCTTTAAGAAGAATTTGCAAAGATTACATTTTTGAGGAATTAAAAACATTCCTTGGGGGCTTCCCTGGTGGTGCAGTGGTTGGGAGTCCGCCTGCCGATGCAGAGGACGCGGGTTCATGCCCTGGTCCGGGAAGATCCCACATGCCGCCGAGCGGCTGGGCCCGTGAGCCATGGCCGCTGAGCCTACGCGTCCAGAGCCTGTGCTCCGCAACGGGAGGGGCCCGCATACCACACACACACAAAAAAAAACATTACTTGGGAAATTAAAGATAAAAAATGTGGACTTGCCATTGGATTACTATGAGCAGATACATTTTAACTAGTAAAACCTGTCCAAAAATAGTAAGGGGAAACGGTAACATTTGGGACTCTCGAAGGGGTACCTGAATTCTCTCTTTGCCAGCAGTAGGTATTGAATTTAGAATGAATCTTTAGTTGTTGTTTTGGTGAAAGGAGAAAAGGGAAAACATGTCCCAGACACATGGCTCCTCTCTTAAACAACTACAGGCAGGAAAAGTGGACCACAGCTTCCACCCAATTCAGAAATAAAAGCAATTTTGTTTACACCCATAGTGAAAGAGCATCTATACTCTTTCCTAGGGAATGTTCCAACATCTGTCTTTGTAAGAACTAGAGAGCCAGCTTCTGGTTCAAGAGTATGATCTTGGGCACATGAGTTTACTTACTATGTCTCAGTTTATACATTTGTATATATACAAATGATATAATAGTCAGTAAATATGCATGGAGTACCTCTTAAGTGCCAGGTACTTGTCTAAATTCACACTATTTGGAGTGAATTAAACAGATGGGTTCATGTCCTCATGGGGCTTAGGGTCTAGTACCCTCCTCATAGAGTTGTTGTGAGTGTTAAATGCATAGAGACCATCCCACATGAGGCCTTAGTGAAGATTAGTGTTGCTGATGGGGATAATGGTGGTGATGGAGATGTTGACAAGGATGCGTTTCATAAGTGGCAGTGCCAGACTGGTGCCCAAGACCCTCTCAAAATTCTAATGGGAAGAGAAGGTCAACCTTTAGTCTCAGTATTACTGGAGTCTGTCAGTCACTGGTGATATGAAATTAAGAGCAGTGTTAGCAAGGCACCCAGGTCTGATCTCTTTAGAAAGCAGAAGCCCCCTCTTAAAAGCCAAATATAATATGTACTAGTGAGGAATTCCATAAGCACCAATGGAATATGCTGAGAATTGTGGAAATAAATGCTTTTATGCTTGCCCAGAATAATGTTGACTTTTCCCAAAAGAAATGCCTACTTTCTTCTGTTAACACTAAACAATATTTACCTCTGCCTTTTTCTAAACTTCACAGATTCAACATATATAACTTCTATTAGGGGTAAAATCTCAGTTGTGGTCCCTAACATTTGATGAAATGATTTGGCTAATGATACATATTAAGAGAACAGGCAGGGGTTGGGATGTCAAGTCCAGTTCTTGGCCCTTTTAACCCATGGATTGCATTTCTCTACTGTAAAGTTAATGAACACACTTCCATGCTGTTTTGCTGTGTGTGTGAAGATGAGCATTAGCAAAGTTTTTTTGAATTTTATTTTATTTATTTTTTATACAGCAGGTTCTTATTAGTTATCTATTTTATACATATTAGTGTACATATGTCAATCAATATCTCCCGATTCATCCCCCCACCCCCACCACTTTCCCCCCTTGTTGTCCATACGTTTGTTCTCTACATCTGTGTCTCTGTTTCTGCCCTGCAAACCGGTTCATCTGTATGATTTTTCTAGGTTCCACATATATGCGTTAATATATAATATTTGTTTTTCACTCTGACTACTTCACTCTGTATGACAGTCTCTAGATCCATCCACGTCTCTACAAATGACCCACTTTTGTTCCTTTTTATGGCTGAGTAATATTCCATTGTATATAGGTAACACATCTTCTTTATCCATTCGTCTGTTGTTGGGCATTTAGGTTGCTTCCATGACCTGGCTATTGTAAATAGTGCTGCAATGAACATTGGAGTGCATGTGTCTTTTTGGATTATGGTTTTCTCTGGGTATATGCCCAGTAGTGGGATTGCTGGGTCATATGGTAATTCTATTTTTCATTTTTTAAGGAACCTCCATATTGTTCTCCATAGGGGCTGTATCAATTTACATTCCCACCAACAGTACAAGAGGGTTCACTTTTCTCCAGCATTTGTTGTTTGTAGATTTTCTGATGATGCCCATTTTAACTGGTGTGATGTGATACCTCATTGTGATTTTGATTTGCACTTCTCTAATAATTAGTGATGCTGAGCAGCTTTTCATGTGCTTCTTGGCCATCTGTATGTCTTCTTTGGAGAAATGTCTATTTAAGTCTTCTGCCCATTTTTGGATTGGGTTGTTTGTTTTTTTAATATTGAGCTGCATGAGCTGTTTATGTATTTTGGAGATTAATCCTTTGTCCGTTAATTCATTTGCAAATATTTTCTCCCATTGTGAGGGTTGTCTTTTCATCTTGTTTGTAGTTTCCTTTGCTTTGCAAAAGCTTTTAAGTTTCATTAGGTCCCAGAGCATTAGCAAATTTAACTTGACCTAAAATGTGTACTTTAACTAAATGTTCTAAACTCATCCTGAATTTTTTCTATCAAGTTTGACTGTCTGAGCACTCTTCTATCTATTGAAATACTGTCCTATTAACTATGCCTCTGTGGTTATAGAAACAGTTATTACATAAATGAGTTTATCTTAACGGGAGACACTCAGGGGAAGCATTGGGAAACATGGAAAAGAGCTTTTCCAATCTGTGCTTAGTATTAACCTGGTAGTTTTATAAGCCAAGAGTTAAGTTTACTCTTTTTATTTTTGAATTTTATTTTATTTATTTTTTATATAGCAGGTTTCCTCTTATTTAGAACCTCGAGCAAAATTTGAATTGCACTTTTAGAAGTAAAAGGCAACTACATTTTGCTTTCATAAAAATTTTAACTTCACCTTCCCTTAACATTCTGGCATCTTTGAAGACTTAATTAAAAAAAATATATTTGTATCCATTCATCTGCTTGTGAGAAAACATAATAGAGAGGCAACTGGTATGGGAAGAGATCTATTACTTCAATAAGCTCATTCCATTAGTCAAATTTGTCAAAGAAAAGGTGAACTAATAGCTTTCTTTTTTATAATATTCCCTGTAAGAAAAAGTTGCTCATTTTATTCATGTTTGATATTTCATAGTAAAGGTAAAATTCATTTTTAATGAAAAATATTCCACAGGGTTATTAATTTAAAGAAATGCAGAAAGGGAGAACTGTCATTTAAAAAGAGCAACTCCTGAATTAGAGAATTAGAGAAAGTACCCAGTCAAAATACAGCTCAGTGAAGTTCTTTCTCCAGGATCCAGGCCAGGCAGTGGAAGTGACCCTTACCTGCACCCTGGATGGCATCTGTGTCGTCTGTGCATGAGCTGCTTTTGCATCAAAGCTTTGGTAACTTAAAGAAGTAACTCTTTGAGCTTATTACTTGTACCTTTTATTATACTTCTTATATTTAGTCCATTTTTCTCACAAAATTGTAAACTACTTGAGGTCAAAGATTGTGAATAGGGTAATCATAGCATCTACAGCAGCATTTTATACTGTGATGTTCAAATAATGTTTGGCAAGTGAGTGAATCAATATTGGAGCTCCTCCTATTTGCAAGAGGATTGAATATAGTTATCATTACATGCATTTACATTCCCCTAACATAAACAACTTCTCTAAGGTTAAAGAGGTTATATATATATATATATTTTTTTTTTGCGGTACGCAGGCCTCTCACTGTTGTGGCCTCTCCCATTGCGGAGCACAGGCTCCGGACGCGCAGGCTCAGCGGCCATGGCTCACAGGCCCAGCTGCTCCGCGGCATGTGGGATCTTCCCGGACCGGGGCACGAACCCGTGTCCCCTGCATCGGCAAGTGGACTCTCAACCACTGTGCCACCAGGGAAGCCCAAGAGGTTAGATTTTTAAAAATCTGTTGAAGAGAAGCTACTGCTATAAAAATCTGCAGCAGAGCCAGACTGTGAAGAAAATTGTAATGTAAATTTTCCCATTGATGGATCCATACCTCCCTCCCACCTTCTAGAACTTCAGGTTTTGTCTCTACCCCCACTCCCCAAGCTTTATTCTCCATGTAGATTTTTGGAGCTTAGAAATACCCACTCTTCTGTTGACCATGACATCTATCTTTTGGGGTGTTGTAGAGGTTTGAGGGGTCTAAGATATAAAACCCCTATGTCTATCTCATATTTGCAACCAATTGAGAGATTAAAATATCACTATTATTACTGATAAAGCTGATTGGAGGATATAGCTTTAGAGCTTTATCAAGTGGGCTTTCTAGTACTTTAGCCCTTGAAACAGAAAGATTTACCATCCAGGCACTGATCTGGCTGGGTAACCACAGCTCTCCCCTATGAGGGAAGAACCTGCCCTGATAAACTCATTCTGCAGTAAATAAGCCTAAATGCTTCATCTCTGCAGGAAGGACAGTTTCTAAAGGGGAGAGGAAATGGCTACACTTCTTCTGACCTCACCAACCAGAAAGGTCATTCCTTTTCTGGGGAGAAGGAAGTGAAAGAGAGGAAAGTATTAGGACTATTAGGCTTCTAGAAGTCCTTCCATTTGGATACCTAATGAGGGGAGAGTAACTATTCTCCCTAATGAGTACAAATAGAGTCACAGTACTTAATGATTTATAACATATGAGTATAACATAAATGCACAAACTATATAACATGTACAACATTTATATGCATTTATAATAAATACTTTTATATATACATAAATATAACATACTATATATGTATATAACACACATTTCTTTTAAAGTATCATACATATGTAACATATCACTTATGTATATTTACACTTTAAATGATTACCCCGATCTCTAACATAAATAGGAATTCCAGGAGAAGTGACTATGACCTGAAGGATTGCAGGCAACCTGAAGGAGATGCCATGGGACCATGAACATTTTTAGGGGTGACTTAGATCAGAACATAGGGAAAAGTGAGGATCATGGATTACCTGCATGAAATCCATTGGGGTACATATTCAGGTTGCAGATTTCTGAGCCCCACTTTAGATACTGAGCCATACTTTACCAGGTACGGGGGTGGAGTGTAAGGATTCACTCCAGGTGATTCACATGAACAGCATGGTTGGAAAGCCATTGTTAAAGTGGCAGCTGCCTAACCTTAAGGTATGCAGAGGGTTGTGACCAGCTTTTGTGATCCCTTGGTCTCCACTGAAAAGAGACATGGAAGGTGAAGTTCTTTAGATTGAGTGAAGACTCTTCTGACAATAAGGGTAACCAGGGAAATGGCTGCTCTGTAAGGGAGGTATTGACAGTTCCAAGTGTGCAGCATT